>NC_090927.1:978301318-978601967 GCF_040938575.1 Ambystoma mexicanum
GGGCTGTTTTAGTGCCGTGTCTAGGTCTGAATCCAGATTGCCAGAGGCCCAAGAGATTGTTGGCTTTGAGTTGATTCTGTATCTGGATGTATGCTGCTTTATCTAGTATTTTTAGAAGAAAAGACACTGTTGTTATGGGTCTGTAATTGGTTGGGATGTTGGGGTCGAGATTGGGCTTTTTGATGAGTGGCATGACCCAGGCATCTTTCAGATTTTTAGGGATAGAGCATGAAGCAAAAGAGGTGTTAATGAAGGAGGTAATAAATGGAGCAATTTCCTTTGCCCCATCTTTAATTATTATAGCAGGGAAGATGTCACCTAGGCATCTAGAGGGCTTATGGCTTGCAATGATAACGTCAACCTCTTTAGGTGACTCTGGGGTGAATTCAAAAAGGCTGCAAGGTTTGCAGGGCGGAGGGTGGAGCTCACTCAATTTGTTAATTGATGCAAGGCTACATTTTTTTGTTTCGATTTTAGCTTGCAGTGAAGCAATATTGTCTAATAAGGCCTTTTGGATGTTGGTACAGCAGAGGGCATGTTTATTGCACAAGGCTGGTGGGGCTATGGGTGATTCCAACTCTTTGAGGATGGAGAAGAGCTCTTTGAAACTAGATTTGGCATTTTGAATTCTATTGTTGAAGGTGTCACTTTTAGTTTTCAGTACAGCATCTTTCTAAGCGTTGGAGGCAATTGAAGTTCTCCTTGGTCTGGGCCAAGGGTTCTTTTCTCCATCTGTCTTCTGAACTTCTTTTGGATTTACGTAGGGCTTTCAGGTCAAGTGAGAACCATTTGTTTAAGTGTGCTGGAGGCCTAGCTTTTCTCAATTTGAGCCGAACTACTTGGTCTAGAGCTTGGAGTAGGTTCTGGTTGTATAGGTCCACAAGGTTGGTAGGATCTGTATCTAGGTTATTGTGAGGGTTGATGATGGATTGGAGTAATGGGAATATGCTCTCCAAGGTAATCAGGCGATTATTTCTTGTTAATGCGGGAGGGGCTTGAAGGTCACTGGGTGTTAGTCGACTGATGTTGTGGATCTCAAAGGATATGACATGGTGGTCTGATCTGACGAAGGGGTGTTTGAGAGGATTTTAGTGTTGGAATTTAGAATTTAGGATCTGCCTTTGTAGTGCGTAGGTTCAAAGATGCGATGTGTGAACCCTAATTCGGTAAGAGAAATTTCTAGGGCAATGTCATTTGTATCTGAGGTGTCATGTGGGCCGAGATTAAAGTCGCCCAGTATCATAATTTGGGAGTTAGGTTTGGTATTATGGGTGAGGAGGTGTGTGATGTCTTCCTCGAAGGAGGACGAAGGACCGGGAGGGCTGTACAGCAGGTGGATAAGAAGTGTGCGTGCAGCTGATAAGGGGAGTTAGACGGATAGGAATTCTCCAGATGGGTTAGTATGTTCTTGGCAATGATTGCGACTCCTCCCCCTCTGCTGGTGGTTCTATCAGCTCTGATGATTGAGTAGTTTTCGGGTACTTCTAGCATGAGGGAGAGTCCTGCTGCTGATCTGCCAATGGCATTGTCTGAAGTCAATAACTTGCCACCTAAATTGGGGCTTAGACACATCCCTTGGATGGCCTATGCAGATGACTCGATTATTTTAGATAACACTCCTATCGCTTTATGCCATAGCATTACTGTTCTACACACTTATGTCGTTCAGAATCATCTTAAGGTAAATATATCTAAGACTAAAATCATGTGCTTTGGCAAACTAGATGGACATATCATAGTGTGGAAGATGTACACTGAAAAGATCAAGCCTGCGACTAACTATATATATATGTATGGGTGCAATAATAACTAATAAGAGAAATAAGGATATTCACTGGAGCGATAACAAAATTCCTAAAGCGGTCATCCCTTAATGGCAGCCATTAAAAGCTTTGTGCATGTATTTATTTTTATTTATATGCATTTGTAAGGCGCTTATAGATCAAGTAATTTATGTTTCAAAGCACCCTTAGGGCAACGGGGAGGGTTCATGGGAATGAAAGGCAAATATAACAATGAAAGAGAGAAGCTGTCCTACTAGGCCTTGTGAGCATTCAGAGCGTGCAAGTGCAGAGAAAGAGAAGGGATGGGGGTGGGGGAATAAGTGCTAGGAATGCCACAGAGGGAAGTGAAAGGGAGTAAGTTGGAAGCAGATGTTAAGTGACTGGCAGAGATCGCTTGGTAAGAGTGGTCAGCTGCCAGTAAGTGCAGGCCTGTGATAGCATAGGCCAGTGGGCGCCAAGGCAAGTGCTGGGAGTGGGCGGAGGCTGAAGGCTATTGGGGGTGGGAGCCAGGACTCCGGTGGACACATAAGGGCCCTGGTCACCAATCTCAGCAGCTGTGGGGGTTAGCAAAGGAGGGAGATGGGGAAGGAGGAGGTGAAGAGAAAAGTCTTGAGGAGCATCTGGAATTTGAGGAGGTCCAGCTCAAGACAAAGCAGAAGGGGGAGGCTGTTCCATAGGAGGAAGTCAGCCAAGGAAAGAGATCGGCCACCAGCTTGCTGTTTAGCGAAGCGATTGACACACAGAGAGTTGGTGCTGGAGGAATGTAAAGATCTGGAGGGAGAGTATTTAGCAAGAGCCAGTTGTAGATAGCGTGGTGCCCAGCCCCAGACAACCTTATAGATGATGTAGAGGGATTTGCATTTGATCCTTGCAGCAACCGGGAGCCAGTGGAGAGATTTTAGGTCTGGAGAGATGCAGTCCCTGGGCTTGAGGCCAAGGATAAGTCTTGCAGCCCTATTCTTGATTAGCTGGAGGGGACGGGGAGAGGAGGAGAGTAGATCAAAGAAGTGGCTACTGCAGTAATCAAGCCTAGAGAGTACCAGAGCTCTGGAGACATCGAGCTTCTTCTGGGGAAAGATGAGGAAGGGAAGGATTCCTTTGAGGAGGTGAAGTTGAAAGTGGGCCTTCTTGCCAAGGTACTGGATGTGAGTGGGGGAAGGAAAGAGAGGAGTCGAAGATGACTCCAAGGTTTTTGGCTTCAGATGGAGAAGGGGTTGAACACTTAGAAGGTGGCCAGAGTGAGGGGAAGAAAGAGGGAGCAGGTGTCTCAGTGGGAAGGATCTCAGTCTTGCTGGCATTGAGGCAGATCATTGGGGGCACACCATGACTCGATGGCAGATAGGCAGTCAGGAATGGTGGAGGAAGTAAGGAGAGGATCAGAGGGGAGTTTGAAGAAGGGTTGTGTGTTATCTGCATAACATTGGAAGTAAGGGGAGAAGGTGGAAATTAGATGTGCAAGTGGAGCAAGATAGATGTTAAAGAGCTGTAGAGAAAGGTTGGAGCCCTGCAGGACACCACATGTGGAAATAGAGGTGGGAGAGGAGAAAGAGCCCAGGATAACCTGGGAGGGACGGTCATAGAGGAAGGAGGTCAGCCTGTCCAATGCCCGCTCTGAGATACCTAGGGTATTGTGGAGCCGTTTTATGAGGATGGCGTGGTTGACCGTGTCAAATGCAGAGGAGAGATCAAGTAGACTGAGAACAGGTGGGGAGTTAGATTCAAGAGATGCAAGCAGTTCGTCATAGGTGTTCAGAAGAGCAGTTTTTCGTGCCTCTGGACATCCAGAATACAGATTGATGGCGGTTTAGACCACCAACAGGCTCAGTATGCTCAGTTGGGGGAGGACCAGCTTCTCCAAGAGTTTCCCAAGGAAGAGGGTGATAGAGATGGGACAGTAGTTAGCCGGACAAGATGGGTCTGCAGAAGGTTTTGTCAGCAGGGGGCACACAAGAGAGTGCTTGAAGGAAGAGGGGAAAGACCTAGTAGCAAAAGGGTGATTGCAGAAATCAGAAAGTGCAGGGGCAAGGGAGCCAATACTGTCCTTAATAGTTCTGGAAGAACAGGGGGAGACCTGTTTCGAGGAGAATTTAAGCATTATAAAAGCCCATCAGTGCTTATCTTCAATCTGGCAATGGACTCGCTGCTCCTGAAGTATCCAATGATGTTTAGGGGATGTTACAGCCCAGGAGGTGGAATGGATGGATGCAGGCTCAGACAGGGGCCTTACTGAGGGCCTTGATTGAGGGGGCCGGCGTCCGCCTGCTGGTGCCTGGGATTGGCTCTTCTGTGCAGGGTTGCCCAATCAGGGAGGCAGCTCGCTAGGCAGTGGCTGCAATGCTCAACACGAGGATGCAGCGTGCATTTTTAAAAGAATCTCACAAATCAGATTTAATTGGCCAAGTGCCTTCTGCAAAGGTTATACACCTTTGTAGAGCATGCCCCATATTTGCGCATCAAGGTAGGATGGTAGAAGATCTTGAGGCAAAATGTAGTGAGTGTAGAGTGCTCGCATCACAATTTTCATATTTTTTGAATTTCAGCATTACAAATACTCTTAAGGACAATTATTTTATCGTATAAACACAGTGTCACCCACATGATCTTGTATGGGTTTGAACTCAGCCTTATTAAACACTCTACATGGCTCAATAAACTGGAAGGGAATAGGTTGAGATCTGCCCCGTCTTTACCGCAATGTACCCCAGTTCAGGCCATCCACTTAAAGTTGGGACTTACCTCTTTATCCATATGGCTGGCTATTAAATGAGGTATTCTATACCTTACGACATGTACTGATACTGATGCTGAATGGGTCTCATTATGAAGTTGGCGGTAACCCCGAAACACTGTTTCTGCAGCTTGACTGGCCGGTGCCACAGGGACATTACAAGTACCAGCGGCGTGGGAAGTCAGGCGTCGAATTTGGCAAGTCCCCATTCCCATGGATTCCCACAGGATTCCATGGGAATGGGGACCCAGAAGCACCGGCACCATTGCTAACGGTGCCAGTGCTTCCATGACAACTCTGGCTACCGGGGCCACTGCGCCTGGCAGGGACAGACATGCTGGGTGCAACGGCCGTTGTAAGCAGACTTGTGGTGTGGCGGCCTGGAAAAAGGGGTGCCAGTAAGATTACGGGCACCCTTATTTCCGGGCCGCCACACTCATAATGAGGTCCAATGTACCTTATTAAACGTATTGGATTTTCTATAATATAAGGTGTATGCAAAGTAATGAAAGAATTAGAATATTAAGTTCTTTGACCCATTTAATAGGACAATGGATGAGAACCTGAATTTTGCACTATTAAGAGCAACATCTTATAGGAAAACAAAATAATGGGATTGGCAGCGTCATTAAGATCACATAAGAAAGCTTAAATCCTTTAGAAAACCTGAAATGTTGCCGTACAGATTTCTTTCTCCTCTGGCATACTCATTATTATTTCAGTTGGCTAAACTTAGATGAGCTTTTATGCTCATGTTGTGGAAAAATAACCACAGACTCTTACAGTGGATTGGTGAACGATTTTAATGGCAGTCAGCAAAGCTAGCAAACACAGGACAAAACAACAACCCAATGACAAATAAGGCTCGATGCAGCAATCCCCTGCTCTTCCGCACAGCAGGTTTTAAATGAGAGAACACACATGCATTTCAGTGCGGGGGGAGGTCTCACACATGGCTGGGTATTGTTAAACAACACTATTTCAGGTGAAAGACCAGTGTCTCAGCATACAAGTCTTAGGCAGAGGCTGTGTTCTTAAGCTTAGGAAAGCATAATCAGGATGTAAGGCAAACAGTGATACATTCAGGTTGTGCTGTGCAAGGTATTTCTTGAATTCACACACGGTTCTGGGCATACAGGGCCGCTTACTATATGACAACTTCTGTCTGCTAAAGCCTCCTCATCTAGGGGAGCGGCACTCTAAAACACGCTTCTATATGCCAAAGGCAAAACACGTCAGAGGTGATAACTTTGGAAGCGAGCGAGCATCTCTGGGTAATAGGCGATAAAGCCTTCTGAGTTCTGACATGCACATTAGAACATAGGGCGCACACTGCAATGGCAGTAAGGCACTTGTTAAATATGGAAGTTAGCATTGGCTGTGTATTATTATAAGGCAGCAAAGTAATCAAAGAGTTCATTACCATTTTCATAACCCAGTTTTCCCCCACACTCATAAGGCTTAACGTAATACTTACATTCAATGTAATTGACCTTAGATTAGGCACAGAGGCCAGCAACAGATATTTTACGATCTTTAATAGGCGGAACACACTGCAAAATATGTAATATTAACTTAAATCATGTGCTGTATTCTCTGTATGAGTTGTATCTGAGAACATGTGTTTATGAAGCTCATATGATTAGTAGCAATATTTTTGGGCAAGGATGTCTTACCGGGGAATCTATGTCATTCACACTGGCATTGATTAAACGAGGGTTGAGTACTGAACAGCAAATGGAATCTAAGGACATCACTACACATTTACATATCACTGTTGAAATACAGGTTTTATTTTATGAATTGATCATTCGAATGCTCTTATTCTGTGGGTTAGACAGTTTGCTTATGATAAGAGATATATAATTATGTTTGCGCTATTGATATGAGTAGAAATATACATTTTGTTTGAAAAGTTATTTTGTAACTGTAGTGCACCGTTTTAATTGAAAAAAAATCCCAGTGGAAGTGCAGATCTTTTTCCCCACAACTTTATTTAGTTTTTAGGATTGAACCATTTTAACATGGGGAAGGGTCGGTGGGTATGGAATACATCAGACCAGCGAGTGATGCCATGAACGAAAATGTCCACAATAAGTCAATAATTGGCAAGACAGAACAGAAACTAGCACCATATGAGCAACAAGTTATGGGACGTATATTTAAGCAAAGCTGGTCTATGAGTGTTAGTGAGGGTGGAAAAACAAAATTCTATAAATGGGGCCCAGTCACGTTGAAATTTAGGAAGTGTGAAGGCATCATGAAGTAGACACAGACAACTGAATTAAAGTTTGAGTTAGAAACTTTTATTAGGAAAAAAGGTTGAAAAAAAGCCTATCTTGCCCTATGCTAAGGTGGGATTTCCCTACCTAAATAAACTAAGGCTAGTCTTCGCCAGGAAGTCCAAAGTAAAAGTCTGTCTGTGTACAAAACCTATGCTTGCCCTCACATCTATTTGTATACAATGTGTATGGATGTCAGCTTTAAATGAGATGTGTTCAAATAAAAGTTCAGAGCTTCTTCCAGTTTTCGGTTTGCAAAGGGTTTCCCTTCCCCAAAGTTCAAATAGTTCACAATGTAATGGGGTTCCCTTCCCCAAGCTTTCAAGTCTTTCACAATACAGTTCTTTGTAATACTTTCCAGCACTTCTGGTTTGGTTATCTTTCACCAAGTTCACAAAGTACAGTTCCTTTTTAAGTGGCTTTCTCATAGGTAGATGTCCTTGGTTTAGGTGCAGTTAACAGACCACACAGTCCACCCATTACAAGTCACGCAACCGAGACATCTTTCTTGCCTCTTGTTCCTTGTATGCACGTTGCCTGCAAGTTGTCACTGTTTCACCTCTACACTTTTTCCCTGATCTCTACACTTCCGGTGTTCCACAGTGAAACAGTACGGTTGGAGATCCGAAAACCACTGCATAACTCTTGCATTTGTCTCCTTCCATTGGCTAATCCACACTAAAGGTGAATGGTCTGTGATGAGTCTGAACTTTAGGACCAATATGTAATATTTTAGGTTGAGATAGCAAGGGCTTCTAATTCTATAAAAGAGGAAAACGTTTTCTATTTCTGTAGATTATTGGGTGTTCCAGGCCACCGTGGTCTTGAGAAAGGACAACTCCTAGTCCCGCTAGAGAGGCATCCATTTGAAGGATAAAATCCTTTGAAAAGTCTCCCTCTTTTAAAATGGAGCTTTGACAGAGGGCTTCTTTCAGTGTGGTGTAACATTTCTGTTGTTCTGGGTTAAACCTGATCTTCTGGGGTTCTGCATTTTTCAATTTATCAGTGAATCTAGCAGTTTTACTTGACAAATTGGGGGTGAAACGACGATAATAGCCGATCAGTCCTAAGAAAGCCCTAAGATAATTTTTTGTTTTGTGTGTAGGGGTGTCTAGACCCGCTTTAACCTTCTCCTGTTGTGGCTGTACCGTGCCATTCCCCACGACGAATCATAAGTATTTGACTGTGGATTGAGCCAATTTACACTTCATAGGATTAGCTGTTAACCCTACTGATCTCAAGACTCACATGACTGTTTGGAGGTGATAAACATGATCTTCCAAGGTCCTACTGTGGATCACAATATCATCTATGTAGGCCCTGCAGAAATCAGAGTATGGTTGTAAGATGTTTATTTGTTTGAATGTTGCGGGGGCCCCATGTAATCCAAATGTGAGGACTTTAAAATTGAACAGACCTAGGGGTGTTGCAAAAGCAGTTTTCTCTTTATCAAGGCCATATAATGGAGCCTGCCAATACCTTTTGTAAGGTCTATGGTAGAAAGATAGACAGCATTACCAAGCTGATCAAGGAGATCATCAATACGGGCATCGGGTAGGCATCAAACGCAGATATGGCATTGACTTTCCTGAAATCAATACAAAATCGCCAGCTTCCATCGGCTTTAGCCACTAATACAATGGGGGAAGACCAGGGGCTAGTAGATGGTTCAATGATATTAGCTTCAAGCATCTTATATGCTTGACTTCCTCGATGATGGTCGCTTTCAGTGGTGGCTGGTTGCATAGGGTGGAGGGTCTGCCCCTCAACCCTTTTAGCACATTCTGCTCAGCTGAGGCAGTTTACAGGTCCAGGCATTCAGCAACAGCAGCCAGACGTAGCACATGCTTCATAAATAAATAAATACATCTAGCCTTGGCACAGGTGGTTAGAATGTAGTGTGGTCATGGGCAGCAGACGCAAGGGCACGTTCCATATTACAGAGCTTTTCTTTGTGGTGTGCTGGAGTGAGCCCTGGGCTTAACACTGATAACATAATTGTTTGTATTAGGATGACTGTGGGGCCTCAGAAGTGTGGCCCCGCCAACACGATCTTCTGCGGAAACAGCATAGTTGCGTTTCTTGCTTCCTTAACTGTGACTACCAGTAAATACAAGTAACTACAAGTAATACAGCAAATGTAATTTGATGTCTGTGACTGCCAGTCACAGACATCAAACTGCATTTGCTGTATTACTTGTTATGTACAAAAGGGGTGGGCCGGCCGGGCCTGTTGTGGCTGCAAATCCATCCAAGCCACCTGAGCCAGGGTGGGGTTAGCCAGCCTTGCTGCCACTAACACAGGAGAAGGATATGATATGATATGGTATTTGTAATGCGCCTATACACAAGTGGTTCAAGGCGTGACAAGGCAAGGGAGGGGGAACAGAGGGAAGATGGACAGCTATCCTAATAAGCCAAGTGTCATTCAGATCACGCAAGTGCATGGGAGGGGGAAGTGGGAAAGTGTGGGGAGGGGTACAATGAAGTACATGGGATAAATAAATAACAATAAGTAAATAAGTACAGCCAGCAGGTGGCAAGTGCAAGGGTAAGTGCAGACATCGGGTGTCGAGTGCTGGTAGTGGGAACTAGTAGGGATACAGAAACAGTCCCAAGGTGCGGGGGTTGCCAGGAAGGCAGTGCAGGTGTGCAACTGGCAGGGGAGAGGACCTGGGTCATAGATCAGAAGGTGGCCAGGTAACCAGTGCAGTGTCAGATTCAGTCAGGAAGTCAGCAGGGGAGAAAAGGAGAAAAAGCAGAAGCAAAGAGGAAGGTTTTTAGGTGTCTCCGGAACCGGAGATGATTCTCCTTGAGTTTCAGGGAGGCTGTTGCAGGGGGAGGCACCAGCAGAGGAAAGAGATCTACCACCAATGAATTGCTTTGAGAAGCGACTGACCATGAGGGAGTTGGAGGCGGATGAGCGAAGGGCTCGAGAAGGAAGATATCTAGGGAGAGAGAGCTGAAGGTAATGAGGCCCCAGGCCCCAGAACACCTTGTGGACAATGCAGAGGGTTTTAAACTTAATCCTCGCAGCCAACGGGAGCCAGTGAAAGGATTTCAGTCCTGGAGAGATCCGACCCCAGGTCTTGAGGACAAGGACAAGTCTCGCTATCATGTTTTGGATAAGTTGCAGAGAGCGGAGAGTAGAGGCAGGTAGATTTAGAAAGAGGCTGTTGCAATAGTCCAGCCTAGAGAGAGCCAGAGCTCTGGAGACAGTGAACTTCTGGGGGAAGGAGAGGAAGGGAAGAATACCTCTAAGAAGGTGCAGCTGGTAGTGTGACTTCTTAGAGATGTCAGAGATGTGAGGAGAGAAGGAGAGTGTGGAGTCAAAGATGACCCTGAGTTTTTTAGCCTCACAGGTAGGAGCAGGAGGAGGGCCAAGAGAAGCCGGCCAGAGACTAACAGGAAAGGAGGGAGCGGGTGTGCCGATGAGAAGAATCTCAGTCTTACTGGCATTAAGGCAGAGATCATTGGCGGCACAACACTCCTGGATGGCAGACAGACAGTCAGTGATGAGAGAGGGCGAAGAGGTGGCTGAGCGTAGCCTGAAGATGAGTTGGGTGTCATCCGCATAGCACTGGAAGTTGGGGCAGAGTGCGGCAATGCGGTGGGCAAGAAGAGCCCGTTATTGGTTGAACAGCCAGGGAGAGAGGTTAGACCCCTGGGGAACACCACAGGTAAAGATAGAGATAGAGGAGAGGAAGGACCCAAGTTGAAACTGGGAGAGTCGACCAGAGAGGAAAGAAGTCAGCCACGCCAGGGCCTGACCAGTGATACCCAGGTTCTCACGGAGACGGTTGAGCAGGATGGCATGGTTGACCGTGTCAAAGGCAGAAGAGAGATCAAGTAAGATGAGGACACAGGGGGTGTTGGAATCAAGATTGGAGAGCAGGTCTTCACAGATGTTCAGGAGAGCAGTTTCAGTGCTTCTGGCAGCTCTGAGGCCAGACTGATGATCATGGAGACAACCAACAGATTCAGTGTGAAGATTGAGCTGGGAGAAAGCCGAGCTGAGCCATATGCATGACGGGCACATGACTGGAGGATTCTGCATGGCCCTTGGGACGAGGTAAGTTCAAAGTCAAGCTCTGTCTTCTGCCTTTCACTGCTGCCTGTCCAACCAAACGGCTCCATTCCAAAAGAAAGTAACATAATCAGAGTCCGAAATGCCTCTTGCCTGCATCACTAATATCTCTTCAAAGGGCCTGGAGGTGTTGATGTAATCGATTAGCATGATTAAGAACATATTGGGCCATGTTACTTTGATCAATCATGCTTCAAGCAGAGTTCATCTTTACAGTTTTTGACTGGCGCACTTTCAGTCATAAACATCGTTATTAAACTTGCCATCCCTGCGTCCAAAGAGCATCGCGCACTGCCAAGAAAAAACTGAAAGCAAGTTCTTTCTCATCATGGTCTCACCTGGCGCTGCTTTTTCTTTTTTTTACTGCTGTAGTTTGCCCGGAAGTGCAAGACCCGCTTTCATTGGAATGCAGGCCTGTCATTAACCCCTGATATATAGCTTTGTTGCTGAGCTGTGCAGCCTTGAAATGTGATACACGCATTTTTATTTTGAAATGATCTGCGAAGCAGCATCTTAGTTCATTCCGAGTACATCCATTCATGTTCTTATTGTGAGTTTTGTTAAAAGTAACTATCCGGGATGTTTTCTGTGTGTCTACGAAGAGAAAAATCAACCTGTTGTGGATTATGTTTGGCAACATTGAAGTTTTTTGTGAAATCCGTATGTTTTCATTCACAATAAAATGGACATTGTGATGGCTAGGCGATGGGTTACACTAATGATGGTTTTAAATCTTTCCTTAAACACATGTCTATTTTCGATGATTTCCAGGCCCCCTCCTTAACTTTACTGTGGGCTTTTTTTAATTAATTTTTTACTGTTTGTGAAAATCAATTGCACAAAGGAAAAGTTAAACTTTTTTAAAATTGAACATATATGAATTCATCTTCAAGACATGAAATGCCATTTGGCATAGTTTGTATCTGGGTGTTAGACTTCAAATTCAGGTGAGATCTGTTAGGACAGTTAAATAATTGCAGGTCATGATGAACATGATAGAACACCCAGTGGTAATCTGGGGTCAAAGTGCATCATCTTAGTTGTACTTTTCCCTGGATCTAGTTGACATTATTTGCTTTTTGCAAAGTTGGCTTTTTGATACAATGTATGTTTGATCAGGGAAAACCTGCTTTCAAAAGGCTAAACTAACAGGGTAATTCATAGAATTTCGCAGAAAAGTGTTGCAAGCGGCTGGCGCACAGTGTCCGCGTGCGATTGTCTGCGCTAGGCACGTGCGCTAAAACCGATTTCCGCGCACAGCGTATTCATGGATTTTAGGCTCCCAAACCAGCCGTGGCGCAGAGTATCGCAGCGACCCTGCAGCAGCGCCAGTAACGCCCCCAAGAACGCCCTCGCGCAAGGAAAAGCCATCAAAATCGCAAAATCATCGCAAAGGGCTGCGCTAACCCTGGACCAGTTTACAGGGCTGCCAAACAAGGAACGCTAAGCGGGTAACGTGCATATCAGGGGTACGCGTGAAGTAATACACGCGATTAGCCAGGGTACGTGTATTACAGGGGTACGCGGGAAGTTTAACACGCGATTGGCCAGGGTACGTGTATTACAGGGGTACGCGTGAAGTTTCACACGCGATTAGCCAGGGCACGTGTATCACAGGGGTACGCTGGAATTATCACACGCGATTTGGCTGGGTACGTGTATTACAGGGGTACACGGGAAGTTGTACACGCGATTCGGCTGGGTACGTGTATTACAGGGGTGCGCGGGAATTCTCACATGCGATTTGGCCAGGTACGTGTATTACAGGGGTGCGCGGGAATTATCACACGCGATTTGGCTTGTTACGTGTATTACAGGGGTGCGTGGGAAGTTACACACGCGATTAGGCTGGGTGGGTCCTCACAGGTGTTCCCTGTACACCCTCCACGGCACCTGCAGCCAGCCCACAAAACAGGGGACTATCCTGCACACCTGCTCATGTCCCCCTGCACCCCCACCCCCAGCAGTGCAGGGGCAGCCTCAACCAGGCCCCCACTTATGTCTACCACCACCCCCACCCCCCAGCCACCAGGGGCACCCTCCACCAGGCCCCCACCCATGTATCCCACCACCCCCACCCCCCAGCCACCAGGGGCACCCTCCACCAGGCCCCCACCCATGTCTCCCACCACCCCCACCCCCAGCAGTGCAGGGGCAGCCTCCACCAGGCCCCCACTCATGTCTACCACCACCCCCACCCCCCAGCAGTGCAGGGGCAGCCTCCACCAGGCCCCCACTCATGTCCCCCACCACCCCCACCCCCCAGCAGTGCAGGGGCAGCCTCCACCAGGCCCCCACTCATGTCTCCCACCACCCCCACCCCCCAGCCACCAGGGGCAGCCTCCACCAGGCCCCCACTCATGTCTCCCACCACCCCCACCCCCCAGCAGTGCAGGGGCAGCCTCCACCAGGCCCCCACTCATGTCTACCACCACCCCCACCCCCCAGCCACCAGGGGCAGCCTCCACCAGGCCCCCACCCATGTCTCCCACCACCCCCAGCAGTGCAGGGGCAGCCTCCACCAGGCCCCCACTCATGTCTACCACCACCCCCACCCCCCAGCCACCAGGGGCACCCTCCACCAGGCCCCCACCCATGTATCCAACCACCCCCACCCCCCAGCAGTGCAGGGGCACCCTCCACCAGGCACCCACCCATGTCTCCCACCACCCCCACCCCCCAGCAGTGCAGGGGCAGCCTCCACCAGGCCCCCACCCATGTCTCCCACTACCCCCACCCCCCAGCAGTGCAGGGGCAGCCTCCACCAGGCCCCCACTCATGTCTACCACCACCCCCACCCCCCAGCCACCAGGGGCACCCTCCACCAGGCCCCCACTCATGTTTCCCACCACCCCCACCCCCCAGCAGTGCAGGGGCAGCCTCCACCAGGCCCCCACTCATGTCTCCCACCACCCCCACCCCCCAGCAGTGCAGGGGCACCCTCCACCAGGCACCCACCCATGTCTCCCACCACCCCCACCCCCCAGCCACCAGGGGCACCCTCCACCAGGCCCCCACCCATGTCTCCCACCACCCCACCCCCCAGCAGTGCAGGGGCAGCCTCCACCAGGCCCCCACTCATGTCTCCCACCACCCCCACCCCCCAGCCACCAGGGGCACCCTCCACCAGGCCCCCACCCATGTATCCCACCACCCCCACCCCCCAGCAGTGCAGGGGCACCCTCCACCAGGCACCAACCCATGTCTCCCACCACCCCCACCCCCCAGCCACCAGGGGCACCCTCCACCAGGCCCCCACCCATGTCTCCCACCACCCCCACCCCCCAGCAGTGCAGGGGCAGCCTCCACCAGGCCCCCACTCATGTCTACCACCACCCCCACCCCCCAGCCACCAGGGGCACCCTCCACCAGGCCCCCACTCATGTCTACCACCACCCCCACCCCCCAGCCACCAGGGGCACCCTCCAGCAGGCCCCCACTCATGTCTCCCACCACCCCCACCCCCCAGCCACCAGGGGCACCCTCCACCAGGCCCCCACCCATGTATCCCACCACCCCCACCCCCCAGCAGTGCAGGGGCACCCTCCACCAGGCACCCACCCATGTCTCCCACCACCCCCACCCCCCAGCCACCAGGGGCACCCTCCACCAGGCCCCCACTCATGTCTCCCACCACCCCCACCCCCCAGCCACCAGGGGCACCCTCCACCAGGCCCCCACTCATGTCTCCCACCACCCCCACCCCCCAGCAGTGCAGGGGCACCCTCCACCAGGCCCCCACTCATGTCTACCACCACCCCCACCCCCCAGCCACCAGGGGCACCCTCCACCAGGCCCCCACTCATGTCTCCCACCACCCCCACCCCCAGCCACCAGGGGCACCCTCCACCAGGCCCCCACCCATGTCTCCCACCACCCCCACCCCCCAGCAGTGCAGGGGCAGCCTCCACCAGGCCCCCACTCATGTCTCCCACCACCCCCACCCCCCAGCAGTGCAGGGGCACCCTCCACCAGGCCCCCACCCATGTCTCCTACCACCCCCACCCCCCAGCGCTGTGGGGCACCTGCCAGCAGGCCCCCACCCATGTCCAACCCATGTCTCCCACCACCCCCACCCCCCAGCCACCAGGGGCACCCTCCACCAGGCCCCCACTCATGTCTCCCACCACCCCCACCCCCCAGCAGTGCAGGGGCAGCCTCCACCAGGCCCCCACCCATGTATCCCACCACCCCCACCCCCCAGCCACCAGGGGCACCCTCCACCAGGCCCCCACCCATGTCTCCCACCACCCCCACCCCCCAGCAGTGCAGGGGCAGCCTCCACCAGGCCCCCACTCATGTCTACCACCACCCCCACCCCCCAGCCACCAGGGGCACCCTCCACCAGGCCCCCACTCATGTCTCCCACCCCCCACACCCCCCAGCAGTGCAGGGGCAGCCTCCACCAGGCCCCCACTCATGTCTCCCACCACCCCCACCCCCCAGCCACCAGGGGCAGCCTCCACCAGGCCCCCACTCATGTCTCCCACCACCCCCACCCCCCAGCAGTGCAGGGGCAGCCTCCACCAGGCCCCCACTCATGTCTACCACCACCCCCACCCCCCAGCCACCAGGGGCACCCTCCACCAGGCCCCCACTCATGTCTCCCACCACCCCCACCCCCCAGCAGTGCAGGGGCAGCCTCCACCAGGCCCCCACTCATGTCTCCCACCACCCCCACCCCCCAGCCACCAGGGGCAGCCTCCACCAGGCCCCCACTCATGTCTCCCACCACCCCCACCCCCCAGCAGTGCAGGGGCAGCCTCCACCAGGCCCCCACTCATGTCTACCACCACCCCCACCCCCCAGCCACCAGGGGCACCCTCCACCAGACCCCCACCCATGTCTCCCACCACCCCCACCCCCCAGCAGTGCAGGGGCACCCTCCACCAGGCCCCCACCCATGTCTCCTACCACCCCCACCCCCCAGCGCTGTGGGGCACCTGCCAGCAGGCTCCCACCCATGTCCAACCCATGTCTCCCACCACCCCCAACCCCCAGCCACCAGGGGCATCCTCCACCAGGACACCAACTTCCCTGGCACTGAAGCTGGTGCCCCTCTGCCTCCTTGGCCGGGGGTTGCCACTGGTGCCAGATGTTGTAGTGCCCGACATGGCAACCCCAGAGGCAGGAGTGGGTGGGCAACTGGGTCCTGGGGCTGGGCTGTGGGGCGACGGAAAAGCAGTCGGGAGCCTTTGGTTCCAGCAGGGGTGGTCACAGCAACAGCACCCCTGGCTGATGTGCAGGCAGAAAATGGCAGGGCACGTGGGCAGCAGGCAGTCAGGCAGCAGCAGATGGCAGGTGGGAGCGTGCTCAGGGCTCTGGGGGGCAGTAATTTGTCCTCCTGGGCAGGAGCGTGGTCTTTCGTGTGTGAACGCGTGGACAGCTTGATACGTAGTGAGTGATTTTGCACGTGAAAATCCCACACGTCTGCGTGTAAATCGATGAAAGGCCCTTAGCGCGTAAACGCGTATGCGCGTCTATGAAGTCACGTGCACGCGTAGGAAAAAGTTGCGTGACACGTCCGAGTGTCAAAGCGTGTTATTGGTGGAAATAGCCCTACACGCAGAAGTGTCAAAGCGTGTAATTGGTGCAAATGGACCTACACACAGAAGTGTCAAAGCGTGTAATTGGTGCAAATGGACATACACGCAGAAGTGACAAAGCGTGTAATTGGTGCAAATGGACCTACACGCAGAAGTGACAAAGCGTGTAATTGGTGGGAATGGGCCTAGCACGTACACGCCGCGTAAGTGACGCTGTACGTGTGGGCCTGCATATAAGGTACGTGTAGAACACCAATTGCTTGTATTGCTTTTCGTGGAGAGCGAGTGGGTGAATTCTGTACTTCTTGTCGTTTCACACGCGATTTACTTCACGGCGTTTCAAGTTCGTACTCCCTGTTACCTCTGACAGCTTTTTCTATTTTTTCTCTTGTACTGGTTTACCTGGGCCTGTTCCCTCAAACAGTGTTCCCTTCTACTGTTGTCCTGTCTCCTCAGACAGCGTACATATCTTCTTTTGGCGGGGGTGTTGCCAACCAAACGCGCTCATTTTTCACGCTCTTTTACCTGGCAGACGGTGAGTCACGCACGTATCTAACATCTGTGCTTGCCCCGTGTGTAGCCTACCCCTTCAGAGGTCATTCTAGGCTGCGTGTGACACGCATACGTTCATTCTTGTGTTACTGGGTGCCACAGCGTAGTGCAGGTTTTTCTTTCTGCACACGTGGTCTAGGAGGGGTTGCGTGCACGTCATCTCCCTTTTTTGGGCCTCCTGTGCGTTGCGTGACCCGTCATCTTTCCCCAGGGGTTACATTCAGCCTTGCTAGAGCACTAGGGTACAATTACCATCTGGTACCCAACCCCTTTGACCCCCAATTGCCCAGGACAATAGTCTACATCCACTCCCATACGCACATTAACATCAGTGCCATGGCTGGGAGGCGAGTATTCCGTAAGGGTGGCAAAGATGGAAGAGCCACAAGTGGTGGCCGTGATGGATCCGGTAGGGGATGTGGTCGTAACTTGCAGGGTGAGCCTGTCCCCCCATGTGTGGAGGACCAGTCACGGGCACCCATAATCCCCCACCCTCCCCCCCTCCTGTTGAGGCTGATGTGGCTGACACCATCCATGCTCAGCCCTTGTTGGACCAGCCCATTGTGGCACCAGACCTGGCTGACTCCATGGCTGACTTCCAGGTCAGCAGGGCTACGACACGTGCGCTGGTGCATGTTGATGCCATCATGCCACGTGGATCTGGGGCAGCAAGGTCATCTGCTGCCCCAAGTAGGCAGGGCGGAGAGGCTGCAGGGGTAGCTGCGGCTCCATCCACCCCAGCTCTCACACACCCAGCCAGGACAGTGTCGGTCCTAGTCCATCCTGCTGACATTCCCCCTGACACCATTACACTTGAGCCAATGCCTGCACCAACTCCCATGCTGAGTGTGCAATCCCACACACCTGATACAGAGCCCACCAGGGCTCCTGCCCCTAGTGTCCAGAGTGGCGCAGGACACTCAGGATCACCACCACCTTCCAAGCGGAAGAGGAAGAGTGCTCGTCCGGCACAGGCTGATGCCCCAGACACGGCTACACAGTCCGGCCCGTCGAGGAAGCCCAGCTTCACGGATGACGAACTGAATGCACTTGTCGAGTATGTGTCCGGACATGATAACGAGATGGTCATTGTTGCAGGATCCAAGACCACACCTGCACAACGCCAGGCACACTGGCAGACCGTTGCGGACATCGTAAGTGCCCTTGGAATCGTGAGGCGCACAGCCAATGATTGCTATAAGCGCTGGAATGACCTGAAGCGCATGGCAAAGAAGAAGCTGGCCTCAAGTCATGCCGCAACTCTAGTGACTGGAGGTGGGTCTCCAGTAGTAGACATGGAACTCACTCCACATGAGTCAGTCGCTGGGACCTACGTCACGGAGGAACAGATCCAAGGCGTGGGAGATCTGCCTGATTACGAGGCATTGTCCGGTGAGTGCACATGCATGTGTGTGTCATCCATGTGCATGGTGTGTGTGTGAGGGCTTCTGTTTGTGTGCCAGGTGAGAGTGTGTGCGCCTGAGTCGTATGGGTCAGGCATGTGCTTCATGCAATACATCCTGCGCAGCTGCATTTGGCCATTGCAGTATCCCTTCTGCCAACAGTAGACATCTAGCCCAACAGCACGCCAGTTGCCCTTGAAGTGTCACCTTGCCACAACATTGTTGCTTATTTTTCTCTGTTCATTCAGACAGATTGTTAGCATTCCACCACTTATACTAGGCATTTCTCAGTCCTCTAGTCACATGTCTGGCATGGCTATGGTAAAGTGGAGTGACTTTGTTACCTGGATATCATATGTTCACACATGTCCCTGTGCAATTGGACCATTTGGGACTGCCAGCTCCAGGTGAAAATCAGACCTGTTTGATTTAGAAAAGCTATTACATGCGGGAACTGGACTGAATGAATAAGTGCTGCCCTCCTCTCCATCTTGCCTCAATAGCAATGGTACATGCCATCTGTGTGATGGCATGTGTGTGTCACCTGGCAATCACAGGCCAATGTGTGATGCCACTGCCAGGCAGCATGCAGGAAATGTGTTCATCTTCCATCTTTGTGTCATCAGTGTGTGCCATTTGCCTGCCCTTCATACGCAGTGAGGGTGCATGCATGGGAGGGTCTTAGTCATGTGGGACATGTGTCAATCAAGTACTGGTTCTCTTGCTTCTCAGCCCTCATTGTGTGCCATGGTGCTAATGCCTGTTTCCATTTCTTTGTTATTATGTCTTTGCAGGGGAAGACGCACCTGATACTGCTGGGGTTGTGGAGATGGTGCAGAGCCAGGAGGGGTCCGAGGGCCGACCAACCACCAGTGAGGGACGTGGTGTGCTGGTGGGTGAGAACCCACAAGTGCTGCAGGTCGTGCTCTCAAGGGGTGTCTCTGGCTGCACCTCCCCCGAGCTGTACTCAGCTGTTGATTCGGATGATGAGACCTACGTGCCGTCGCAGGTGAGTGTTCCAGGGAGGGATTCTGTTCTGTCCCACCCACCTGCACCAGGGTCAGAACCCTCAATGGGGATGTCAGTGTTGGCAGCTAGGCCTTTGGTGGTTACGGATGCAGGGTCACACTCCGCGACATCTGATCCTGTTCCTGGGCCAGCAGATCAGAGGGGGAATGCAGTCCTGCAGCCTCAGGCAGTGCCGGCACAGCAAGGCGCAGTCTGCCTTGCCCCAGACAGGTGTGGTGCCCGCCGACGTGGTGGCCGTACGCCACCTGGCAATACCGCATGGGAGCAATCCATTTACGGTATGGCTACCCAACAGGCAGCATCATCCGAGATGATGGCTCAGGCCATGGATAGGGTGGCCACTTCCATTGTCCCCCCTGAAAGGCTGATGGAGCGACTAGAGCAGGCAACCGACTCCATCTGCCAGTCACACAGGGAGGACATGTTGGCGTCCAACAGGGACAGGCGGGCGGCACTGGCGACTCTGCAGGAGGCCATCCCCAGAGAGTCCCAGGGCCACAGGGAAGCCCTGAGGCAGGAGCTCCATCAACTCAGGACGACTCTTGTTGAGCTTGAGGCTTCAACACACCAAAGGACAGAACAGCAGCTGGAGCGTCTCACCCGTACGCTCTCAGCTGAGATGCAAGCAACAAGGGCGGAGGTCCGGCCATCCCGTGAGTTGTTGCATGGGGACCTCCGCACCCTCATCCTCCAGAACGAGACCTACCACACCCGCATGCTTGCAGCCATGGAGGAACAGAGTAGGGCCTTGCGTGGGCTGCCTCCCATAGTGCAACCACCTCCGGATGCAGCTGCACAGGGTGATAATAGCGACAGCAGTGATACTCCCACAACAGGGTAGCCGTGTGGGCCATGAGCCCATGGAGGTGTTTTTTTCCCCAGGATCCACACAGGTGGGTTTTGGTGTGCACCCTGTCCTCGGACCTCCTGGGTGGCCTCCCCAACCCCCCCGGGCCCATTAATGGCCATTTTTTATTTTTTTTTATTTTTATTTTTATTTTTATTTTTATATTTTTCCCAATTTTTTTGGGACAATTTGTTGGCTTCCGTGGTTCCTGTGGGCATACGCTGCATTGTGGCTGGGCACATGCAGGCTTGTCATGTATTTGGTTCAGATGCCTGGGTTTCAGTCACACACACCTCTCCTGCTTCCCGTTTCCATGGGCTTGCAAAGGGTGTGCCCAAGTGACATTGAAGTACATGGTGACATTGGACTCCCACTACATGTGTGGGTAGTCTAGTCAATACTGTGTATACATTCCTAGTGCATATTGCTGTTCTGTTGTACACTGCATGTTACATTGATGTGTAACTCATCATCTGTGTCTGCCTCCCAATTTGCAGGTCCCTTCCTCATGTCTACACAAGGCCCTCTAGTCTGGAGATGGGGTCCTTGTTGGCAGCAGTGCACCTACAACTCTACATGGCGCCAACACTGTACAGTTGGAAGTGGTGGGAGTGCAGGTATTTCCAGGTGGTGAGACTACTGATTTATTACATTAGTGAAGTCATGTTAATGGTAGTACCTGCTCAAGTTTGTTGTTGGTCCTGCATTACAGTGAGCATTTCAGGTGTAGCAAGTTTCAATTGGGGACACTGTACATCGTGATACTTGTCATGTTGTGGGGATTACTTTGTTTACCTGCACATAGCATGACATGGCACGGTGTGTTGTGTGGCGGTGCTGGGGATGGGTTGGGTGACATGGCACTGTCCTCTTGTTGCATTTAGCAAGTGGGTATTCATTTTAGCTGCTTGAATGTGTTTCTTCACAAAACTGCATTGGTGGTGTGTGTGGGTAGGGATGCACACATTGTAACACTTCCAGGTGAACAATCTCAGGCTGATATGCTTTTCACGGTTGAATCTCCAGACATTCAGGATCAGTGTCAGGTTGAGTCATCATTGATTGTCAGATGGAATGTGCCAGGGCAGTGTGCACTCCACAGGGGTGTGATTTCTATGTGAAGTAATTAGCCACTAGCTGTGTACGGGCTGCCTCCCCCCGTGCCCTTTCCCCTCCCATGCGCAGCGGCTGTGCATGTGGTTGGGGATGTGGGGCCACCACCATGTCCACGGCCAGGCCCCGGCGTGTTGCAACGTTGTGCAGGACACATGCTGCCACTATGATCCTGCACACTACTGGGGGAGCGTATAACAGCTGGCCGCCAGAACGGTCAAGGGAGCGAAAGCGTGACTTTAGCACTCCGAATGTGCGCTCCACTATGCCCCGGGTCGTAATGTGGGCTGTGTTATATCTTACCTCGGGTGGCGTGGTGGGGTTCCGAATTGGCATCATCATGTGGGGGCTGAGAGGGTAGGCACTGTCCCCTGTGGAGGTGGTGATTGGTATCATTGGTGGGGTTGTAACCTTGCTCAGTATCCAACATGCATGCATGTGCAGTGGCATACATACTCACCAAGCAGCCATGTATCGCCATGCCGCCCAGCTTCTAGGTCCCGGCTTAGGGTGGACATTCGGTAAATGAAGCTGTCGTGGGTGGACCCGGGATAGTTGGCATATACTGAGGTGATGATTCCCTTGGCATTACATGCTACCTGCACGTTGATGGAATGCCAGTGCTTGCGGTTCCTATAGATGTGCTCAGATGCCCTGGGGGGACGTAGAGCCACATGGGTGCAGTCGATGGCACCTAGCACTTTGGGGAATCGTGCCACACCGTAAAAATCCAGGGCGGCAGCATGCCTTTCTGCAGGTGTTCTGGGCAGGTATATGTGCCTGCGGACTGATGGGCGTGCAGTGATGATGTTCAAGACCTGGTGTAGGCAGCGTGACTGGGTGGCCTGTGACACCCCACCCACTATGGCACTTGTCCGCTGAAATGATCCAGTGGCTAAGAAGTGCAGTACATTGAGGACCTTCTCCAGGGGGCTGAGTGCTTGGGAGCACAGGGTGGGTGATGTGAGGTCATCCTCCCACTCACTCACCAGGTCCAGTATTATGTGTGGTGGAAACCTGTACCTCCCATACACCTGGTCATCAGGCATCCCGAAAAGGCTGGTTCTGGGTGTGAATATTCTGGCCCTGACTATCCTCCTCCTCCTCCTTTGGTAGCCCACTGCCACTGCTGCTAGGAACGGTATGTTCATCCTGGCGTCTGAGCTTGTTATTGTTAAAGTGCGCAAATTTATGCTTTGCGCATGTTCTAGGCGAGCGTGTGACCCGCGCACCCCTGGAATCCAGTTCCCAGTCCAATAGCGTGTGGAAATTCCCACGCACCACGGGATACAGGTGCGCTGACGTACTTGCGTGTGTAAGTGCCCGCGCACCCATGAAATACACGTACATAGGCCAATCGCGTGTACGCGCACTTTTGTCCAATTACACGCGATGAGACTCTGACGTGCAGTATTTCCACATGTGCTCCGTCATCACGTGCTGAGTGGGGAACACCCGTGCGGGTCACGTCACAGACGCGCTTACGCGCTGAGGGACTCTGGTCCAATAGAATCGCGTATGCGTGCTGACGCGCTTACGCGCTAAGGGCCTTTCCTCGGATTTCACGCTGACGTGCAGGATTTTCACGTGCCAAATCACTCCGTATCAAGCTGGCCACGCGAAAACACACGGAAGACCACGCTCCTGCCCAGAAGGCCGAGTTACTGCCCCCCAGTGTCCCGAGCAGCCTCCCACGTGCCATCTGCTGCTGCCTGCCTGCCTGCCTGCCTGCTGCCACCGTGCCCTGCCATTTGGTGCCTGCACATCAGCCATCTGCAGGGGTCCAGTTGCTGTGTCCACCCCTGCTGGAACTGAAGACTCCCGACTGGGATTACATCGCTCCACAGCCCAGCCCCAGGACCCAGTTGCCCACCCACACCTGCCTCTGGGGTTGCCATGTCGGGCACTTCCACATCTGGCACCAGTGGCAACCCCAGGCCAGAGGGGCAGAGGGGCACCAGCTTCACTGCCACCGAAGTTGGTGTCCTGGTGGAGCATGTCCTGGGGCAGTATGATGCCCTCTTTGGATCGTCCCGCGCCAGCAAGGAAGGACGGGAGAGGATCTGGGCCGACTGTGTGGTTGCCATCAACGCGGAGGGGGTGGCAACCCGCAACGTCCTGAAGATCAAGAAGCGCTGGGAGGACTTGAGGTCCAGGACCCTTGTGAAGGCCCGGCGCCTCGTGGAGGGGGGCCGGGGCCGCATGAGTTCCATCCAGATGAGGGTCCTGGAACGCGTACGCCCAGCGCTCCACGCCCAGATCCTTGAGAGGGAGGCCCGTCTGGAGTTGAGCGGTAAGTGTCCAAGCATTACTGTGTGAGACAGGGCATGTTGCGGTGTGCTGGTTCTATGATACTTGCCTGTATGTGTGCCATAGGCCATGTATGCATGTATGTGTGCAGGGACATCATAGTAATGCATGTGCGACCAGTGATGTGTGACCCACATGGTTGTTGCATGTGTTGAAATGCCGCATGGGGAGCCCTATGCAGATTTTGAACATGAGAGCATGCCAGTCTCTGTACCTGGACATGGGTGGGGGTGAGGGATGGGTGCTGATGCCAGGTACATATATGGTAGCCATGTCTGTGTGCCTGACCTGCGTGTCTGTGACTTGTGCATGCCATGGATGCATGACACATGTGTGTGACAATGCACAGATTCAGTGAAGCAGCCAAATTACCCTTGTATCCGCTGTGTTTGGTGTGTTTGGGGCCAGATGGATGTGACTGAGGTGAAGTGTGTGCATGTGATAGGCATGAGCCATGATGCATGTGAGTTACATATCATTGAATGTTTCAAGAGTCCATTGGACATGCATGGAAATGTCCATGGCATGCACCATGCCTGTTACTGTGTGTGTTTTGCCTGGACTGACCCATGTGTGGTGGAGGGACATGATGGAAGTGTACTTTGACAGTGGTGCTCATCTGCTATTGCTTCCTGTCTAGGGGACCATTGTACAGTACCCTGATGCTTGTGTTCTTTGTCTCCCTCTACGCAGCGGCTAGTGAAGAAGAGGGCGGAGACGGCGCTGTGGAGCAAGGCGGCGGGGATGCCCCCACGGCTGCAGCGGAAGGGGTGGGTGAGCCCCCACAGGGGCCTGCTACGGTGGGAGACGGTGAGGAGCCATCCAGGTTGGTGGTTTGCACAGAGGAGGAGGAGGCCGCCACTGGGGCACACATGGGGCCTGGTGGGGGCATCCCTGCTGGTGCAAGTGGTGCAGTCCAGGGCCAGGGGCAGGAGGCAGCACAGGTCATCGTGGAGGGGCCTGTGCATGTCGCTGTCCCTGACCCTGTAAGTGCACCACCATGCACCAGCAGGGATGCCCCGTCCCAGGCCTGTCCGCAGGTAGAGGGGATGTCCATGTCACCTGACTCCCCTCCACCTGCGGTCGTGGGAACCCCTGGCCGTGTGGAGAAGGTCCTGATTGGGGTCGCGATGCGCACGGCTGTGATTCGTGATGCCGTGCATGCTTCCCGGGAGGAGCAGGCACGTCATCACGAAGTGCACCGTGCCGACGTGGCCCAATTGGGATCGGCCATGTTCGGGGGTTTGCTGCATGTGTTGGCCAATCTGGCGGCCCTCTCCTCCTCTGTGCAGGCTATACACCAGTCGTTCTCCTTGCCGTCTTCTGGCCCAGATGACACCAGGGCCCCCTGTGGACCTGCCCCGACCAATGCAGCCAGCTCAGTGGGGATCCCATCCCTGCCACAGTTGGGAGTCGGAGGTCCAGCAGGGGTGGACAACACAGCAACTGGACCCCAGCAGATGGAAGATGTGACAGCATCATCGGGCAGGGCACGTGCACGACGGCGTCGGTGGTTTCCATCAGCCTAGATGCCGTCGTGCTGGCAGAGGCAGTGGCATCGGAGGCAGCAGCAGGCTGGACGTGGGAGGCATCATGGCTCGGGGCCATCAAGATCAGAGGGGCAGGCATCGGCCGGAGGGCAGGGCAACCCTGGGATGGTGGTGTCTTCCGTGTGGGAGCAGTTGGTCCAGCGGATAGGTGCGGAGCGGCAGCGGGCGGAAGAGGAGCGGCTCACCATGGTCAGGGCGGAGTTCTCCATGCGTCGGGCGTTGAGGCGGGCTGAGTGCCTCGAGGAAGCTCGCAGGGAGTTTGAGCTGAACATGGGGTTATCCCTGCGAGACCTCGGGGCCAGGACAGAGTCCCGCCTCCAGGACATCGACATGGAGTTCGATGATGCCCTGGCCAGCAACATCACCGAGTGAGCCGCAGGACTTGCCCGCTGCCTTTGTATATAGTTATTTAGTTAGTTAGTGTTATGTTTCCTTTATTCATTTTTATTTTTTTGGACCGCTCGGACAATGGCCACTTTTTTGTAGATATTTTTTTCATTAGGTAGTAGTAGGTTTCATTTATGGTGTTGGGCTCATGGACCCTGGAATATTCGTGTATATAGTTTGCTTTTTGAAGATACATTTTTTTTATTGATTATTGTGTTCACCATGAGGAAATGGTTTTTCATTATTTTCCTTCCACATGACATTGCTTTGGACAACATTTGTTTTTGGATTACTTTGTTTTTTTTATTTTTACATTTGTTCTCGGACATGGACCATTTATTTTGTTATCCCCATTGTTGTATGTTTGATTTGTTTACTTATTTTTCATCTTTAATACATGTTTTTTTAACTTTCACTTGTGGTATTTTCTCATTGGTTTCATAGATGTCATGATATGGGTTTTGACATTCACTTGCACCCGTTGTGTATGTGTGTGTGACGGACATGTGTTCATTTACATACTTGCCATTGGGGTTGTATCATGTAATTGCATTCACTATGTGGGTGGATGCAATCCTTGCCTGGGTGTTTGTGCTGGGTATGCTGCCCATTACTGCCATGATTGAGTATCGTCAGGACCTGGGGGCAAGGGGACATGTGTGGGTGCCTGGTGGAGGATGCCCCTGCACTGCTGGGGGGTGGGGGTGGTGGGAGACATGGGTAGGGGCCTGGTGGAGGGTGCCCCTGGTGGCTGGGCGGTGGGGGTGGTGGGAGACATGGGTGGGTGCCTGGTGGAGGGTGCCCCTGCACTGCTGGGGGGTGGGGGTGGTGGGAGACATGAGTGGGGGCCTGGTGGAGGCTGCCCCTGCACTGCTGGGGGGTGGGGGTGGTGGTAGACATGAGTGGGGGCCTGGTGGAGGCTGCCCCTGCACTGCTGGGGGGTGGGGGTGGTGGGAGACATGGGTGGGGGCCTGGTGGAGGCTGCCCCTGCACTGCTGGGGGGTGGGGGTGGTGGGAGACATGGGTGGGGGCCTGGTGGAGGGTGCCCCTGCACTGCTGGGGGGTGGGGGTGGTGGGAGACATGGGTGGGGGCCTGGTGGAGGGTGCCCCTGGTGGCTGGGGGGTGGGGGTGGTGGGATACATGGGTGGGGGCCTGGTGGAGGGTGCCCCTGGTGGCTGGGGGGTGGGGGTGGTGGGAGACATGAGTGGGGGCCTGGTGGAGGCTGCCCCTGCACTGCTGGGGGGTGGGGGTGGTGGGAGACATGGGTGGGTGCCTGGTGGAGGGTGCCCCTGCACTGCTGGGGGGTGGGGGTGGTGGGAGACATGAGTGGGGGCCTGGTGGAGGCTGCCCCTGCACTGCTGGGGGGTGGGGGTGGTGGGAGACATGGGTGGGGGCCTGGTGGAGGGTGCCCTGGTGGCTGGGGGTGGTGGTAGACATGAGTGGGGGCCTGGTGGAGGCTGCCCCTGCACTGCTGGGGGGTGGGGGTGGTGGGAGACATGGGTGGGGGCCTGGTGGAGGCTGCCCCTGCACTGCTGGGGGGTGGGGGTGGTGGGAGACATGGGTGGGTGCCTGGTGGAGGGTGCCCCTGCACTGCTGGGGAGTGGGGGTGGTGGGAGACATGGGTGGGGGCCTGGTGGAGGGTGCCCCTGGTGGCTGGGGGGTGGGGGTGGTGGGAGACATAGGTGGGTGCCTGGTGGAGGGTGCCCCTGCACTGCTGGGGGGTGGGGGTGGTGGGAGACATGGGTGGGGGCCTGGTGGTGGCTGCCCCTGGTGGCTGGGGGGTGGGGGTGGTGGTAGACATGAGTGGGGGCCTGGTGGAGGCTGCCCCTGCACTGCTGGGGGGTGGGGGTGGTGGGAGACATGGGTGGGGGCCTGGTGGAGGGTGCCCCTGGTGGCTGGGGGGTGGGGGTGGTGGTAGACATGAGTGGGGGCCTGGTGGAGGCTGCCCCGGCACTGCTGGGGGGTGGGGGTGGTGGGAGACATGGGTGGGGGCCTGGTGGAGGGTGCCCCTGGTGGCTGGGGGGTGGGGGTGGTGGGAGACATGGGTGGGTGCCTGGTGGAGGGTGCCCCTGCACTGCTGGGGGGTGGGGGTGGTGGGAGACATGGGTGGGGGCCTGGTGGAGGGTGCCCCTGGTGGCTGGGGGGTGGGGGTGGTGGGATACATGGGTGGGGGCCTGGTGGAGGGTGCCCCTGGTGGCTGGGGGGTGGGGGTGGTGGGAGACATGAGTGGGGGCCTGGTGGAGGCTGCCCCTGCACTGCTGGGGGGTGGGGGTGGTGGGAGACATGGGTGGGTGCCTGGTGGAGGGTGCCCCTGCACTGCTGGGGGGTGGGGGTGGTGGGAGACATGAGTGGGGGCCTGGTGGAGGCTGCCCCTGCACTGCTGGGGGGTGGGGGTGGTGGGAGACATGGGTGGGGGCCTGGTGGAGGGTGCCCTGGTGGCTGGGGGTGGTGGTAGACATGAGTGGGGGCCTGGTGGAGGCTGCCCCTGCACTGCTGGGGGGTGGGGGTGGTGGGAGACATGGGTGGGGGCCTGGTGGAGGCTGCCCCTGCACTGCTGGGGGGTGGGGGTGGTGGGAGACATGGGTGGGTGCCTGGTGGAGGGTGCCCCTGCACTGCTGGGGAGTGGGGGTGGTGGGAGACATGGGTGGGGGCCTGGTGGAGGGTGCCCCTGGTGGCTGGGGGGTGGGGGTGGTGGGAGACATGGGTGGGTGCCTGGTGGAGGGTGCCCCTGCACTGCTGGGGGGTGGGGGTGGTGGGAGACATGGGTGGGGGCCTGGTGGTGGCTGCCCCTGGTGGCTGGGGGGTGGGGGTGGTGGTAGACATGAGTGGGGGCCTGGTGGAGGCTGCCCCTGCACTGCTGGGGGGTGGGGGTGGTGGGAGACATGGGTGGGGGCCTGGTGGAGGGTGCCCCTGGTGGCTGGGGGGTGGGGGTGGTGGTAGACATGAGTGGGGGCCTGGTGGAGGCTGCCCCGGCACTGCTGGGGGGTGGGGGTGGTGGGAGACATGGGTGGGGGCCTGGTGGAGGGTGCCCCAGGTGGCTGGGGGGTGGGGGTGGTGGGAGACATGGGTGGGTGCCTGGTGGAGGGTGCCCCTGCACTGCTGGGGGGTGGGGGTGGTGGGAGACATGGGTGGGGGCCTGGTGGAGGCTGCCCCTGGTGGCTGGGGGGTGGGGGTGGTGGTAGACATGAGTGGGGGCCTGGTGGAGGCTGCCCCTGCACTGCTGGGGAGTGGGGGTGGTGGGAGACATGAGTGGGGGCCTGGTGGAGGGTGCCCCTGGTGGCGGGGGGGTGGGGGTGATAGGGGACATGAGTGGGGGCCTGGTGGGGGCTGCCCCTGCACTGCTGGGTGGTGGGGGTGGTGGGAGACATGGGTGGGGGCCTGGTGGAGGCTGCCCCTGCACTGCTGGGGGGTGGGGGTGGTGGGAGACATGAGTGGGGGCCTGGTGGAGGCTGCCCCTGCACTGCTGGGGGGTGGGGGTGGTGGGAGACATGAGTGGGGGCCTGGTGGAGGGTGCCCCTGGTGGCGGGGGGTGGGGGTGATAGGGGACATGAGTGCGGGCCTGGTGGGGGCTGCCCCTGCACTGCTGGGGGGTGGGGGTGGTGGGAGACATGGGTGGGGGCCTGGTGGAGGCTGCCCCTGCACTGCTGGGGGGTGGGGGTGGTGGGAGACATGAGTGGGGGCCTGGTGGAGGGTGCCCCTGGTGGCGGGGGGTGGGGGTGGTGGGAGACATGGGTGGGTGCCTGGTGGAGGGTGCCCCTGCACTGCTGGGGGGTGGGGGTGGTGGGAGACATGAGTGGGGGCCTGGTGGAGGGTGCCCCTGGTGGCGGGGGGGTGGGGGTGATAGGGGACATGAGTGGGGGCCTGGTGGGGGCTGCCCCTGCACTGCTGGGGGGTGGGGGTGGTGGGAGACATGGGTGGGGGCCTGGTGGAGGCTGCCCCTGCACTGCTGGGGGGTGGGGGTGGTGGGAGACATGAGTGGGGACCTGGTGGAGGGTGCCCCTGGTGGCGGGGGGGTGGGGGTGATAGGGGACATGAGTGGGGGCCTGGTGGGGGCTGCCCCTGCACTGCTGGGGGGTGGGGGTGATAGGGGACATGAGTGGGGGCCTGGTGGGGGCTGCCCCTGCACTGCTGGGGGGTGGGGGTGGTGGGAGACATGAGTGGGGGCCTGGTGGAGGCTGCCCCTGCACTGCTGGGGGGTGGGGGTGGTGGGAGACATGAGTGGGGGCCTGGTGGAGGGTGCCCCTAGTGGCGGCGGGGTGGGGGTGATAGGGGACATGAGTGGGGGCCTGGTGGGGGCTGCCCCTGCACTGCTGGGGGGCGGGGGTGATAGGGGACATGGGTGGGGGCCTGGTGGAGGGTGCCCCTGGATGGTGGCGGGTGGGGGTGGTGGGAGACATGAGCAGGTGTGCAGGGTAGTCCCCTGTTTTGTGGGCTGCCTGCAGGGGCCATCGAGGGTGTACAGGGAACACCTGTGAGGACCCACCCAGCCTAATCGCGTGTGTAACTTCCCACGCACCCCTGTAATACACGTACCAAGCCAAATCGCGTGTGGAACTTCCCGCGCACCCCTGAAATACACGTACCCTGCTGAAATCGCGTGTTAAACTTCCCGCGCACCCCTGAAATACACGCGCCCAGGCTATTCGCGTGTGGAACTTCCCGCGCACCCCTGAAATACACGCGCCCAGGCTATTCGCGTGTGGAACTTCCCGCGCACCCCTGAAATACACGTACCCTGCTGAAATTGCGTGTTAAACTTCCCGCGCACCCCTGAAATACACGCGCCGAGGCTATTCGCGTGTGGAACTTCCCGCGCACCCCTGAAATACACGCGCCCAGGCTATTCGCGTGTGGAACTTCCCGTGCACCCCTGAAATACACGTACCCTGCTGAAATCGCGTGTTAAACTTCCCGCGCACCCCTGAAATACACGTACCCTGCTGAAATCGCGTGTTAAACTTCCCGCGCACCCCTGAAATACACGCGCCCAGGCTATTCGCGTGTGGAACTTCCCGCGCACCCCTGAAATACACGCGCCCAGGCTATTCGCGTGTGGAACTTCCCGCGCACCCCTGAAATACACGCGCCCAGGCTATTCGCGTGTGGAACTTCCCGCGCACCCCTGAAATACACGTACCCTGCTGTAATCACGTGTGGGACTTCCCGCGCACCCCTGAAATACACGTGCCCAGGCTATTCGCGTGTGGAACTTCCCGCGCACCCCTGAAATACACGCGCCCAGGCTATTCGCGTGTGGAACTTCCCGCGCACCCCTGAAATACATGCGCCCAGGCTATTTGCATGTGGAACTTCCCGCGCACCCCTGAAATACACGCGCCCAGGCTATTCGCGTGTGGAACTTCCCGCGCACCCCTGAAATACACCTACCCTGATGGAATCGCGTGTGGAACTTCCCGCGCACCCCTGAAATCCACGTACCCGGCCAAATCGCATGTGAGACTTCCCGCGCACCCCGGTATACACGCACACGTATTTTTTGTCAGCGTGTCCGTGTTTGTGGGTACCCCTTTGCACGTCATTTGTCCTGGAGGGCCACAGTATAGGACATTCATCATGGCAGTATATGGGTGCTATTTGTTAGCACCTTTTGGCGCACATTTCTTACAGCCGCAGAGACGCTACCGCCTGCTTTCTTGTGGCGGTCGTGTTTGTGCCTGTGCGCTGGTTTGAGCGTGCGCTTTTTTGCCCTATTCTATTCCATGAATACGTGTTGTAGGCAAGCGTGTGGGCGTTCCGCGCACTTGTGCCCTGTACTTCCCCCGTGACGCCCACGTTTTTGCAAGTTGTTCCCCATTCCGAGTGTTACGCCCGTGTTCCGCCTACTTTTGTTGCGTGCGCCGCGCTATGTGCGAATTTCGCTGTGGCCTGTGCGATTTTCGCTGTGACCTGGCGCACGCTGTTAGATGGCCTGTGCGCCAACGTGCGCGGCGCACTTTTTATCGCACATCCGCTGGTTTTCTCGCGCACGGACTTCCATGAATCGACGTGTGCTGCTTTTCGTGCGATTTTCGCACTTGCACTGCGATTTTCGCTATTCCACTGCGATTCGCACGTTTTTGCCCACTTGCGCCGCGCTAATTATTCCATGAATCGGCCTGTAAGTGTTTAGTAGTGACAATAGGTCCTACACTGTGAAAAAAGGTATTCTATAGCGTTGGAAAAGTCTTCTGTGTTCTCTTGGTGACCTTGCATGTTCTGGATTTTTCCTGTTACACTAGACGATCAATAGTACAATGTAAGGCTTTTTACCAGAGTTTTCACAACATGTTTGCACTAAAATGCACTAGGGTGTGGCCCCCTCATCCTCCATATTCCCTTCTGTGGGTTGGGTCTCCCCCGTTTCACTCAGTCACACTTTTTAGTGGAAAATGTTTACGCCCCTCCAATAACAAAATTCACCAGCCGACACTGGTTGCTTTCCCTGCCTCAGGTAATCTATAAGGCTTTAGGTGTACCACTTGGCCCTCAGGGGTGCACATGAAGTTATTCCTTTCACTCTCCCTGGCACCTTTTTGAATACATCAGTAACTTGAAGGAGTAAATCGTGCAGATCTTGTTTCTGGTTATTACTAAGTTCGGGAGGGATACGCACCTTTCTATAAGAGTGATCAGATAGTAAACATGAAAGAATAGTGGTAGTGGACTCTGTGGGATTTTTTTACCATTCTTCTAAAAGGTTGATATAGTATACATGGGTTTTCAATGGATGATCAGGTTGGGCAATTTTGTAGTTACAGGGTCCTGTCTGTTCTAGTACCTCATAAGGTCTGTGCCATTTGGATATTAGTTTATTCTCAGAGGTTGGGAATAACACTAACACCTTTTGTCCTACCAACAAAGATCTTAAGGTGACCTTTCTATTATATGAGGTTTTCTGCTGTTCTTGTTCCTTGGCCATAAGGGTTCGGACTAGAGATCTTCCTACAGTTATGTGTTCTTTAAGATGGTGGGTGGTTTGGGTGAGTGGAATTGGGGCTTCCTCTCTTTCTTCCCAGGTCTCTTTCAACATATCCAGGATATCTCGGGGGTTCCCGTCCGTAGAGTAATTCAAATGTGGAGAATCCTGTGGAAGCCCGGAGCAGTCTTCCTGATAGCAAATAAAGCCCAAGGTACCATCTGGTCCCAATTCCTCCTGTCTTCTTCCACTAGATTCTGTAACATGTTTTCAGAGTCTTATTAAACCTTTCTACAAGGCCATCTGTCTGTGGGTGGTATACTGAAGTTCTTAAGATGCTAATACGTAATCGTTGTTTCACTACCTCTTCCTCTACCTCCTCTTCCTCCTCCTCTGCCACTCCTGGCCCGTCTGAGGCCGTCTCTCCTCCTCCTTTCTCCTCATATCCCCTTTTCACCCCTGACAATGTTTCTAGACAAGTCTGATCTATGGAAGACTCGTCAAAGCAGGTTCTCCCCTTCTCATCCAGGACCATCAAGGGCCACATCGACACACTTGCTCCAGCCTTGGCTGATTTCTGCAATCACTCCTTTGCCACTGGAACTTTCCCCTGCCCCCTTAAGCCCTCTCTTGTGCACCGCCTTCAAACGAAGCCCTCGGCCACTCCTTCCTCTCCGGCTAACTATCGCCAGATCTACAACACTCCTTTCCTGGGCAAACTCTTGGAAAAGCTGGCCATCTGCCAGATAAATCTACATACTCAATCTGTTGGTTATAACAAGCTCAATACCCAGAAGTTTCTAAGCGTGGACCGGGGAGTGAACCTTTGTTGCTCCGCGTTGTCTTGCTTCCAATGCGAAATGGTCCATGTCGGGACTGATGAAACTGCATGATGAGGCTACCCGCACCCCCCACCCATTGTATTGCCGGGCCCACCAGCAGCTGCTCCTGCTAGGCATCTGGGAGCAAAGACTGAAGGACCTGCTAGATGGTCATTGAACCCGGACGCGCAGGCGGTGAACATTTGAATGCTCAGCCATCAGAGCTGTGGTTAGGGAGAGAGAGGCCCCGTTGCTCCCTTGATGTCCCCGGGTCTGCAGGCAATGATAATAATAAAGCCTCCATGTCAGAGAATTAAAAGAAAATGAATAATGGAAATGGCCCTCTGAGGATCACAAGCCCACTGGCGGTGATCTCTTTTTCATACTCTGAGGTCAGAGCGATGTACTGCACAAGAAAGAAAGTACATGGCCACCTGTACTCATATATGTATGAATAGGAGTGGGCCTGTAGTGCGTGTGCGAAATGAGCCAGAAAACATGGTGCTGATGCGCGGCCATCTTGGATATACACTTCCATTCACCGCAATGAAACAGTTATGAAAGCCTACGTTTTCGTGGGCTCAGCAAGTAAACATATATTTCTTCAGCGAAGAGACAGTCATATATTTATATCAGATGACCAACCTTGGGAGAATAGTTGTTGTATTGTCCACCAAAGGGCGAGCCAGAGAGAGAGTCAGAGCACTCTGCAGGTGCAGTGATAAGGGTTAATGGGAACGAAAGCAAAAGAGAAGCAGTTATTTTTCCGCTTCTAGCTGGAATATTCCACTCTTTTTGCGCCTCATGCTTATTGGCTGCTCTTCGGCCGAGGGCAGAATGGTAACCCATGAGGGGCGGGGATCGAAAGTAGCCCCATGAAGAGAAGAGGTTTTCCTCTTGGGAAGGCAGTTAGAATTTGAACCCCGGGTGATGCAGTCTCGCTGAGAGGGAGGACGCTCCACTCCTGATCCCATTAGGACAAGCAATCTCTTTGCCTAGCTGCTGTGGGACTAAGCAGTGTCGTAGTGGCCGAGATAGGTAAATGTGTCTTCAGCAACTATCTTAACAGTGATGCGTTTTATCTTTTATGTATAACTAAATATATGTTTATTTTTCTTCATGTATGTTATGAGTGAATAAAGGGCCGAATGACACACCATTTTGTTTTTATAACTATAGCCAACGTTTGATGTGTAATTTTTTGCCTAGCTGAGTCCAATAACTGATTTTTGCAAGGGTCCGTGGAGCATAAGTACGTGGTCTTTCCACGTGGCCAAGATAAAGTAAAACAGGGCCCCACGCCAGTGACTATACATGCCTGCACCTACCATGCTGGTGCTACCAACCTGGGGCCTAGCAGCGGTAACTGTGAAAGCGGGATAACACTGGAGGGTTGCAGCTCCACGTCTGTGCTTGTGCGCCCTCCGCTGTAGCAGGTTGAAATACTCCTGCCTGGGTGAGACCTTCAAGTCCTGCTGTCTGCCCCCACCATCAATAGACTGGGTCGGTGTGGCCCCCATTGCCCCTGGGGTGTGGCTTTGCCGGCCTCTGAACTGCATCAGCTGTTCTGGACTGATACTAAGCCCCTGCAAATGCTTAAAGTGGACTCAGTAAACATGTATTTGTGAGGCTGTGAGTCTGCATGTCATGCTCAAAAAGGTCCCAGTTAGAATGTATGTGAAGTTGTGCTCCTGCAGATTGTCGGCATGCTTTATATGGTGCCAGTACCTGAAAATAGTGTCAGTTCAGTGTTTTAAGTTCCACTCACCCCAGGTTAATAACGGTACTCTTAAAATGTGGTAGAACTACCAACATGCCACCAACCCCGACAGGCACTTGCCAGATGTGATAGAGTGCTCACTATATGTTTTACGTTTGCAAACGCCTGAGTCTTAATGTATGTGCTCATAATTTGATCCCATGACTCCCAAGTGGTCCAAGTGTTGCTGTTAATAGCTGCTGATTTATTCATGTCCAGTAATGCTTGTTGTTTTTATTTTGTTATGGAAAAGGAGGAGTGTGGTGGGCTTCCCCTTTAAGGGATGTTGAGTCCCTGCTAGGGCTCGTGCTTATGTCAGATGTCTGTGACCATGTGACCCATGTAATAAAAAGGATGATCGGCTACCCGCTGATCACTTATCACCACCAGACTCCAACCTGATGTCTCATTATTTCCAGTGAGGTGCTGGCGCTGCTTTTACAGGCAGAGGGCCTGACCTGTAAGGCCCTCTACCATGACTGTGCCCCTGCGAGGAAATACGTTCCTTGTCCACCAGTGGTCAGCAGAGCCCTTGCCGGGCAACTCTGCACTGATGAGCCGGAGCCTCTGCTGGGCAACTCCGGCTTCATTGATGCTGTGTTGGCTTGGGTGCTGTAAGGAAGGCATGGTATCAAACAGAAAGACAAACACAAGTGATCACAGTTCAAGGGTGTTTATTGAACTTCAATTGGGTATAAAAAAAAGATGCCTATCTAATCTTAAATCTAAAGATGGGAGCAAGCTTCGGCCATCAAATGATAATAACGCAGTCCTATTCAAGTCTGTCAAAATAAAAGGGCCTATACTAATAAACCTATTGCCAGTCCTTACTTCTAAATACAAATAGTGTGGGAAACAATGTTATGCAAAAGAAAGGTTTTCAAGAAATTATGTCAGGATATTCAAGGCGTTGGCTTCCCTTCACCACGTTTTTAGCACAGGACAAGGCAGCACACTCGAGTTTAGCACACTCTCTGGCTTCTCTAGCAAGAGGATGCAGTTCAAAACTTCAGCATCAGGGCTTTCTGTGCCAGCGTCTCTTTGCCATTCAAAGTCTCTTATTTCAGGAGCCTGATGCAACACGACAAACATTAAAGTTCTTTTCTTCTTAGGATTTCACATATACAACTTCTCGGGTGATATACTGTTCACCCCGGGCCCCATTCTGTTGGGCCCACTTTAACACAAAACCTTCAATTGGTCTCCCTCCGCTGGGCTCGGACCAAATTTATCTACTTTTCCAAACTTTCTCTACTTCATCAAAATCGAAGACTTTCGACTGTGTGTGTGATTTTGCTTGACCCGTCGCAGGACCACTTCGATTTACAATTACTCGTTCTCTTCTTGATTTAACCTTTTCCTTAGTTTCACTTTTGCCACTTCTCAGCTGGATACCTTACAGAGACATTGGACTGAGCACCCACGCGGTGCCAGACCACTCTGTCAAAGGTATTGTATCCTGCTTTTAAAGTTCAATCACTCATCAGCCGTTCAACTTTACTTGCGTCTCTTATCCCATGCGTTTTAACAATGTTCATTCCAGCGCTCACCATACAATGTTGCTGCTTGCAACCTTGGCTTCAACACAGACCGGTCTTGTATTGGTCTCCCCAGCTCACCGGCTGTGTTGATTTTACTGACACTGCTTTGTTCTTGGAGCCAAGGATGGTACCACATCATCTGGTGTTTCTCTCTGCCTTTATTATTGATGCAGGAGTGCCCCGGGTGTCTCCGATACACAATGCAGTATCCTTCAGCCTGGTTTCCTGGTTTTATGCTTTCTGTTCTCGAGGATTCTGGAACGTAATGATTCCCTGTCAAAAAAGGTCAAGGGAACGTCCCTCCTTGCGAACCCCTTCTGTTTTGCTGTCTTTCTTCTTTCGTTCAGCTGCCGTCTCGAAACTGCTGTTTCCTTGTGTGCTTTGCCTCGCTCAGAGTGTGCTCTGCCTTTTATCCATGTGGGGAAGCTTAATGGAAGTCAGGTGTGTGTGATGGTCAGCAATTGCCTGACCTCACCTGACCATTATATTGGGATATTACAGGTATACTGCTCGGGTGTTAGTCTGTTTTCTCTCATAGCAGGCTGTCCGTGTGAAAGTGGTTGTATGGTAAAAGGTGGGGGTAGAGTTCCTAAATATCCTACCTTGTAGGATGGGATAAGGTGTTATAGGGAAGGGGATACCACATCTCACCATCCAGTGTCCCACACCCACTCCCTGAACACCCCTCACCAAAGGAATCCTCCAGCACTGGTCCACCCCCAGGAACTGGATCCAAAAGCGATGGCTGTGTCCTGGCCACCTGGATGACAGATCCCTGGGGAGTAGTGGGTGAGACACCTTTTGGTTTCTCACAGTACTTCCAGCCCCCGATCCGGCAGTGTGCTCACGGTCTAACAGGGTAATCCCTGTGATGGTGCACGTCGACTGGGTGTCCCCCAGCAAATATGTGCCTGAACCCTGTGCCCTGGGTCCAGACATAACAGCAAGCTAGGAGCAGCAACATCTCCAGGGTGTCAGAAAACAGGAATCACTGAACGGTAGACTTGGACAAAGCATAAGCGCATCTGAGTCGTTCTCCACAAAGGCTTCCCGGCAGGAGGTGAGACCGAAGCAATCAGTAGCCATTGAGGAAACATCCGGGTCCCTCAGAGTTAGAGGAAAGGAACCGGAAAGTTTACACAAACACTTCCAGAAGCATGCTCCAACACGAGAAAGCTACACAAACGGAAACATTTCAACTGCTTTTACAGTTCATGCAAAAACAAATACTAATAAGTAATATATGAACATTCTAAGGAATTAAGACCCACAAATAATAAAAACCTCTCACAACATTTGTAATGAACATTTAAGAAAAGAGAAAATAAATCCCATTAATGCCTGCTTTTCCTCTGAGGGAGTTTCCCATCCTTCTCAAAGTGGACCGATTCCAAGAAGTCCATAACCTTAAGATGATCATTGGAAGCATGAGTAGTGCCATCCACAACCACTTTAAGAATAGCAGGATTAATCATGTAGTAAGAAAGATGTCTTTCCCTTGATACTCGTTTGCAGTCCAAAAAAAGTATTCTCTGTGCAGCAATCTCCCTGCTATTGTCATTGAACAGCATAATCCTGTGCTTCTCCCATTTCAGATCACAAAGCTCTCTAGCCTTCCTCAGCAGGTGCTCCTTTACAGGAAACCTGAGTAGTTTCACCACAAAATCTCAGGGAGGTTGACCAAGCGCAGGCTTGGGTGCAATGAGCCCTCTTAATCTCAAGCAGGTCACCAGGGGAGGGCATCAATAACTTAGGTAAAACTTTCTGTAGTAAATCCAGTGGACGACTGCTCTCAACCCCTTCTGGAAACCCAGTGATGCTGATATTTGAATACCTAGAGTAGTTTTCCTATTTGGAGATTTTATTTTGAGCATCATTCAGCATCAGGGATAGGTGTGAGAACTTGTCCTCCAGGGTCCAGAGTTGGTCTTCAGAATCAAAAACTCTAGACTCCAGTCCATCTGTACGCTTTTTGATCAGTGCCTGATCATTTTTCATTTATAGCACTGTTTGATTAATCTTTCCAATGGAGAGGACAACACTGTCCGTAATTTCTGTCAAGTAGTCTTCAGTAGATTGCCCCTCAGCTCTGCAGACAACAGGACCATTCTTTTTAGCTTTCTTAGAAGGTTGAGAATCATTTACCTGTGGTTCTGTATGTTCATCCCCTTGTCTGGATCGTCTTGAAGTAGGGGGAACAGCCATCTGAACTGAAGTTGGGTCTGCCATTATATATAGAACAGGATCTATGGGCAGGAACAGAGCTCTCAAGCAGCCATCTCTTTCAGCTACCAATTCTAGAATTACAGTTAGGGAGTTCTGATGAAAAACTTTCACAGGATTGTGGAGATGGCATTCAGCTCATTAGATAGTTTGAACAGCCCTGATTGTATGGTTCTGGATGTCTCTGACTGAGGATTCTTAAACAACAATGGTGTGTAATACCGCACCTTGGAGGGGTGGCGAGCCTGCGGGATCCCACTTCTTTCACCTCTGGGAGGCACATTGGGTAGTGGCGCACCAAACCAGTTCCTAGTGACTCGCTCCAGCAGATAATAATATAGGAATTCATCCATTTCACCACAAATGCTGTGTGGTAATTAAATGTGTAAAAAAAGGGATCTATGTGATTACTGCGCTTTGTGAAGGCATCATGAAGTAGACACAAACAACAGGAAATTAAGTTTGGGATGCAAACCTTTATTCAACATAAAGATGGTTGAAAAGGCCTATCTTGCCCTATGATAAGGTGGGATTTCCCTACCTAACTGAAACTAAGGCTAGTCTGTGTCAGGAAGTCCAAAGTAAATGTCTGTCTGTGTCAAAACCCATAATTGCCCTCACACTTATTTGCGCATAAAGTGTAGGGATATCAGCGTCAAACTGAAAAGTGTTCACTTCCAAGTTTAGAGCTTCTTCCAGCTCCTGGCTTGCAATGGGGTTCCCTTCCCCAAGTTTCAAGCCAGTTCACAATACCACAGGGGTTCCCTTCCCCAATCTTCAAGACAGTTCATACTGCAACAGGGGATCCCTTTCCCACGTTTCAAGACTTTCAGCGTCTTCAATATTCAATTACCTCGGATACATCCCAGCTCCTCTGGTTACTATTCAAAAGGCTCACAAAATAAAAGTTATTTTCACTTGAAACACATAACTTCCAATATCTTTTGTTTCGTGTAGCACAAAACTTCCTTTATATTCAATAGACATGTGTCGTAGGACTAGGCGCACTTTTTGGACCACATAGTCCACCCATTACAGGTCACGCAAACAATACACAATATTTGGTGTTTCTCATAAGTTCCTTTAAGCGCATGACGCCACTGCTTAAATTCTACAGTGGAGCCTGGTTTTTTCACTTGCCAGGCTAAAGGATTTCTCTTATTCCAATTTTGCATGCAGTTTCTCCATAGGTGGTTGGCCACCTTTCATCTTTCTTTCTTTCTTTCTTTCTTTCTTTCTTTCTTTCTTTCTTTCTTTCTTTCTTTCTTTCTTTCTTTCTTTCTTTCTTATTATCGAATGCGTGGGCAGACCCACGCAGGCGCTTCCCCATCCAAAAGGAGGTTTTCCTTCACTCAAAACATTTGTATCAATATTCGTTTTCAACTTTCTCTCAAGCTGGCCAATGTTTGCATTATGATTCAATCGCTATTTTGGGCCACGTTTATTCTTAAAGTTCAATGTCTTTCAAACAGATTCTTTACATCAACTTTTTTCCTTGTTGAGTTTTCAATCTGTCAGGTTGGTATTCAAAAATACTAAAAGTTCAACAATTCATACGGGCTTAACCACCCCCTCGCCATCCCCGTGCCCCCTTTGCTAGACAGACTCACCCTCCTGCCACGGTTCAGCTTCTCCGTGCGGCATCTCGCATCTATAGTATGCTGGCATTCAGCGGCTTCACTTCATCCACCGGCAGGCTGTCAGAGGGACGGGCCTTTCCTCGCAGGTCTTCTGGCTCTCGTCTGCTTCACTCCAGCAGTTCAGCAGGGATCTCCGCCTTGAACCATATCCTCCTTCTGCTGCCTCAGCTCTGCATTCCCCGGGACTCCTGCAAACCTCTCGCTGTCGCGCACACCACTGATTGTGGCTCTGGCTCTCCCAGCTGGCTTCACCCACTCTGATTCCTTCTTCACAGGTGCTAGGGAATTTAAAGTCCCCGCCAAACTGATTGGTCTTCTGACAACTAGACTGCTCACTCTCTTTGCGAAAGTCCTTTTTCCATGTTGTTCATGTCCTCTTCCTCGTCTCAGCACCAAAGTGGTGTTTGGTACTCTTCTTCGTACCAGTACCAAAATGTTGTGTGTGAATGAGTAAGTGTCAATGGGAAAATAGGGAGAGGATTGGTAACACCCTATAAAGGTCTAGGGATATTTAACTCCCTATGAAAGAGGAATGGGTAATACCGCGTTTCTTCCAAGGGTGCCTCATCCTCACTCACCAATTCTCCTCCACCCAGGTGATCCTCCATCGCATATCCACCCTAAGGGTCCCGATCCAAAAGCAATGGGCTTTCCCAGGCCCCCTGGGAGGAGGATATATTGGGGAAAGAGGTGAGGATGCCCTCAGATTCCTCAAAGCATCTATTACTGTGTGGCCAAAAATGTTGCATTAATTACAACAAATCTATGCAAAATGCGGGTGGGGGAGATGCTCCCAAAACCTCTTCCACTTCCCTCACTTTAATAAATACCATAACCCGCCACCCCTCTATATTTTTGCATAGATTTGTTGTAAGCTATGGGACATTTTTTTCCAGCCACACAATAATGGTATTCGCATTAAACGGGTGACATCTAAAAAAGCCCCAATCCAACCCCCAAGTCTAAACAGCATAAGGTAGTCAATGCCACCCACATTAGTTTGCTCTATCAAAGTAATTTGCAGATCGCATTCTCTATCCTAATAAACAGTGTTGGGTATTGTAAACTGGGTATTCTCTAGTACATTTACAAATGTGGGCAAGGTCATTTTAAACATTGCTGCTTGACTCATAATGGAGAATGGAAGATTTACCTGGTGACCCACGTTCGACGGGAGTCTTTCCATTATGGGAACAAGGTTGTGCCTAACACAGTCCTCCTTGTTATGTATTATTCATATTCCCAATTATTTAAAATAGTCTGCGCCTATCTGCCTCTAGAAAAGGACATATCTTCCCTCTAACAGCAAAATAACTGATTTAACCAAATTGGCCATGAGACTGCAATGTCGACCAAATTCCTTGAGACTAGCCACAGCCTTGGGACCGGATCACCTCAGAGCTCCCAGATAGAGTAAGATACCATCTCCATACAATGTGTTTTGGACCTCTCTACCACCCAAGGGCACCTAAAATCCTTCAGCTCTGCTTCCCTATGAATCCATGCAGTAAGTGTTTCTACTGCAAATGTGAATGGCAGCAGGGACTAGGAGCTTCACTGTCTTGTTTCTGTTCTAATCGGAATGCCCAGGAAAGTTGTTCAGCCACCCTCAACCTGGCCACAGGTGACATAGATTCATTCTGGTAGCTGTGATGAATCAGAGGTGATCATCCCAAGGACCCTGGCTGGGAACCCTTCTCTTGAGGCCAACGAAAGGCAGACACTATCTGTTCTTGACCCTGGGGGTGGTGTTCTGTGGGAGGATCACATGGGAGGGTACTCAGGTCAGGAGAATTGGGAGAACCTTCTTACCAACGTCCCTAATGTTCCGATGGTCTTAATGGCCTATTTTAAAATTGAAACCTTTGATGAAAAAAGGAACAAGAACATTCAGGACTTCAAGTCCCATTATGCTCTAGGTACTGGGATGAGGAAGAGGAGCTCATAGGTGCAGAACTGAAGTTGAGACTCTAAACTACAGAGGACGTGCAGCGGGAAGCGGTGCTGTTGCTGGCTATCCCGTAGGAGAAAGAAGCTCTCCTGGTCTGGTGTCCTAATTCGATGGTTGGTGTTCACCGGAGTATGCAAGCAGCGAGGCAGGTGCCCTATGTAGAAGTTACAGGCTTTGGGAGTGTGACCGGAGCTGACAAACGCCCAGGACCCAACGAGAAAAGAAGAAGTACCAGCAGCAGCGGGTCAGATGGAAAGACCGTAAGTTGTCCTTCTTTAGGTAACCCCGGAGTGCTTCGTAATGACCGCTGGCTGCCAGTAACACAGAAACCCTTTTGAGTACCTAACAAATGAATTAAAGTATTTTTGGGGCAACACTCATATTGAGAGAGGCTGAGTGGGGCAATATTGTAACCACTATTGCCAAAGTAAAGAGGGGACAATATTTGAACAAGATTAATATAATCTACAAAGAGGAAGATTACTTTAAAAGGAAAATAACAGCCAGCATTGCCTAAGCCAAAGAGGGGCAATTATAAATAAAAGGGGATACAGCTTTCCTAAAGGGGGAAACCTGAACAAGATACATTACCAGCAACTAAATGATGTTTTAGAAGGAACCGAAAGGTAGCATGAGAGAAGCCATCCTTCTAGAAATCATCAAGGGGGAGAGGAAAAAACCTGCACTGTCTGTGTCAAACAAATGAGTGCAACAAGCAGCATCAATGTGTATTTTACCGTTATGGAAGAAGTTGTTAACCCCATGTTGTTGGGGAAAGTTAAAGACTTTTTCCAAGAAGCAGTTTTCTTTGAGTGCAATTTCCACAATGAGGATCAAGATGTGGAAAGTCTGAAGCAGCGCAAAACTCACCACAGAGTACTTCTAGTAGTTTTATCCTGGCAGGCGAGTATACCAGGAAAGGGACTATTAGTGGTTAGTCCTGGCAGGTTAGCGGACCAGGAAGAAGATAATTAAAATACTACAGTTTGGTGGAAGGATGTGGTGGAAAGAAAGTGTCAATCCAATAGTGTATTATGATGAAATGTGATAAAACCATCCTGACAAGACATTGGGGCTCATTACGAGTCTGGCGGTAGCCTTGCCGGAAAAACCGGCAGGCTGCCGCCAGACGTGTAATACCATTCTGCCTCCGTGATTGCCGGAATCACCGGGGTATTACAACCCCAGTGACCCGGTAATTGCGGAGGCAGAATTCTGTAAATCCCCATTCCCATGGAGTCCTATGGGACTGGGATGGGGACCATGGAAACACTGGTTCCGTCTATGACAGAGCCGGCGTTTCCATGTCCGCCTGCAGGTGGGTGGTGTTAATCCCACCAGGTCAGACCTGGCGGGAGTGACACCTCATGCCTGCAGGACTCTGAATCAGCCGGTCTGGAAAGAACAGTGGCAGAAGTTTTTCCACCACCATTATTTCCGGACCGGCAGGGTCGTAATGAGGCCCATTGTTGTTTATCAAGAAGAAATTTGAAAGTGGTTGTTCTTTAAAGAAGATAAATTATTATTATTTTCTTTTTTTAAACAGTTTTTATTTTATATAACACACCAAACATTACAATACTTGGGACTTCCATATTCAATTCAACATCATAACAATGCATTCAGCATTCTTCAGTCCCGTTTCCTCGCTCCCCCCCAACTTGAGCCAATATGTCTGTGTCATCTGCATGTGATTCCTCAGGCGGGTCTATCATCATCTCAGTATCCGTATCAGCATCACTCTGATCGGACTGGGGGGGCCTCTAATAGTAGCCACCAGCTGCCTTTATTCAATTAGGGGTCCTACCTCCTCTTCCTCTCCCCTGCAAACCATATCGAACCAAACAGCCGTTTCTGCCTCTGCCCATTTTAAGAGGTCAGCCCACCACAGCTCTATTCTCGGCCTCTGGGCTACCTTCCAGCACATTGATATCCTTTGTTTGGCCAGGATATATGCTAGATCTTTCATTTTGCTTGTGTGCCGTAAGTTGCGTGGCCTAGGGAATCCCCCCAGCATGCATGCCCAGGCCGACTCCACCTCCAGTGTAATACCGATTCCTGCTAAGCGTGTCTTCAATTCTAGCCAAAACCTCCCCACCTCAGGGCAGGCCCAGAACATGTGTAGTAGCCCAGCCTCCTCCTCCCCGCACCTAGGGCATTTCTGAGTCATTTGGCCACCAAACCTGGCGATCTTTCTGGGGGTGAGGTATGCCCTATGTGTGACAAATAATTGAATTTGCTGAAGCCTTGCGTTCCGGGACACTTTTTTATGATATCTTTGGGCTCTTTCCCAGAGCCCATCCGACATGGGCTCTCCCATCTCTTCCTCCCAAAGTTGTCTCAATTGGGTCAGTTGCTTCCCCACCTTGGACCCCAACAGCTCGTATATACGGGAAATCTCATGCCCACCCTCTGAAATATCATATATCGCCTCCATGGTGGCATCCGGTTGTTCTGTGAGCACCGCTGTTGGCCACTTTGCTCGCACTCTCTTGACAATTCTGTTGTAAGTTATATACTGCCCCTTATGCACCCCCATATCTTCTATCAGGTTTGGGAACTCTAATGCCTCCCCTTCTAGCCATATGTCTCCCAAGGTGGCCACGCCCACTGATTCCCAGTACTTGCAGACCCCTTGTAACAGCTGGGGATCCTCCCCACATAGTGCTGCTAGCGGCACCTGCATAGAGTATGGAGCCAGGTATCCTGCTATCTGCCACGCTCTGTGCCACATCTCCCATCCCAGTGCCAGCAGCCTAGCCATCCTCAGGACCCTTGGCTTGGACAGCCACACCCCTTCTCTGAGGAAGAAAGGGGTCGGTCCCTTGCACAGCAGCCTGGATTCTGCTGTCTCCTCGTCGGACAGCCATCTCGCTACATACTGCAGCTGCCCTGCCAGATAGCATAGTTCAAAATTTGGCAGATTTATCCCTCCCCTGTCACACGAGTTTTGTAGTTTCCAAAGGGCCACCCTGTTCCTGGAGTTGTTCCAAATGAAGCCCCTACACAGGCTATGGAGGCTAGCGAAAAAGCGCTTTGGAATCACATGCGGGATGTTAACAAAGAAATGCAACAGTCTGGGCAAGAACACCATTTTAAGCAGAGCAGCTCTCCCCAACATGGACAGGGGCAGCCTGGACCAGAATCCCATGCTATTTTTAATTCCTTGTACAGCTTTTACCGTATTACATGTATGTTCTTCTTCTGCTGTATGGCAAATATGTCAATTCCGAGGTATCGGAACGACTTAGTATGCAAGGGTATTGGTAATATTGGCAGGCTCCCGGGCAAGACAAGCTTGTATCTCCCCAAGGGGAACACGCTAGACTTATTGGGGTTAACCGCTATGCCAGAGAGAACGGCAAATTGCTCCATCACGTCTAGAATGTATTGCATGTTCTCTTCTGGGTAGCGCAAATACAACAGTATGTCATCCGCATCTAAAGAAACAAGATGCATGCCACCTGCAGTACGGATACCTATCTCCTCGTATTGCTGTCTTAGACAGATGGCCAGAGGCTCCAGCGCTAATATGTATAGCATAGGCAACCACGGGCAGCCCTGTCTAGTGCCTCTGCTTAGTTGCCATTTGTCCGATATGATAGCACCCGTTTTGACCCTGGCGATCGGGGAGCTGTATAACATTTTCACCCACCTTAGGTATCCCGGCCACATTCCGTAGCCCTCTAAGGTCGCAGTCAGCCAAGGCCATCTCACTGAATCGAAGGCCTTGACCGCGTCTAGTGAAACTATTACCAATTCACCTGGGTTTTCTTTTGTTTGGTCTATGATATGATGCAATCTTCTGAGATTATCAGTTATATTCCTGCCCGGGCAGTAGCCCGTTTGATCAGTATGTATCAGTTTACCAATGACGGCCTTAAGCCTATTTGCCAGTACAGCAGTGAGGATTTTATTATCCTGGTTGAGCATCGATAGGGGTCTGTACGACCCACAGTCCGTGCTAGGCTTGCCTGGCTTCAAAAGCAGAATAATCACCGCCTCTCGCAGGGTCTCTGGTAGCCTGCCTTGCTCGTACGACTCGTTAAGCATGGCCAGCACGGGGGAAGCAACTCTTGTTTATAAGTTTTATAGAATTCACTCGGAGGCCCATCCGACCCGCGGACCTTACAGGTGGGCAGGTAGCAAACTACTAGTTCGAGTTCTTCAATTGTAATAGGGGAGTCCAGGTCTGCGCGTTCCGCCTCATCTAAGGTGGGTAGGCCCATATCATCCAGTGTCACCTGGATTTCGTGGTCTCTCGAGCCGCCTGGGTCCTCATAGAGATGTTTATAGAATCTCAGGAACTCTTTATTCACCCCCTCCTGGGTATTCTGGGTCTGCCCTCCCTCCCCTTTAATTTCCCTGATCACCGTTCGTGGCGTCTCACTCTTGTATAACCAGGCCAGCAACCTGCCCGGCTTCTCTCCCCCTGAGTGCTGTCTCTCCACATATTTCTTATAGCTTAAATTACATAGCCTGTCCCAGCATTCCCCACTAGCTTGTTGTAGCTGCCTTATCCTGTCTCTGTCATCCTTCGAGGTGCCTCCCTTACGCATCCTGCCCTCTAGCTCCTCCTCGATTCCCTTCAACTCCTACTCTATGCCCCCCTGGAGCCCCCTAGCCTTCGATATGGCAACCCCCCGCAAAACTACCTTAAACGCCTCCCATACAGTTTGCATAGAGCTAACACTGCCAGTATTTATCTCAAAATACTCAATGATCGCCTCTCTTAAATCTTCCCTGAACCCCGGGTCTTGCAGAGCCTCGGCTCTGAGTTTCCAAGTGGGAATCCACACCTTGAGAGGTTGGTGTTGCCACTCCAGGACCAGGGGGGAGTGGTCTGAGAGCACCCTGGCTTTGTATTCCGTGCCTTCCATCTCTCCTGCCAACTCCATGGAGGCGAACACATAGTCTAATCTTGTGTGAAGACCGTGTGGTACCGTATAATGCGAATATTGTCTATCTACTGGATGCAGCTGCCTCCAGACGTCAGCTAAGAAAGAAGATAAATTATATTGAATTCGGACTATAAGTGTGAAGAGAAAGGCCCTAATTCATGGAAGTGTTTTATAATGGTTTTATAATGGTGCAATCCCATTTTTTGGTTTATTAAGCAAGAGCTTGTGGAAAATGTGGACAATCATTTTAAAGGGTGATAAACTTTGTTTAACAATACAACAATGCAACTGCCAAATGAAAGACTCATGGAGTGAAGAGAACTTTGTGTTGCATTTGGAACAGAACTTGGCTATTGAAAATAATTTTCTTGATTGGAACCTTTGGTTTGGAAAATCCTGCATTAATCCCGGGGAAGTGGATCCGACCCTGGTTAAATGGATATCTGTTTACAAAGTTTATGTTTACATATTCCTATTATTTTGTTGAGTTGGACCAGCCATACGATACCTGTATAATATTGTTGTATGTATAAGTGCGAGGGACAGATACCTTTTGATATTAGAGTGTTTTCCTTTAGTTTTAGTTTAACAGTCAGGGAAATCCTCCTCAGATTAGGGAAAGCAAGGCATTTTTCTCACCCTTTTTATTTAATAAAATGGCTACATCTGAGAAAATTCTATCTACTTTTCTGTCTTACATTTCTGACCCCTCACATAGCCCTCACTTACATGAACCTGCCGTGGTTTTAGTTGATCAAGTGAGAAATGACCATCAACCATCAAGACTTTGTCTAGCACCGTGGTTTCTATGTTAATAAGGGAAGTTGTTTGGTAGGAGGTTATTTCTTACAGGGTCTTATCTTTTTTGGGGATAACCACTATTGTGGCTTGTCAGAGATCAGGTAATATTTCACCCGTATTTCTGTTAGCCTTTAACATATTTAGCAATATATCTACTCACTCTATGCCAAATTCTTTTCCAAAGTTACATTGGTAGCCCATTTGGGTACCAGGCTTTGCTCAACTGTAACTGCAAAATTTTGCATGAGTTCTTCAGTGGAGATGTCTGCTTTGTTATGTGTTGAATGACCTCCTCATCCTAATATGTGAGGGGGTGTGATAAGGAGACTTCAGGAGACAGGCGGATGCTGAAACAATATTTATTCTAATGGGTAAAGGGTCCTTAACAAAACAAAGAATATAGTCCTCTGGTTTCCTTCACCAGTGTTTGGCCCTTCCAATGTAGATTGAAGCAGTCCCCAACTTTGTCCTATCTCGTGGTGTCCGGATAGGCCCACCACTCCGATCTTCGTTCCTCGTCCTCTTCTCTTTCCTGGAAAATGAGAGAATCTCGTCACTTTCATTTGGCGTGCTTTTAAAGGCTTCCCTAGGTTCAAGTCCCCACCAATCAGCATCAGCCTTGTCTGGCTTACACCTTATTGGCTGCTGAGGGCTTGTCCCGCCTCCCTTAAAGGCTGCCGTGCTAGCGTGTACCATTTCCTGCTTCCCGAGACCTGAAAAACGCCGGAGGCGATCACGTGATCGCAACCACGACTGCGTTGGGTATGGGCGGGCTCTGGGAGCCTTCCAGCCGCAACCCGCTCCGGGGCCACCGCGGGGCCGCCGCGGGGCACGCCACGCTGAAGGGCCGGTCGCCCCCCTGCACGCCGCCATGGAGTGCCTGCGCCCTCGTCCCCCCCCCCTTCGGGGTCGGGCCTCCCGTCAGGTGAGTGCAGCTGTGATGCGCCGCGTTTCCGAGCAGCGGCTCGCGTTCCCTCGCTCTCAGCGCTTATAACAGCGCCCATGAAATATAGAAATTGGTTGCTTTAAAATAATATGTTTCTTTGAAAATCTTGGCCAAAAATAAAAGAGTCAACTCATCAGCAGAAGTAGGCAGGTTTTCCAATGGTGTAACATGTGCCACCTTAAAAAAGGTATCTACCGCCACTAAAATCACTGAGCATTCTTTAGAGAAAGGGTAATCCTCATTAAATCTCCATTGATATAGTGTGATAAGGTACTGGTGCAATCTCCAAAGGTCTTACCTGATTGCGGCTGTTGGTGATATCGATTATTCTGTGTACAAATAGGGCATAAATATACATACTTGTGAACATACTCCCAAATGGTCAGCCCCCAAAATGACCTTCAGCCTAACACGAAGAAGGGGGGACTTAACTCCTCTGCGTCCTGCAGCAGTGTCATGACACATTCTAAACTATTCAGCGTGCACTTTTTTGCGTCCCTACAAACAAGCCAGGACTGCAAAATTACAACCCATTCTTCTTTACTAATTGTTATTCAACTGGCACTGAGGTAAATGCTCCAAGATCAACTCTCAACACCCGCCTTTCCTTTCCTTAGAAAGAAAGGCAAGGGAAAATGGTGTTGAATGCTCTGAGGCAGGTATAGTCACAGTGCATGCTTTCACTGCAACCAGCTCTGTATAACATCTGTATAAAGCCTGAACCATGACATTACCTAAACCCAAGCTCTGGTTCACCTGCACTGGCTGCCCGTCTCATCCAGGATCAAATAGAAAACCTTTTAGTTCAGCCAATGTACCATTGGAATTACTCCAAAACCTACCATCCACAAAGCTTCCTCAGGTCATTGGACACCTTCCTTGCAGTTCTGAAATTATCTTATAAACATTTGGGGGACAATGAGTTGCAGTTCAAGGCCCCATCCTTTGACAAAAACCTTGCCTGTAAAAGCTACAGCGAGAAATGAACTGCGTATGCTTTTGCTATTCTCTCAAGTCTGGCTCCCTCCATCCTACAATTAAGGACCTCACCCGGGTTAGCCCCCCTTTTCGTGATCTTTTGCAAAAAATTATATGATTCATTAGACCTCTGTTAGATCCAGTTTGATCAACCATTTTTGATGATAGATCCACTATAGAATAGAAGTTATAAGCAATTCTTTAGTGGGGGTTGGGGCTAACCGGTAGCTAGCTCCACCTCAATCAAAAAATTGACCAAAATGTATGTCATTTATTAGATATTCGTTAGATCCGGTAGGATCAATCATTTTCAATGTTAGATCTGCTACAGAACAGGAATTATAGGCAATTACATAGAGGGGGGGCTAACTAGTAGTAAGCTAGTCACCCCTCCAATCAAAAATAGTAACAATAGTACAAGAACTGATGTAATTTGTTAGATCTTCGTTAGATCTGGTATGTTTAACCGTTTTCAACGTTAGATTTGTAACAGACCAGGTGTTATAAGCTATTATTTAGAGTGGTGTGGATAACCCGTAGTAAGCTAGTCACCCCCCAATCAAAATAGTTCAAAAACATATGTCATTTGTTAGATATTCATTAGTTCTGGTATGATCAATCATTTTGAATGTTAGATCTGCTACAGAATAGGAGTTATAAGCAATTATTTAGAGGAGGGGCTAACCTGTAGTGAGCTAGTTAGCCCAGCTCTACCAAAAAATGCACCAAATTCAATGTCATTGGTTAGATGTACGTTAGATCCGGTATCATCAGGCATTTGTTTTATAAATCACACACAGGTGTTGAAATATTTGGCTGCAAAGGAGGGGGGTGCTGTCCCCCAACAACATTTTGGGGAAAAAGTAATTTATTTCAATGCATATTCGTTAGATCTGGTAGTATCAACCCTTTTTAACGTTAGATCTGCTACAGAACAGAAATTATAAGCAATTATTTAGGGAGGAGGGGCTAACCCCTAGTAAGCTCGTCAACCCCCTCCATCAAAAATAGTACAAAAACGTAGGTCATTTGTTAGATATTCGTTAGATCCGGTATGATCAACCATTTTCAACGTTAGATCTGCTACAGAACAGAAATTATAAGCAATTATTTAGGGAGGAGGGGCTAACCCCTAGTAAGCTCGTCAACCCCCTCAACCAAAAATAGTACAAAAACGTATGTCATTTGTTAGATCTTTGTTAGATCTGGTAAGATCAACAATTGTTAATGTTAGATGCGCTACAGAACAGGAATTATAAGCAATTATTTAGAGGGAGCTAACCTGTAGCCAGCCCCCCAATCAAAAAATTTACCAAAATGTATGTATTGTGTTAGATATTCGTTAGATCTGGTATGATCAACCATTTTCAACATTAGATCAGCTACCGAACAGGAGTTATAAGCAATTATTTAGAGGGTGGGGCTAACCGGTAGTAAGCTAGTCACCTTCCCTCAATCAAAAATAGTACAAAAACGTATGTCATTTGCTAGATCCAGTTTGATCCACCATTTTCAACGTTAGATCTGCTACAGAACAGGAGTTATAAGCAATTATTTAGAGAGAGGAGGCTAACCCGTAGTAAGCTACTCACCCCCTCAATAAAAAAAAATTACCAAAATGTATGTCCTTTGTTAGATATTTGGTATGATCATCCATTTTCAACATTAGATCTGCTACAGAACAGGAGAAATAAGCAATTATTTAAAGGGGCGCTAACCCATAGCCAGCCCCCCCAATCAAAAAATTGACCAAAATGTATATAATTTGTTAGATATTCTTTAGATCCAGTACGATCACCATTTTCAATGTTAGATCCATTACAGAACAGGACAAAATAAGCCATAGACATCAGTTAATCTTAGCATTATCTTTCTAGTGATGAGGATGTAATACAATCTTATGTGAAAAAATAGTTTTCACCAGAACGAAGCAAAAAAGATCGATTTAGAAAGACTGAATAAAATTGATAATTCAGACTTTCTAAATCGATCCTAAAACCCCTCTCACCCACCTAAAACTCTATCTTCACTCACCCCCTCCGACCCACCACCTGCACTTACTTGCTCTTTTGATGCTGTCCTACTCTCAGGGCGTGGCCATTTTGGGAATGACAACTGTTGCATGAGATGCAGACGAGTGTGTGGAAGCAAGGTAAGTGTTTTGGTGTGTGCATGTGTGTGTATGTGTGTGAATGTATGTAGCGGGAATGGGAGGGGGCATGGCCATGAGTGAAAAACTTTTTTTTTTAAAGTAGTGAATGGTGTGAGTGTGACTGGAAAGTGTGGTGCGGGACAGGAGGGAGAGGAGGTGTGAAACCCCCCAAATACCTAAAAAAGCAAGGGTCAGGTCCCAACGTGCTACTACAGCATTTTGAAAATGACACCAAAAATGACCAAAATAAATCGGTCTTTTTGGTGTTTGAGTTTAAAAATGCAGTGATATCACATAGAACCTGTAATGCATGTGTCTTTGCACAAACATGGTATAGAATTGTAGGTGCTTGCAACCAGTGTGATGTGCCCAACCCCTCCACTATAGAAAGCAGTGGAATTACTTCTGTTGTTGCCCCAAACACCCCTGTTTCAGATGTATGACATTGGCATGCTTCTAGTACAGTGATGTCACAAAAGAGCACAAAAGATGCTGCTGGAACCATTTATGAAGGTCTTCCATGGGGAGATGTGGGAAACGTGAAATCTGGGAGAGTCATGCATGAGGACATCTTGACACGTATGTCCTCCACCATGACCAGCAGACCCGCTGTTGCCACCGGACCGGCAAATACCACAACTACCACTGGCAAGTAATTGCCATGAAGGAACTTTAACCTTCCTGGTGTAATTTCCTAGATTAAGTTGCAGGTGTTATATTTAAAACCAATATGCTTCGCTACTCTCGACCAACAACCCATTCCTACCATCACCACTCAGCACCAAGCATGCCCCTCACCAACAACATTATGAACACTGCATCGTAGAAGCCTCACCCATGTCACCATACACCCCATCACCACTCCATCATCCACCATTACATGAAAATGTATGCTTGCCAATGTTCACTCAGGAATCAACCATGCTACCTACATTGCCGACCTCATCACCACACATGCCTTGGATGCCATCTTCATTACTGAGTCCTGGATGGCATCCACCTCCACCCACATCCTACATGTCGTCATCCCCAGCGGCTACAGAATTCTAAAAGACCATCAAAACAAGATCAGCGGAGAACTCGCCATAATGGCCATGCACCCAACTGAACATCGCCACCACTGCCTATTTTGAAAACCTATCCTGCCACTTCCCCCTCTCCATAACAGACTCAGTCACTTTTCATCTCATCTAAAGACCACCCAAGCCCAACACCTCCTTCATCAAAGACTTTGCGGACTTGGTCACCACCATGTGTCTCACACACGCCAACAATATCTTCCTCAGCGACTTGAACATCCCTGGCCAGTCAGCAACTAAATCAATGAAGTTCTTCACTATTTACTCGACACACTGAACCTCGCACAGCACATGAAAGAACCAACTCACAGGAAAGGTAATATGCTCGACCTCATCATCACCACACTGCCCACCCTTCATCACAGCTCTCCTATTCCGCTCGACTGGTCGGACTACCTGGCAGTCCCTTTTGAGATTAGTCACACCACACCTCTCAAGCAAACCCATTGGAAACCAAGCAATCAAGCCTTCAGATCCTTCAAGAACCTCCCAGTGGAGGCTCCCACAGAAGACCTCACCAAACTCCACTTCACATGGGCTGGTGTACCTCTGACGAACAAGGACTGCAACTTGCTTCTCCAAGAACTCAACACCACCCTCACAAACAACATCAACCACCATGCCCGAGTGAAATGGCGCACCCTCAAACCTAAACATTCAGCACCCTGGTACACTCAAAAAGTCGACCACAACAAGCGAATCATCAGAAAACAAAAAAAGAATTGGCAAAAAGCCTGAAGCGCATCCAACCTCGCCCTGCTCAAGAAACTCTGTGTTACAGGTGAATGATCAACACTGCCAAGGCCAACTACTACCAAAACACCATAGCCAAGTTCAACAATGAAAGCAGAGTGCACCTCAAATCCAACAAGCACTGCATTGTCTCAGGAGGATAGCTATGAGGCAACATGCTCGCCTTGGAAGCAAGACAACACGGAGCAACACAGGTTCGATTCCCGGATCCGCGCTTAGAATTCTCTGGGCATTAAACCCGTTATAAATAACCTATCATGTCATGTCATGTCATGTATCAACCCTCTACCCCAACCGCCTGTAGCACACTCCATCAAAAACTCCACCGTCCGGTCCGGCGGCTTTACCCGAGGTCAGTCCCAGTATGGCCCTTATGACCTCCTCATCCTCCAACTGAGCCTTTAAGAGATCAAGGTCAGCAGGTGTGAGTGTTGGGAGATGAATGTCACTAAGAAATGCTGTGATTTGTCCTGTGTCTCTGTGCGGCGGGGCAGTTTAGAGATCTCTATAGTGCTCAGCGAATCATTTGTTAATGGCTTGGCCCGCAGTGAGCAGCCTGCCGTCAGCACCCCTGATGGATGTGCATTTGGAGGTCGACACGTAGCACTCACCAACAAATTACAAAAAGAGTCAAAAAGGAGTGTACGACGGTGCAAGAAGTTTTTAAAAAAAAAGTATTTTATTGGTTTTCTCAACACACAAAACATAACCAACACACCCGACTGTTGCAATTATTTCCAACATGGCAATCGTTTCATGATACATATTACAGTCCTCCCCCCTCCCTCCCCTTTAACTCGAGCTTCTCTCATCACTTCAGATGCTTCTAATCCGGGGCCTAGTCCACCTCGTCATTCTCAATAGTGTCGCTTCCGTTGGATTCGACGCTGGAAGATCCCGTCAGTGTGGCAACCATTTGCCTCCAGGCTATAAGTGGGCCCACTTCCTCTCCCCCCTGCTGACAGCCTCGTACCACGCCATGGTCTCAGCGTCCACCCATTTCAGGAGGTCATTCCACCACACTTCCAATCTGGGTCTATGAGCCTGTTTCCACCCCATTGCTATTCTCCTCTTGGCCAGGATGTATGCCAGGTCCTTGAGTTTCCAGACATGTTTTAAGTTCCGTGGTCTAGCCAAACCCCCTAACATGCATGCCCATACAGAATCCACCTCTAATTTGATCCCCTTCTCAGAAAGTCGTAGCTGGACCTCCCCCCAAAATCTCCCCACCTCCAGGCAGGCCCAGAAAATATGAATCATCCCTGCGTCCACCTCACCACACTTGGGGCATTTTTGTACCCCATGGCCCCCAAATCTGGCTATCCTTTGGGGGTCATGTATGCCCTGTGGGTGAGATACAACTGCATCTGTTGCAACCTTGCGTTTCTGGACACCTTTTTGTGGTATCTCTGGGCTCTCTCCCACTGCCTGTCTTGCATGGGTTCTCCCGCCTCTTCCTCCCACTCTTTTCTCAACTGGGGCAGCTCCTTGCTCACTCTGGACATCACTACTTCATATATCCGGGATATTTCATGCCCTCCCTCCGAGATGTCATACATCGTCTCTATGGCAGCGTCCGGCGGCTCCGCTAGTGCTGCCTCGGACCATGTCTCCATTACCTGTTTAATGATTCTGGTGTACGTTATGTACTGCCCACTATGTACTCCCGTATCCTCCACTATGGCATGAAAATCCAATGCCTTCCCCTCTTGCCATATATCTCCCATGGTCGCCAGGCCCACCGCTTCCCAGTATTTACGGATCCCTCTCCTTAGTTGCTCATCTGCGCCGCATAGCGCCACCAATGGCATCTGCGGGGAGCTAGGGGCCGGGGTACCCACCATCCGGCACGCCTTGCGCCACGTCTCCCAGCCAATGTACCAGCAATCCCAGGCGCCCCAGCAGCTCTGATTTAGGTAGCCATATGAGTTCTTTCAGGAAGTAGGGTTTGCATTCGCCCCTGAGTAGTCTAGATTCCTCCATCTCGTCTTCCGACAGCCATTTAACCACATATTGTAACAGCCCTGCCAGGTGATAAATCTCAAAGTTCGGCAAATTGATGCCCGCTCGATCGTACGTATTCTGCAATTTCCATAGGGCTATTCTGTTCCGAGAGTTATGCCATAGAAAGCTTCGACACAGGCTCTGGAGTTTGGTGAATAAGCGTTTGGGTATCATACTCAGGATATTTGCAAAGTAGTCTAACAGCCTGGGTAGGACCACCATCTTCAGCAGGGCCGCCCTTCACACCATTGCTAGGGGGAGTTTTGCCCAGAACTGCATGCTGTTCTTAATGCCTTCCACCGCCCTGTCTGTGTTATGTTTGTGCTCATCTGCAATCGTGTGGTATATATTGATCCCCAAGTAGCGGAATGTTCAGGTCTGCCATGGTATCTGCAAAATGGGCAAACTACCCTGTGGGGCTCCCGTGTACCTGCCCAGGGGGAACATGCATGCCTTTTCTGGGTTTACTGCTATGCCCGAGAGGGTGGCGTAGTTCTCCATCACCTCTAGGACATATTGCAAGTTCTCCTCGGGGAAGCACAGATATAACAGCATATCGTCCACGTACAACGATATCAAGTGCAGTCCCCTTTTGGTATGTACCCCTATTTCCTCGTATTGACTGTTTTAGGCAGATTGCTAATGGTTCCAGGGCCAGGATGTACAGCACAGGGACCATGGGCATCCCTGTCTCTTGCCTCTGCCGAACTGCCATTTGTCCGATATTATCGCCCCCATTTTAACCCTGTCCATTGGGGAGCTGTACACCATTTTTACCCAGCGTAGGTACCCTCGTCCCATCCCATACTGCTTCAGGGCCACCAGCATCCATGGTCACCTTACTAAGTCGAAGGCCTTCCCTGCGTCTAGTGAGACTATCGCTATTTCACCAGGGTCATTCTTAGCCTGTTCTATGACATGGTGCAGCCTTCTGTGGTTATTCGTTATGTTCCTGCCTGGGACATAACCCGTTTGGTCAGGGTGTATGAGTCTAGTAATCACCTTTTTCAATCGGTTAGCGAGCACTGTCCATAGGATTGTGCGGTCCTGGTTTAACATGGACAAGGGTTTGTATGACACACAATCCGTGCTTGGCTTGTCGGGTTTAATAAGCGGGATGATTATTGCCTCCCTTAGGGATTCCAGCAGGCACCCCCTCTCGAAGGCCTTCTTTAACATTGCCAGCCTTGGGGGGAGCACCTCCAGCCTATATGTTTTGTAGAATTTGCTAGGGAGGCCATGCGTCCCCGGGGCCTTGCACGTGGGAAGGTGTAACACCACCGTCTCTAATTCCTCTAAATTTATGGGGAAATCCAGGTTCTCCCTTTCTTCCTCACTCAGTTTTGGTAGACCCATGTCTTCCAGCATTTCCTGTATTTCCTGCGCTGTGGTCTCTCCTGCATCTTCATACAAACGTTTATAGAATCTATTGAATCCCTCGTTCACTCCCTCCTGGGTGTTCCAGACCTGGCCCTCTTCCCCCAGTATCTCCCTGATCGCTGGCCTCGGTGTCTCGTTCTTGTATAGCCATGTGAGCAGCCTCCCCGGTTTATGCCCCCCTGCATGCTGCCTCAACATATTTTTTGTAGTTCAGATTGCAAAGCTTCTCCCAGAGTCCCACGCACACCTGTCGTAACTGGCCCTCCTGTTCAGCGTCCTCTTGTGAGGGGCTCCTCTTCTGCATAATTTATTCTAGTTTCCACTCAGTCTCCTGCAGCTCTCACTCTATCCCTCTAGATTTGGATATAGCCGCCCCTCTAACTACCACCTTGAAGGCCTCCCATAGGGTTCCCTCAGACTCGACACTCCCTGTGTTATTGTCAAAATACCCAATTATTTCCACCCTGAGGTCCTCTCGGAAAGCTGTGTCCTTCAACGCTTCAGGCCCTAAGCCTCCACGTGGGAATTCTGGCTCTGGGGGGGCTGGTGTCGCCAGGCCAGGACCAGAGGGGAATGGTCCGATAATATGCGCGCCTTGTATTCTGAGTCAGTCATTTCCCCCACAAGTTCCAGGGTGGTGAACATATGATCCAGTCTCGTGTACAGATTCTGTGGTGCAGCATAGTGCAAGTAGTGCCTATCATTTGGGTGTTGCTGCCTCCAAATATCTACTAGCCCGAAATCCCTCAACAAGGCCTGTAATATTCTCACCGCAGGGGTGGGTTTGTCTAATTTGGTATCTGACCTGTCCATTTTGGGGTGCAACGTGCAATTAAAGTCCCCTCCCCATATGACCGCGCCTCTTAAGTGGGGGCTCATTTAATGATATAGCGTTTTGAAGTATGCCACAGTGTCTTGGTTGGGGGCGTATGTTTATGATGCACAGTTCTCTGTTCTCTAGCAGCCCCTGCATCGCCACCATCCTCCCATCGGGGTCTACCGTGGTTTGGAGCAGTTGGAAGGGTACATGTGGTGCCACCCAGATGATCACCCCCCTTGCTTAAGCCTAATATGTAGTGCCTGTGCTGGTCCCTCTCCACCTTTTTCCCACCACCTCTTGTCTCTCTCTAGTGAGATGGGTTTCTTGCAGCAAGGCTATGTCTATCTTTTGCCTTCTCAGGTACATCATGACCTTGTTCCTTTTCAGGTAGCTGTTGAGGCCTCTGACGTTCCAGGTCACTATTCTAAGGTCTCCTATCGTCATCCATATTTATCCCCTCCTCTCCGCCCCTCACGTCCTCCTCCTCCAGTTAACTTAGTCTGAGTGGTAGCTCGTTCCCCATACTTCTTCAACATAAACTCCCCGCGTGGCCCCCTCCCCCGGTCTTCCCAACTAATAACACTGCACACACCCCGCGCTCCCTCACTCTGCCCCCTCCCAACTGTAGCCCAGCTCCATCCCTGGATCTCAGGCTTGCCTGCATTTGGTTCTTTGACTCGGCAGTGCCGGTCTAAAGAACCCAGCAGGGGGTAACCGTACTAACGGCGGCTCAGCTAAACTAATTATGGGGGTGTAAGGGCGAGCTCCTCAGGCTTCCTGCAATTTGCTCTATTTCGCCCAAGCTGGGCTCCCCTGCATATGCCCCCCATTACTTAACCATCACAGCTGGCATCACCCTATCTTATATTCCAGTCCCAGAGTCAAGTTGGAAGGTGCCTCAATGCCTGCCGCCTTCTGAGTGTCTGATTCTGACGGGCAGTTCCGGGCGTCCAGCCACTCTGTTGCGTCCACAGGGGAGTCGAAGAACAGGGCTCTGTTGTTATGGTACACCTTCAGCTTCGCTGGGTACATCAACATATATTTTAACCCGCCTCTCGCAATCTTCTCTTCACGGCCCCATAGTTCATGCATTGTCTCTGCACCAGGAGTGTATAATCTGGGTATGCTGTGATGTTTGCCGATGACCTTTGTATCGTGCCTCCTTTTCAGAAATGTTCCAGGATCTTCTTCCTATCCCGATAGTTCAAGATTTTGGCTATCGGTCTTGGGGGAGCGCCCGGTGGCGACCTCCTGGTTAAAGCTCTGGGCACCCTCTTGGCTGCGAAGCCTTGTGAGAGCACCCCTCCCTGTATTTCCTGCAGCAACATCGTCTCGACATATTCCGTTGGGTTGGATCCCTCAGCCCCTTCTGGTAGTCCCACAAGACGTATGTTGTTTCTTCGAGCGCGTCCCTCTGCTTCCTACGCTCTGTTCTCCAGATTGTTCACACTTTGTTTCAGGATGTGGATCTCCAATGTGTGGGCCGCACATGCCGCAGTATTTGGGGCAACGTCTTTTTCAAGCTCGCCTGTGTGCTCTGCCAGTGTCCTTACATCTTGCCTGCGGAGGTTCACATCCTCCTGGACTTCTCCGACTTTGAGCTCCAGTGCTGCTTTCAGTTCCGTCATGGCGGACTCCAGCTTGGTCTCCCAAGTGAGTTTCAGATCAGCGATTGCTTCCAGGATCTGCTGGTCATTCCGTGCTGTGGCAGAGTCTGGAGAGGGGGTCTTGTCTTTACTCCTGGCCCCTTCCGCCGCCTGCGGGGACCTGGCGAAATCCTTCAGCGTGGGTTGTTTCGCCTTGATCTTGGTCTGTCTGACGGCCATCTCGCTGCCGCCCCAAGGCTTCGGTTTGGCTGTCCTAAGTGTGGCCACCGGTGTTACCAAGCCTTATCGTGGTTTACCTTGGCACCGGTGGAAGGCCGCGGTCAGGCCCCTCTTGCGCTGTGTGATGGCTTTCTAGTTGGTTGTGTCCCCCCACGATACTGACTGCTGTCGTTGCTGCTGCCTTGGCACGTCGGGTATACTGGCCTGTGTTGGCCCCTCCTCTTAAGGCCTTGTGGGTCCTCACTGTCCCTCAGTGTTAGCCTCGGCTACTGATGAGTGCCTCCCCATTATGTTTCTGCACCTTGGTTTGCCCCTCCAGTCCTCTCCCATGAGTCGCCCCTGTAGTACCTCCACGTCACACTGTCACAGTGGGACTTAACACTGCCCAGCTTGCGGCAGTATGGGCTCTGGTCACGCGGGCATCTTCCCACAGATTGCAGCCTAGTTCTCCATGCATGCGGTGCCCAAGCATCAAGGCTTCCCCCAGGCACCTCCATGCTGTCCTGATGGGCTTATCAGTTTCACAGTTCTGGCTCCGTGACGCTTGTTACAGTAGCCAGTGATCGCCTCTTCAGCGCTCAGTGCAGCCCCGGGGCTCTCCCGCGTTTACAAATGTATCAACTTTGTATCCCTTTCCACTCTCTCTGGGCGCGCTGCAGCTACAGCACGTCTGTGGGCAGGGCGTATAACATTACTCGCCTGCTCGTTCTGCTGAACAGCTGCTCTGTCCTCTCCCCCGGCGGGGGCTCTGGCTGGTCCTCCGACTCACTGCGCACCACCGGGGCGCTTCTGAAGGTCCGATGATGGCCTAAGGCGGCCGCGGGATATCAGCTGGCCTCCCCTTTGCCTCTCTCATATCCCCAACGGTATTCAATCCTGCGGAGGTTTGCGCTTCAACCCGAGCAGGTTGTAAGCCTCTGCGCTTAACTCCGCCGCGGGTCCTTGGGAACGAACTTCAGTCCCTTTGTTCCTGGGTGGCAGCCATTTTGGCGAGGCGTCCCCAGGACGGTCCCATCTTTCTGCCGCTCATATCGTCCCTCTGGCACACCGGATCTGGATTTAAAGGTGTTCGCTGCCTGCCGCTTATGTTCCCACAGCCATATATCTGACTGTGGGACGCGTAGTTCACCTTTTCTACGCAGGCTTCCAAGGATCATGTAAGGATCGGCAGGAGCCACGGAAATGCTTGTCCTATTCCATGGCTAGTTAGCCACATCCCCCACGCCGATGCAAGAAGTAACGCAATTTTATTCAGGGCCCCAGATGCAGCTGGGACAGCAAATTCAAACAGAACGCGGAACAGAACTGCATGAAAAGGCACTGTCAAATTAACACCCTTGAAGTGAAAAAAATGTATAGACAGAAAACGAATTAGCATTTGAAATCGCGCAACAAAGAAAAAATCTCCCCACGCAGAAATGATTGGTTCTTGCACTTTGGACTTGTATAGAGCCCTATACATTATGCTGGATCATTGGGTCCATGAACCTTCCCAAACCGTCCTCAATTACAATAATGTGACGTCACAATCCACCCTCAATTCCCACAACACAAAAGTATATGATTGAAACATTTGAGACGACCAGCTGAACTTTATTATCCTGCCCTGGTCGTGTCTTCCTGTCTTCCATTGGAACGGCTACCCACTACGACATCATCAAAGCCTTGACGCACTGACATACTTTAAAATGATTGTTGCATATTGGGAACACTGTAACCCTCTTCCCAGGGAAAATGGTCTGCGTGTGATTTGAAACTGCCGTGGGTCTTGCCGGCATCACTAGAAAGTCACATTTCATAAATGATTGTGAATGATAAAATGGTCATATATTCCTCTTTTACTGGCAGACTCTGAGCACTCTAATCAGGTGACCTTGAAAAATAACAAGCTCTGTGTGCTTCTCTGTACACTTGGCCAGGGATTGCATGCTCTGTGCTAATGAACTGTTTGCAGTGGCCTTTGCCGCGAACAAAATGCTCTCACACGTTTAAAACAAAGCAGGCTTTTGGGGACTATAAACCGCATTTTATTCTACCATTAAGTTTGATTGTACTTACCTGTGCCCCAGGATTTATGGATTAGTTTTATTATCTTTTAATTTCGCACATATGAGAAAGGGCCTCGTCCACTTTTAGAGTGCTACTCTCCCAGCTGATAAGTGCGTTCATTCATGCTGTGCTGGACTTGCATTTCTATTATATGAATCCACCCTTTTATTAATTTATTAATAACAAATTATTTTTGGGCTTCTCGTTGTTTTTTAGCCACTTCATCCGTATGGATCCATATCTTTTCTAATCGGGTCAGTTCTCCCCCAGTCTCTTCCCAGCCATTCAGGTCTTCTCCAACCCAGATAGACCTGGATCCGGTACTGGATATCATTTTCGATATCAGTAGACTGTCTAAACACCTATCCATCCGGATCCTCCCCTTCATTTTCCCCATTACTTTCTTTCTACTTTTCATTTCAATGATATTTTTATCAGTAGTCACGGGTAACATCAAATGTCCTTGTTGCTTATAAAAAAAATATTTTCAAAGTGTTCTTAATAATGCAGAAGGTGATGAGAAGCAGCACCAGCACGTGGATAGTCACTCTGAATAGTCCAGAAAGCCATGTGGGCACCCATGTGAATATGCTGTCCAACCAGTCTTTTGCTTGCACTCCATTAACCTTGCTTGTCATTTTTCCTTATCCCTTGTATAACTGCACTTAAAGTTCCATTTCAGGCCTCCTCGTCAGGGGTGCAGTACTACAGCTTGACCCAAAGCGGGCACACACACCTCCCTCTATGGCTGTTAGGAGGTCAAGGACGAAGCAGTTCTGAAGGGCCACCAAACGCAATGCACTCATTTCTTCTTTGATTGCATGCCGTCCCTTCGCGGCAGAATTTGCAATAGCTCATAGCGAGTCAGCTGGAGCCATTTCGCATTGGCTGCAGATTGCACTCCTGGAAATAGCAGTGATGTAAAGAAAGTCACTGCCAAAGAAAATAGGCAGTACTCATCCGGGTTAGCGGCCAAGTTGTCGGAACATTTCCTGAAGAAGTAGTTGCTCTCCCTTTTCCTTCTCTTCACTGTTGTTCTTTGCTAATTTTGACTTGCCATATTCCCCTGCAGTGTGATCTTCATGGCACTGCTACTTCGAGGCACCACAAGTGCAGGGCTGTAAAAAGTGACGAGGGCACACACTCCACTCCAGTCTGGCGGAAGCTGGGCAGATGCTCTGGATTCGCAAGCCCACCATAGGTCCATAAGTAATGTTGACCCCCGCACCAGCGCTGTGTTGTTATTGTTATTGTTTATTATTTGTATCGTGCGCCAAAACTCTGAGGTAGCTGGGCACTTGAGAAACTTAGTGGTTACATACATACATACATACATACATACATACAGTAAGTGCAGGCATTTTACAATCCAGAGCAATATAGACAATACTGGACCCTGGTTACATATGGGTCAGGAGGACAACATACTGGTAAAGAGTGGTGAGGTGGGCACAATGTTACCGAAGGGAAAAAATCAGCAGAGAGATGGAAGGGGCATCGTGGTGAGGAGCCTTGTTGCTCTGCCAGTTCTTTTTATTGGCTTTAAAGGTGAGGAAGGAAGGTTGTTATCTGAGGGGAGAGGGAATGGAATTCCAGCGTTTCGCAGCTTGAACTGGGAAGCTGGCTCCTCCGGCTGTTTTTAGATTGAATCTTGGTACCAACAGCTTGTGGGACTGGGTGGATCTGGTAATTCGTGTAGGTTGGTGCTTACAGAATTTGTCTGGCAGGTATTTTGGGGCTGAGTTTGTGAGGCATTTATGCGTGATGGCCAGGGTACGTAGTGTGATTCTATCACGTACGGGAAGCCAATTGGCGTTCTGTCTATGTGTGAAGATGTGACAAGATCTTGGAAGGCTGAGGGCTTCTCTAAGAGAGTTATTCTGGAGTACCTGGAGTTTATTTAGGTTGTGTTCAGAAGAGCCCAGGAAGATTGTTGCAATAGTCGAGTTTGGATAGAGCAAGTCCTCTAGCCAACGTGAGGCAACTACTAGTGGACAGGTAGGCTTTGTAGCTGTAGATCAGTTTGTTGGTGTATGCCGTGGATGAGGCCATGCTGTTTACCTGTTTTTTGAGCAATAGAGTTGAGTCAAGGTAGACCCCCAGTGTCTTTATTTCTTTGGAAACAATGATGGTGTTGCCGTCAATGACGAAGGATGAGTATCTAGGGTTGAGTTTATTCAGGCGTGCCTGGGTACCCACTATCATGAGCTCCGTCTTGTCATCGTTAAGGCATAGATTGTTAGTAGCCATCCAGGCTTGAATCTCAAGGTAGATGGTATTTAGAAGTTTGGAATCGTGAACGTAACAGCCAGTGAGTGGGATGAGGACTTGAGTGTCATCTGCATAGTTGGTGTAGATGACACCCAAGTTATCCAGGCGGTCGAAGAGGAGCTTTGTAAAAATTGTAGACGGTGGGTGACCCACAGGACCATTGTGGGACGCCGCAGAGAATTGGTGTAGGGTCCGCTGAAGCTGAGGGGGAGAAAACTCTGGCTGTTCTGTTGGAGAGGAAGGATTTAACCCAATCGGAGGCATTAGTGGAGAATGCTGCTGCTGTGGTCAGGTGTTTGGTGAGGATTTGATGATCGACAAGGTCGAAGGCAGCGGATAGGTCTAGGAGTAGGAGGATTCCTAGCTTGCCATTGTCTTTTGCCCCATCCATTTGGATCTTTAGATCAAGGAGGGCTGTCTCGGTTCCATGTCTGGGTTGGAAGCCAGACTGTCTGAGTCCGAGGAGTTCATTCTCCTCTATGTGCTTCTGTATTTGCAGATAAGCCACCCGATCCAGAATTTTTAGAAGGAATCGGACGGTGGTGATGGGCCTGTAATTGGTGGGGATATTGGGATCAAGATTTTTTCTTTTCTTTAGTAGGGGCATAACCCATGCTTCCTTAAGGTTGTTGGGTACCTCGTTGGTTGTGAATGAGGAGTTGATTAGCACAGTGATGAAGGGGGCAAGATCTTTGGCGCCTTCTTTAATCATGGTGGCAGGGCAGATATCACCTTGGCAGTGTGATGGTTTCAAGCTTTTTATAATGTCCTCGACTTCCTTAGGGGTGCCTTGTGAGAAGCTGAAAGGGGTGCATGAAAGAGGAGTATTTACAGAGTAAGGGGCCTGTTGTGATCCAATGGAGAGGCTTGCCTTTTTAGCGCTGATCTTATTTTGGAGCAAGGTAATTTTATCTGCAAGTGCTTGCTGAATTTTGGTACACCAAGCTGCATCTTTGATTCAATCTTGTGTGGGAGGTGCGGGCCATTTTTGTTCTTTGAGGATACTGAAGAGTTCCTTGGAACTGGATTTGGCATTCTGTATTCTGGAATTGTAGGTTTCTTTTTTAGCTAGGAGGATGACCACTTTGTAGGCTGTGGATGCTGACCTAAATGCAGTTTTGTTGATGATGGAGGGGGATTTGCGCCAGGTGGATTCAACTGATCTTTTTATATTTCTGAGGCTTTTTAATTCAGGTGTAAACCATTTGTTGAGGTGGGCCAGGGGTTTGGCTTTCCTGAGTTTGAGAGGGGCTGCCAGGTCTAGAGCAGATTTGAGAGTGTTATTGTAAAGATCTACCAGGTTGGGTGGGTTCAGGTTGCTGAATTTGGCTTCATTGAGGATGTTGCTGATGAGCGGCTGGAGGCTCTTTATGGAAGTATTATGACTATTTCTGGATAAGGAGGGGGGTGATAATGAGGTTTTAGTTGGCAAGGGTCCGGGGATGGAGAATAGGATGAGGTGGTGGTCTGACCAGGTTATAGGTTCATTTTGGGTAATGGATAAGGAGCAGTTCAGGTCAGAGACCCAGTCCAAGGTTCTACCTTTGGAATGGGTGGGTGTTGTGATTCTGTGTACAAAGCCTAGGTTGGAGATCGAGTTGTCCACAGCTAGAGCTTGATGATCGTTGGGGTCAGCGAGGTCAAGGTTCATGTCTCCTAAGATGATGGTTTGGGAGCCAAATTTAGTGTTAGTGGACAGGAGGTTCAGGATGTCCTCCTCAAAGGAGGGAGAGGGGCCGGGGGGGGGGGCTGTAGATAAGATGCATCAGTATTGTTTGGGTAGGAGAAAGGGTAAGTTTTACTGATAAGAGTTCTGCAGAGGGGAAGCTGGTGGGTGGCATCACTCTGAGGGCTAGATGAGTTTTGGCAATGAATAGAACCCCTCCTCCTTTGCTGGATGTTCTGTCTTCCCTAATAGTGTAACCTTCAGGAAGGGCAAAGGAGAGTGCAGGTCCTGCTGCTTGGTGAAGCCAGGTTTCCGTGACTGCCAATAGGTCTAGGCTATTTGCAGCGATGAAATCAGCGATCTCAGGGGCATGGGCCACAAGGGAGCGGGCATTGATCAGGGCTCCTTTAATGTTGGCAGGTTGTGGAGGCGACGAGTTGAGAGGTTTTGTGGACCTGTCCGTGGTGCGGAGGGTTCTATTGGATAAGGTGGTGGTCATGTTTTGGGAGATAAATTGAGGAGTTTTCGACCGGTGGCTTTGTGGTTGAGGAACCGGGAGCCTAGTGTTTGGTTCCTTGAGTGGACTGAGAGTGGGATAAGGGGTGTCGGTGGTGTGGCGAAACGATGTAGCCACTCTAGAGGGCTCAGTGACTCGATGGGTGCAATGTTATGTGGAGATGAGGACGTTGGTTTGGAGTCGAATGCAGGTAAGGGCGGTGATAAAAAGAGAGATGGGGTGGTTGGGTGAACTAAAGGGAGAAATGAGGCCAGGGCGAGCGTTGCTCTGTGGAATGAAGACATAGTGCTCTGTCGGTGGGCTGGGTTAGGTTAGATACGGAGTAGGTCAAGGCGGAGTGCCAGTAGGCAATCTTTTTTTTTTTAATAACACATTTTATTAGATTTATAACATACAACCATTGGGCCTTCTGGGGCCAACATTTAAACAACAACATTGATGATAATAATAGAAGTAAAAATAAAGTTGGATGGAAAAAACACTCATATAGAACACATGCTATATGCTGTTATGTAGCATTCAGTACATAGCGCAGTAATGTTTGGTACGACAGTAGGTTTTTCGCATTATTGTCCACAACCCTTAGTCTATGATGTTGTGATATTGGAAGTTCAGTAGTTCATATTGTGTCTTCCCAGCGTTGCCATATTCTATCTGCTTTTTCAGGGCAACCTCTGGCTCTGTACACCCTCCTTTCTATTGCGATGCAGATTTCTACATCTGTAATCCACTGATTCACCTGCTGCGGTTTCGCTGCCCCCCACAAACGTGCTATGTTTCTTTTGATGATCGCTGTTGTGGTCATGAGGCAGAGCTTTTCGTATTTTGAGAGATCTATCTCACTGTCCACTCCCAGTAGCAAAAGTTTGGGATCCCTGGGGATCGTCTGGTTCAGGACTCTTGATAACACGTCGCAGCATTGCTGCCAGTAATGACTGATTACCGGGCATTCCCACAGTATATGGAAGAAGGTTCCTTCCTCTTCCCGGCAGCGCAGGCAGTTGGGTTCAGCTATTTTACCCCATTGATACAGTGCTACCCTCGGGTAATAGATCCTGTGCAGTATCTTCAGTTGTACTAAGCGTAGTCTGGTCGATATGGTGACTTCACAGGGGTACATCAGGATTTGGACCCAGTCTTCCGACATAATTTCTCCCACTTCAGCCTCCCATTTCGACTTCAATCGTTCCAATTCTGGCAAAGGAGGTGATAACACTGTACATCACAGTGGTGACTTTAGCTGGAATATGGTCCACCACTATGTTCCGTTCCAGTGGAGTAGAGTCTGCCATGTCTGAGAGAGCAGGGAGGTGCTGTTGCAGGGCGTGTCGGAGCTGTGTGTAGTGATATCTCTCTGGTTCCGGGAGGACAAAGGTCGAAATCAGTTCATCAAAAGGTCTGATAGATCCTTCTGTTATAAATTCTTTCATTTTCTCTATACCGTGTCTCATCCACACCGGCCATTTCGGCAGTTTGATTACCTCGGGGAGGTTCCTGTTGTTCCACAACGGTTGTAATGGAGTGATTTTGTCTCCCCAGCCTATAAAGGTGTGTGACTCTGCCCAGATACGTGGCGTGTGCGAGGTGGTATCACATGGAGATGCCCTAGGTGTCGTAGCATACAATTCCATGGGGGGTGACGCTCTCACATGTGGTATTGTGGGGTCGGCGTGTAGAGTGTCGTTTATCACCGCCATCTGACTGGCCCAGTAGTATGTCTGTAGCCTCGGTAGACCGATACCTCCTTCCCATATTGACCTTTGTAAAGTGCGGAGCGCTATTCTCGGGTGTCCTCCACCCCACAGGAGTTGCCTAAGTACACGTTCTATCTCTTGGAACGTCTTGGTTGGTATGTGCAGCGGAGCATTCTGTAGCACATACAGGTAACGGGGAAGTGTTAACATTTTGAACAGTGCAGCTCGTCCCAAGAGGGTCAGGGGTAGAGACTTCCAATGTTGCACATCTCTTGTAAATCTTTCCGTAATGGGTTGCAGGTTGTCGGGTATATAGCCGTTAAGATTTCTTGTGATCTGGACACCCAGATATCGAAACTGTTCATGCGCGACTTTATATGGGCAGGGCTCAGGGGGCTCGTTTCCCAGTTGGTTCAGCGCAAATAGTGTGGTTTTGGATCGGTTTACTTTCAAACCACTAAAGGTGCCTTATTCTTGTAATAGCTGTGTTACCACTGGGCAAGTTGTTTTTGGTTCTTGAAGGTATATTAGTAGGTCATCTGCGTATAGTGAGACTTTGGCCCTCATTACAACTCAGGCGTTAAGGGTTAACGCCACCGTTAACCCTTTACGCCTGATTCCCACCTTAACGCCTGCTTTTTGCAGGCGTTAAGTTCCATGGTGCTAAGGCACCTTGCTGCTAATTACGGCACCGTAATTTACGGTGCCGTAATTAGCGCCTTCCCCACTCCCATTATGCCCTATGGGGCAAAAATGGGAATGGGGAAGGGAAAATGGGAAATGGGGATTTACCGCCCCACTCACCTTGTAATGGGGCGGTAAATCCGCCATCCACCATGGTGTAAACGTAGTTTACACCATGGTGGTAAAGTTGGTGCACTTAGCACCTCAGTTGTAATGAGGGCCTTTGTCTTCCCACTCTGGTCCTCCGGGGATGCCTTTCCATGTGTGCGTATCTCTTAGCCATTGGGCCAGTGGTTCCATGGCCAGCACGAAGAGAAGGGCTGATAGTGGACAGCCTTGATGTGTCCCCTTCCCCAGGGCAAAGGATCGTGACGTCCAGCCGTTTACCCTCACTTCGGCCGTCGGCACCTCGTACAGCAGTTGGATCCAGGTCAGGAATCGCTCGCCGATCCCCATTTTTCGCATAATCGCCCAGAGTGCTTCCCAGTGGACTGAGTCGAAGGCCTTCTCAAAGTCCACCGCGAGTACTGCCACGGGGGTGTCCAGGGTCTCGGCGCGCTCAATAGCCAGGTGTAGTCTACGTATGTTCATCCTCGTAGATCTACCAGGCATGAAACCACATTGATCTGGGTGTATTAGGGATGTTATGACTTGTTGTAGGCGCATCGCCAACAGTTTCGCCAGTATCTTCGTCTTGCTGTTAATTAGGGATATTGGTCGATAAGATCCACATTCGTCTGGGGGTTTGTCTGCCTTGGGTATCACAACTATCGTCGCCTTCCTTAAATCTGCTGGTAGGCTGCCGTTGTCTCGGGCCTGCTGATACAGTTTGAGAAAGTGTGGGGCCAGTTCAGTTCCACCTATCTTCTTCCAGGTTTCAATGGGGAAACCGTTTGGACCAGGTGTCTTTCCGGACTGGAGTTGCATCATAGCTGCCACTATCTCCTCTTCTGTGATTTCCATTTCTAGGCCGGCCGCTTGTTCAGCATTAAGAGAGGGAAGGGCGATCTTTTCTAACACGGAGATTTCAGGGAGAGTTTCAGGTGCGCTGTATAGTTTTTCATAGTATTTTGCAAATTCCTCTGCAATATCTGCGTCTGTTGATCTCGTTTCAGCATTTTGTGTTGTTATTGCTCTTACTTGGTTGTGTCCCTCATCTCTCCGCTCCAGCCATGCTAGCATCTTTCCAGCTTTGTCGCCTGCTTCATAGATTCTGGCTCTCATCGCCCCGTGTGCCTGTTTAGCATTGTCCAATGCAGTATTTTGTAACTTTTTTTGAGCTAGGGTCAGAGCTCTGTTTGTGTCAGGAGTATCGTGGAGTAGGTATGATTCCTCTGCTAGCTTGACATTTGCTTCTGCTTCTCTTATTGATTCCAGGTGTGCTTTTCTTTGTGCCGCGGTCCAGGAGATGATCTCTCCACGAATCACAGGTTTGTAGGCTTCGTACAGAGTAATGGGGGAGTCCACCGTTCCTTCATTTAACTCGAAGTATGTTGCGCTAGCATTTTGTAGACGTTCTAACAGTTCCGGGGACCCTAGATAGTAATTATTCAGCCTCCATACCGGTGGCGGATTGGTTTACACGTCGTAATTGACATTAATAGGGGGGAGTGATCCGAGATGCCTCTTGGGAGGTACTCTGCCTGTGTCACCGTGTGTATTATTGATGCTGGTATAAAGAAATAGTCTAGGCGCGACAGTGATGGGTGTACCCCAGAGTGATAGGAATATTCTTTGCTTTCCGGGTGAAGGTCCCGCCACACATCCCTAATTCCAAATGCTTTGACAAAGGTGGCCAGATTAGTTCGGCGATTGGGGTCTCTATCAGCGTGGCTTGCGGTGTGGGTGGGGCATAGATCACCAGTAGGGAGATCGTTTTGTTCCAGAGCGTGCCTGTGACATGCGTGTATCTGCCTAAAGTGTCTTGTGTCGCGTCCGTAAGGGTAAAAGGAAGTCTTTTATGTATCAGTATTATTACTCCTCTGGCTCCCATCGTGAATCCTGCTTGTATTGCTGTGCGGTAGTTGGACCGCTTAAACAGTGCATTGGTTGTTCCTGCCAGGTGAGTTTCAGTTAGGAAAGCAATATCTGGGCTGTGTCTATTCAGAAATTGCCACACTAATCGTCTCTTCAGACTGCTTCCCAGACCATTCACGTTCCAGGTGAGGAGCTTTAAGGTTCGGATCTTAGTATCTTGCGGCGTCATTTAGGCGTATGTGGGTGTAAATAACAGTAACGTTCTTTGGGGTCTGGCCATTGCGTTCATTTGTACCATGGCAGGGAACAACGATCTAGGTCGCACCAAAACCTGTGTCTCGGGAACTTCAGTGTTCCATTGGGTTTGTCCATCCTTTAAACATCAAGCACATATCCAACTCCCCCCTCCCAATACTTCGCCCCCAACTGAAGCATCTGTCGCCCCATTACAACTCAAATACAATTGAACAAATTAAACAAAAGCTGTAGACTTGCAGCCCATTGCTCGCAAGTTCCCACCGTGCTCCAACGCAGGGAGGCGGGGGAGGACTTTGCAGGTGGAAGGGGGGGGCTTCCACCTGTTCTGGCCGCTTTCCTATGAGTCTCTTCATGGCTGTTATAATCATGTAAGCAGAGTGTCAACAGTGCACAGTACCTTACACCTTGCTTATCGGGGCCTTCCGAGTTCTTGATTGTTCATGTCTCGGGTGTCAGTCTTCTCTTTCTTGTGGTTGCGGAACGTTGCCTGGCGGATGTCGGTCCAGCGGTTCATGTCTTGGCCGGGCTCGGGGGGGCTCTGTTTCCGTTGCCTCTTGTCTTGGTCCAGTCACCTTCAATGTGTTGTTCTGCCCATTTCCATGCATCCTTGGGGTCAGTGAAGTGGACCGTCGTGCCTTTATAGTATATTTTAAGTTGGGCAGGAAATAGGAGGCCGTATTTCACATTCAAGGTTTGCAACTGTCTTTTGAGTTGGTCAAACGATTGTCTGTCTTTTTGCACGTCTCTTGTGTAATCTGGAAAAAACGATATCTTCGATCCATTTGGAGCAGTGCGTCGCGGTCTCGATAGTTCAATAGCTTTGCTATCACTGTGCGTGGGGGGGCACCTGGTACTGGGCGACCCGTCGGCACGCGGTGGGCCCGTTCAATTGAAAAGAAGTTGGAGAATGTATCTGTTTCGAACATGTCTGTGAATAGCTGCTCCATAAATAATTCCATGTTCGGGCCTTCAACTTTCTCCGGCAATCCCAGGGTTCTAACATTATTACGCCTGGATCTTCCCTCACTTTCATCGACCCTCTCCTCCATGGTTTTTAAGTGGGTCGTAACTCTAGCTAGTTGTTGTTCTACTTGCCGTAGGCCGTCCTCCATCCCAGATATGCGTTGCTCTGCTTCTCCGGTACGGGACGTCAGCTTCTGGAGGTCATGCCGGAGGAGGGAGACGTCCATGCTGATGCCATCTATTTTTTGCTCCATCGAGGCCCATGAGTCTGCTATGGCAGCCATGATGTCTTTTAACCATATTGTGCCTTCTGCCTGTGGCATAGTGTCTGGTAGGTCTTGTTCCGACGGGGTGGTCGCTGTCGGCGTCGTGTATTGATCCATCCTGCTCTGGGAATTAGTTTCCTGGGTTTATCCTTGCCCATGTCGTACAGCGATGGTGAGGTGTCTCCGAGTGGACAGGCGCACAGTTTTGGGGTTTCAGGCCGGCTTGCGTAGTATTTCTTCTGCACCCTCCTGGGTCGGGGGCGATTGCTAGTCCGTGGAGGTGCGGGTGCCTGTTGGTTAGGCCTGTGGACAGTCGTTCCAGGCATAGGTCGCAGGTCTATCACAGTATGGTACTCCTTCACCTTGCTACGTACTGATGAGTGCGGCCATTTTATCCGTGTCTTCCGGCTGTCCCGTAGATTCACTGATTGCACCGATCGCACTACGGGCCCACGAAAGCACGAGTCTTCGCCACGCGTACCGACAGGTCGAAGTCTCTGGAGAGTCTGTGGCGTCTCCCGAAACGGGTTATGAAGCCAGCGGATCACGTGCCGTGGACCTACCGGGCCGCTTGGTTCTGTACGCCATCTGGGTTCCTTCCCCTGCAGGCTCGGTATGAGCGCGAGGGCCGGGGTAGGGCAAACGTATGGCTGTCACCCTAGGTTGCCGTCTCCCTCTCGAGTCACCCTGGTGGCCCGAAGGTGCACTGGGGCCCACCCCACCCCTCACACGGGCACAGCGAAGATCAGCCACCCTCGGGAGACGGTGGGCCCGTTCTTCGTGTTGTTCAACAGGTTCCGATTTGCTGGCCGGGAGTGTTCCACGGCCGATGTGCGTGCTGCTGTTCTGGTGGGATTTCTACCTCCTCATGCGCGGATGTTGTTGCTGCGTGCCTCCATTCCCAGCCACAGGTCATTGATTGCAGATCCGCGTCGGAGTGACAATTCTTCATGCGGCTACCATCCAACGGGCACAGCCATTTTGTCTGCGTATTCCCGCTGCAGCGCGGCTTGTTTTCCTCGGCTCCGAACTCACCCAGGAATGTGCGATTTTGGCCAGGATTTCGCCTGGTTGTGCCCAATGTGTTCGTCTTCCAGAAAATGTATGATTTCTACAGGAAAGCCATTCGTAGCAGGCTGTTTCTAAAGGATATCTGCCGCGGCCGCAGGAGCTATAGGGGCTCACGTCCTCATAGCTCTGGTGCTGGCCACGCCCCCCGCCAGTAGGCAATCTTGAGATAATGCTGTGGGCGGGTTGATATCCGTATTCTGGCTCAAGGTTTGACCCACGTTGGGGAGAATATAGACAATAGGCAAAGAATCATCTGGTGGGTGTGCTATTGACAGTAGGCACGTTTAGAGTTAGCACAATGTGGCGGTATAATCATGTTTAGGGTCTCAGAGTAACACAAATGGTGAATTGTGCGCAGTAAGTATAGAGCACTAGTTCAAAATTAGCACATTTGGCGATAGAGCAAGCATAGGGCAGGGTTGTAGGGTAGCACAGTTGGCCAAGTGATGCAAAATAAGGCGTAGGCCAAATTGTAAAATAGTACAGGAGGTGAGGAACATGGTGTGGGCAGGGTCACAGAGTAGCACTATAGGCAAATCAGATTCAAGAGCAATACAACTGGTGTGGAGCAATGTTCTGACTTGATGGTCGTGTAGATAAATAATACCTCCGTCCCCAAGTACCACACGAGTAAGAGCGAAAACACTACTCAAGCAATCTTTGAGGCCACAGGTGTAGAGTGTCATCAGCCTGGAACCGGGAACGCCGGAAGAAACCCCTGACCACTGTAAGGCAATGAAGGGTTATGTTAAGCAGTGATAATTGACAACAATGGTGGGGACAGTAGTGACAATGGCCCTCATTACGACCCTGGCGGAAATCGAAAAACGATGGCGGAAATGCAATACCGCCATCGAATAGCGCTCGGTGCGATTATGACCCGTCACCGTAAAGTACGATGCCATTAGCGACACCGTAGTGAACGCCAACGCTAACTGCACCAAGTACGCGCACGCGCGCCATGCCAAACCGTAATTACCACCATGGCGCAACGGTACGCGAATTCTGACCCTAGCGGACATGTACCTAACGCCATCAAGCATGGCGGAAAGTACCATTCCGCCATGGTGAGAAGTACGGCATCGCGAATCAACCGTAAACGGCCCTACTGAGTGCCTGTACACCACTCCCTGGCCACATTGCACAACTCCTCGTAGGTGCAATGAAGTCACACAATGCAACCAGTGCAATGTACAAGTCACCCATGCATGGCAACGAACAAATGAATCCAGGGGCTCCAAGTGCCTTGTGAGTGGGCATCCATATTTGCCATGGCACCATTGCCGCACTGATGCAGCACAGGCATGTGAAGGTTCAAGTACAGCAACATGAGCAGAAAAATGAGACAAACAAAAACAGGCCCCCCCATCGACTGACACCAGTGTAAGGCAACATTCAAAGCAGTATCCTGAGTGAGACTGCACCAGCCCTGTACTCCTGCCAGTAAACAAACCATCAGCATAAGCATGTACCACACAAGTTGGCAGAGTGACAGAGCAGCCAGGCTCATCTCAAGAGGGGCCAATGGGAGCTGCAGGGCACAGATGGCACGAATACAGAAGCTATTCCAATGGACATGACCTCAGTCTCCCTCCAAGAAACGCACGCAAACACAGGCACCTGTGACCAGCCATAGTCTGATAATCACATCATTCCACCAATCCACCTGGCTGACCGGCATCTGTTACACAAAAGCTAATCCCCCGCCCCTGAGCATGACATCATTAAAACAGTCATAATGGCAGGCCCCATCCCTGACCTTACTGGGCTTCGTAGGCAAACGCGGCCAGTACAGTACCACGCAACTATACTCAGAAGCCGGAACCCAATGCAGATCTCCTCACAATACACCGCTACACAAATAGGAATATGCTACATTACTTGCAAAGAATAACGCTACACGGTTAATATCAGAATAGAAATTTAATGCACCACAAAATCACCAAGCCCATACAGCCATTAGGTCATGAACTCCAAAATACATTTCAGTATTGTGGGCTGCATCCGCAATAAATGACCAGCTTCTGCTTGTGTGACGCCCTGTTCCTCCATGGTACACAGGGGCTACATTCACGTTCAACAAAAAGGCAACATGGAAGCGCCTAGAACCGCAGGGCCGTCCCATTAGGTAGGCACTAGTCCAGCTGAAAGGTCGAAATGTTGCTCCTAGCCACTAGTACTGCGTAAGGGCATGTGGCCCATTGGCGATCGTCCCATAAGATCGTAATGGTGCTCCACTGATTAACTCGAAGCAGCAGGTGTCGGGAGTAAAAGCCATCTGCAGGAGTGGCATACAGATGGCAGCGGCAAAAGGGGAGGAGATACCTGTCACCCAAATGAAATGAAAAAGAATAGTATGGCCATCAGAACTTGATTACTCACTTCAATGATCACACTAAATCTACAGCCATATGCATGCTAGCCCACTCAAAAGGATTATTCCCACCCAAAAATCACTTGCGAATCACAACTACAAAAATCGAGGTGAAAACACTATTACAAACGAGTGTTTGTGTGCATGCGTCTGTTAAGACAGAATCCATTAGATGGGATTAGTAACGTGCATAGACACAAGTGTTTGAAGGCGCGTCGAGACAGGGAGGGTTCAACAAGGGCAGAAAGACGATGGTCCCACTATGGCAGCTCTGCATCACATAGCGCAGGGGAGGTGGATAGATTCCAAAAAGCCCTGTACATGGCAAACTCTCCATCAAATCATCTGTCCATGCATCCATACATCATTCCCTCATCCCGGTATGAAAACGCCTGATTATTTACTCACATAACATGTGAAATTTCCATTGAGTCTGTGCGTAATGCAGTCTGCAAAATCCACTGTGCTCCAGCCCGGAATTCCAGTGTTGTGAAGTAACATGTATTTGGGAACGTCCGGCCTTATCGTCCACTACGCTATTGCGCATCCCATACTATTCATATCAATCATAGCATTCTCGCCATGGCCCCTGTCCGAAGGACATTAAACAATAGAACCTCATATCTGCAGTCAGACCTGTGGGCGTCTCCTCGCCGCTAGCTGAAAACCGAAAGCGCTGTCCTTCGAATTCCTCATTTGCAACATCACGTCGAAAAGGCATCTGTGACCGCTTGAAATCACAAATTCATCCATGTAGTGCGGCAGTGTGTGAAAATGGCAACTGGCTTCACTCACAAATGGGACGCCCCGCCCGTCGGTGAACCTCGGTACAGTGCTGCATGAGGGTCCAGCGTTAATCGAGTACTACATTCCACTGACCCTTCACAAGTTTGTTCGCGACTGCAAAGATAGTATGTGAAGCAATGGGACCATAGCAGAATGAACATATGAACCAATATCTCACTGCCATCGGGATGAAATACATGATTGTAATGGCAAGATGCCATGCGTCGAATTGCAGCGTTGTGTGCGGGACGTGCTCGCCCAAAGGGGATTGCAGCTTGCACAGGTGGAATGAATCACCACAGGTGGAGGCAATACAGCTTGAAAACACATAAATTGCACACCCAACCCCCTCCCACAACCACACCCACTCCAAAATGCTACCGGCAGGACTAGCGATGTTGGCCCTGGGGGACCTGATAGCACTGCAAGTACTCCAACTTCAAGAAGAAGACGAACACCAACTACTACAACAACCGGCCGCACAGAGGAGACGCAGGAGGAGGAGGAGGGCAAGGCAGGGCCAGCAAGGCCCGCCAGCTCAGCCACTACCACCACGCAGGCAGCCCGCAATCCCACGCCTCCGAGCACATCCGTTCAACCTCACGGATGAGCAGATCCACACCCTCTACCGTTTGGACCGGGACACCATAACCGCCATTGTGGACATGACACAGGCTGACCTTGTCTGCATGATAGATAGCCCAACCGCCATCCCACCCCTACTGAAGGTGGTGTCTGTACTCCACTTCCTGGCCACAGGCACCTACCAGCACACAGTCGGACAGTTGCATGGCATTTCACAGCCAGTGTTCTCACGGACACTATTGCAAGTGCTCGATGCCCTCCTGAAGCACGCAGACGACTACATCTCTCTACCACGCTCGGAGCAGGAAATTACGAACACAAAAGTGGGATTTCATGCACTTGGCGGCATACCGGGTTGCATTGGTGCCATCGACTGCACCCATGTGGAACTGGTCGTCCCACATGCCATGGAGGCCCAGTACCGCAACCGAAAACAATTTCATTCTCTTAATGTACAAATGGTGTGTGACTCCAACAGGATCATTACACATTGTTGTGCCCGATTTCCTGGATCAACCCATGATTCTATGGTCTTGAGGAACTCTACAATACCACGCTACATGGAGCGACACGCAGGGAACAGATCCTGGCTACTCGGTGAGTCTCATTTCATGCATGATAATGTGGGGTATGTGATGCGGCAATGACCTGGCAGGAAGGGGGGGTGCGTACGTAGCAATGTCATTCCACAAACATCCTTTATTGTCCACATACAGGTGATGCCGGGTATCCACTGAAGAGATGGCTCCTTACACCACTCCGGAACCCACAGAACCAGCATGAGGAGGACTACAACCATGCCCACTCACGTACCCGTGTAGTCATAGAACAGGCATTCGGCCTACTGAAGACTCGTTTCCGCTGCCTCAGCAGGTCTGGCGGGGCACTCCTGTACCGCCATGAGAAGGTAGCAAAGATGGTCATGGCATGTGTCATGCTACACAACATGTGCGTACGTAGAAATGTGCCCATGCCCCCTGACGCAGAACTGCAAGCGCCTGAAGATGGTCATGATGAGGGTGGGGATGTGGCAGCACCTCAAGGAGTCTGCGAGGCACAGGAGGGCCGTGACATTCGTCAGATTCTCATTGATTCATGCTTCTAGCACTCACGCCTGGTGGCTGATACATGGACACGGGACTTGTGAAACTGTGTGTGTCTGGAACATGCACAATATGGACTGTACGCCTATAAAGGCCTCGTACACAAAGATCAATGTCCACACATCTCATTGGATGATCGTGCATTGTTTATAGCATATGTGAAATTATGTTACACACCCCATCGACCCGCCACCCAAGTGAGCCCAACACACCCCCTCCACCCTCCTACCTCCCCCCCGAACACCAGTGTCCGAAGATGCTCATTGTCAGTGGGCAGACGCTATTGCAAGCCCCCTCTCCGGGTATCAGGGGCACCCCTGCCTGTGGAGCGCAGGTTCCTCCCAGATCTACGTTGGGGGCTGCCCTGGACGGAACTTGCAACGGATGATGTCTCTGCCTGCTCACGTCCATGCATGTCCCTAAGGGTTTGTGAGAGCTCAGTGAGCACACGGCGCACAGCGGCAAGTTCAGCACATACGTCTTTGGACGTCGCATGCAGTTCCCCCCTCAGGCTCTCGGTGCTTCTCTCCATTTGTACTCTCAGGCTCTCGGTGCCTCTCTCCATTTGTACTCTCAGGCTCTCGGTGCTTCTCTCCATTTCTGCCCTAAGTGTCTCAGTTGATGTTTCTATGGCTGCCTTAGTACCCCCACATTCATCAGCATGGTCCTTGAGAAGCGTGGCCAGTTGCTGCTGTTGCACGATCACCTGGTCGAGGGACTGTTGCCTCTGCAGTGCCATGGCCATTTGCGGTGGTGTCACAGAGGGGCTGGTCACCTCATGTTGCCTTGCCACAGGGCTTGTGGGGGATGGCCAGTCGTCGTCTTGTGGGTGCCCCTGCGTGGTATCCTCATGGTGTACGGGATGGAACAAACAGGGGGATTGAGACAGGTCATGGATGGATCTTACTTTGACATCCCCGTTTTCTGTGTCGGAGCATGCTGCCATTAATGCAGTGTCACCTATGGTGCTGCTGCCACCAGAAGCAGTGCCTTCTGTGGCATCCATTGGGGGGACCTGTGGTGGTGCTGTTGTGGGCATGCTGGCTGCTGGGGTGCCTGTTGAAGTTCCCTCCTGTGTGCTGCCACTTGATTTGTGCTGCTGCCGTGTCTTGATGCGTGCAGCTGAGGTGGAGGGTCTTTGGCCGTTGGTCTTGGCCCTCTTTGCAGGTGTGCTGGTAGGGGTGTCCTGGAGCTCGTCGTTTGAATCGGACCCTGTGGTGGAGTAAAGGAGGGCGAGCGTTATTAATGGGTCTGTTGAAATTGGAATGGCAATGTATCACATGCATTGGGGTGGTACCTGAGGGTGATTTGGGTTGGGGCCTTGGAGGTGGTTTCATTTTTGTGTGGATTGAGGATGCAGTTGTTTTGCAGCCTGCAGTTAGGGTGTGCCTGCTGCACGTGTGAGGGTGTTTTTAGGATTTTTAATTATTTATGTATTTAATGTGAGATTTAAAGTGCGCTATCAGGCCAATGTATGTGGACGTTCTCCTGGACATGTGTTACTGTTGCACTATGTGGACACATGGTACTTCACATGATTGGACATTGTGGATTTAGCATTGTTTTATTTGGCCCACCTACCGGATTCTTCGGATGTCTGCACTCCTTTCTCCATCCCTCCGACTCCCTCTATACTCTCCATTCCAATGGTGGAGGCACAGATTTCTTCCCAGGGGGTCAACTTGATGGGTGATTCCGATCCTCCCCCGGTAGCTGTGGCAATGTTACGGTTGGCGGATAGTATGCTCCGTACGCGTATCCGCAGGTCGTCCCATCGCTTTCTGCATTGCTGTGGGTTGCGGGGTGCGGTCCCCACCGCACTTACCCGCTGTGCCACCAGGGCCCATATGGCCTTCTTGTTCGCAAGTGCCGTCCTGGTCATTTGCGTCGAGAAGACGACGGCAGCATTCTCCTGGAGGGTCTCTGTGAGCACGGTGAGTTCCTCACGGGAGAAGTGGACCTGCCGCTTGCGGTCGCACGCTTTTTTCGCTACTTTTCCCATTTTTATTGCTTTCACTAGGGTGGATGACGGGTTGGGATGTGTCTCAGGGTAGTATTTTTAATGGTTGTGTGGGAATTCTGATTTTATAGGTGTACGGCGTGCTGTTTCCCGTTCCGGGACCATATTTTTACTTCCGTTTCCGTATATTTACGGTCACCGTACTTTCCGATTGCCGCTCATTATGGTGACCGCTAAGATGGGTGGCGGAATTGCACCTAGGGCGCTGTACGACGGCGGTGAGGGGCGTTTTGGGGACATTTCCGCCATCGCGGACTTTGCACTTCCGCCATGGCGTAGTGCTCGTGCCCGATGGGTCGGAATTAGCCGCACTTTGCTCCGTCGTGCAATGGCGGAAACGCTATTTACGCTATGGGGGTCAGGTCAGTCACTTTCCGCCAGGGTCGTAGTGAGGGCCAATGTAACAGCAGCTTACCTATAGTGGGCAGGTGGGAAGTTGTAGGTGTAAGCAGATAGTATGCTGACAGCAGCGGCAGGCTGAGGTGTTCTGATGGCACTCAGGGAGACACCTGAGTTAGGTATGGAACAAGAACGTAATCCGTGATCAATCCAAAACACAATCTGATGTCAGAAGCCAAAAGACAGAACTGGGGACAGGGAAATCCAAGTACCAAGTCCAGTATCCAAGCCAGTGGTCAGAGTCCAGGTAATCAGAGAGTATGCGAAAATCCAGGTAGGGAAAATCCAAAAGACAGTCCAAGCAAACGTTCCGTGATCAAGGTAATACGTGAATAACAAGAGTAATCCAAAACGCCAAGCAGTTCTCCGTGAAGAAGCTGTGAAGCAATGTTTCCGCGTTTGCTCGCCCTTTTCAATACGAGCGTGGTCATGTGACACGGTCACGTGACCGCAGCTGTGTGTCACGTGTGACTCAACGCAGACAGGGATTGGTGTTGCGGGCGTCTCCAAACACCCTTGTTTCTCCGTGGAGCGTGAAGAAGTCGCCATGGCAACCGCCACCGTGGAAAGGGGCGCAAAGACACTGGTCCACCAGCCGGCAAACCTCTGCGGCTGTGCCGCTGCTGCTGTCGCTGCCGTTGGGAGTGCATGTGGGAACTGGGAACAGTAGCAGGTGAGCGATTGGACATGACAGAGGACATGACAAACAAGCTATGGGCAAGGTCACAAAATAGCACAATGGGCAAATTGGATTCAGAAGCAGAAGTGGAACCTTGGCGCAGCCTGAATTGGCTCCCAGGAAAATTGACTCATTTGACCTAAAACACAAAGGGAATTGTGTAAAGCTCCTTATTTTAACTGGTTGATGTTTTTCATGTAACCAAGTTAAGGCATGAACATACTTTCCCCAAAAACCTCGGCAGTTTCCATTAACCTTGGCTACAATATTTTGCTCAAAACCCACCAGTCCTTCAGCATGAAATTGCATGATTCCCCCCTCCCATTCGTCTCCATACCACACTGCTCCATCTATCTGCATCAGTATTCTAGTTTGAAACCAGGGGACACTTTTTCCTTTTTTAGTCGTGCATTGTATTCTTTTATGATGCTCTATTTCTAATTCTACCTCTTGATATGTTATCACTTTGTGCTTGGTAGCCTGATTATGGAGCATTCGCATTAATTGTCCTCATAAACATTTTCCCCTTCATCCACGAGTGAACAGCTACTTTGTTTCCCTGAAACAAACTTCGAGTTCTACAAAGAGACAGGTGCATCAAGCATCCAGCCTCCTCATAGGACATAGCCTGGGTCAGAAGAACCTTGGACATCCCTATCATGTGTGGAATGAGAGAGAATATGTAGCATGTGCCATTTACTCTCTCCCTTTCCACACACATCATCTCATCATACCAGACATTGCCTGTTAATGAACTATGCGATTCCTCTGTGTCGTGGTGGATGCCCTCTCCATTTATCACACTCCTCCTTCCCATTTTTCTTTTTGCATTCAATTGCCTTTCGCTTTTTTCTTTGAAGAACATGTAAAATAAAAACAACAATGCTATACTAAAACATATTGACATCATAACACTCCAAAAACTTGAAAATGGGGGGTCATTATAACTGAGGCGGTAGCTGTGCCGGGAGTCATTTTTTACCAGAACCCAGCAATGGGGATGTACCGGGGCATTCCGGCCCCGGCGGACTCTGTAATTCCCCTTCGCCGGATGCCGGTAAAAATGACTCCCCATTCCCATTTGAGTCTCATAGGACTCAATGGGAATGGGGAGGCCGGTAGCACTGGTACCGTTATTAACTGTGCCGGTGCTACCATGTAGATCTGCTCGCGGGTGCCGTTCCGCCCGGCAGGTCAGACCTGCCAGGCAGAAAGGCACCCGCGAGTAGTCCTCGTAGTTTGCTGGTCCAGTAACAAAGTTACCAGCAAGCTTACCGGTACCGTTGTTACCAGACCGGCAACTTTGTAATGAGGCCCAATGTCTTTTTGCTTGGTCATCCTTTTTATTGTACAACCCTCTCCTGCTCCTTCTTTTGCTGGTTTCTGAAAAAATCTCAATGCAGTTAGAAAATGAAAGGAGAATTCTGTAATACTTCCCATCATGTTGTGCTTTGGGAGACAGTAATTTTGTCTCTGTGAACGTCAGTTAAATGGACCCATCCACGGTATCCCTCTAGCTTAACTGCAGTCAGGGTCGAGTATATGACGGTAAGCGGGCCAGTGAAACGCTCCTCCTTCCACTTCCTTATATGGTTTCTAACGAGAACTTTATCTCCCGGAAAAAGAGCTTCTGCTCTTGGAAAGTGTCAGTTCGCATCACTTGCCGATTCACTTTGATTTTTAGGCCTTTTCTATAATGATATGTATTTAAGGGACTTTGTAAGTTCTTTGAGATACTAATCAAATTCCCCTCCCAGGATAGCAGAAGTAGAATGAGCATCAGAGATTGTTCGAGACAGCAGATTTGGCGCATGCATTCTCCGGCCTGTAACAATCTCATGAGGAGTCAAGTGATGATCTCCTCCAGGCGTGTTTTTTAAAATGAATAAAGCAAGCGGCAACCAGTGCACCCATGACTTTTCAATCATTTGCATAAGCTTTGTCAGTTACATTTTCAGCAGTCCATTCATATTTTCTATCAAACTGTTGGCTTGAGGATGGTAAACCGTGCTTAGTTTATGCCTAATCCCCAGGAGAGTTGTAATTGCTTTAATGAATTTGTTAGCAAAGTGCTGCCCATTATCAGAGCAAATTTCATTTGGAATTCCCAACCTCGGAACCACCTCCCTCACCAAAAATGTTGCTGCAGAGCGGGTATGGTTGTGGAAGTAGGAATCTGTCTCAAGCCAATGTGAGAATGGACACACCACTACTAGCAGGTACATGTATGAAGTACATCTCTTTTGCATATTGTCACGACCCTCGCCCAAAACCCCCTCTGGCAAACCCATTGGCCAGGTGGAGTCAGGACTCGGGCCTCTAGAGCCTGGCATCCTCTCCAAAAGCCCTCATGGGGCCAGTCCTGGCGCCTGTGGCGCCAGGCTCATACACCATGAATAACAATGTACTTGGGAACTACTTTATTGTATTGTCAGCCAACATAGAGGCATCCACATAGCTTGGTTCCTAAGAACCAAGCTATGCGGTCTAGTGTTTTGGGTGTGGCAGGCCTGGAACTACTTTCCCTGGTACTACTTTACCTGGGCTATATAAACCACACCCGGACTGCAGAACATGCTTCGTGTTACTTTGCAGCTTGCAACGTGACGCTCACCGTGTTCAGCTATTCCCTCGAACCTCAGAGAAGCAGAACCTGCAAGGAGACAAAAGGAACATCATTAGCAGCAGCATCTTACCTGCAGTCTTCATCTTTAAACACTTACAGCTACTGAGATCAGCTTCCTCGAATCTGCACGCGTCCCGGACAGAACGACCTGAAAGAGGAAGATAGAGGCAACATTAAAGAAAGCTGTAGAGACATTTACAAATTACGAACTACTCAAAAGGCTTACCTGGCTGGTCGCCTCTCAGCTGGCACCACTCCGGACATTCCACTCGCTCTGAAGAACACCGCAACCTACAAGGAAGGAAAACACAGGTTAGCAAAGGCAAGACTTTGCAGCGCTGCGCATAGCGCTTACTTACCGCATCATAGCGCTCTTAATGCACCATCATTTACCAGCGGGGCTCAACCAAGCCAGTTCGCCGCGCTGAAGCTCCGCATACCTAAGGGAGAAAAAAGAGAGATTTTAAACAAAGAAAGGCATGCAGGATAGCAATAAAACTAAAGAACAGCAATAAGACCTACCTGAACAATATCAAACGGGCCGGCGTCAGTGAAGTAACTGGACCGCACTCGCCCATAAAAGACAACGCGCCCCTGCAAAGAAGGCAGGACAGAGAGCACGCCTAATTCTAGCAAAAGGTGAGGAGAGGGCGCCAGAGGGACTCAAAGCATACGGGGGTGGAGGGAGGATACATACCCCAGTCAGTCAGTCTTGAACACAGTCCTCCTGTATTTTCAGGCAGAACCTTCCCCGCAGACCACATCAAAGGCAAAGCTAAGAAGCATACCAGCGAGTAACCCAGCTGGGTGGCGTCCATGTGAATACCAGGTCAGCGTAACACATATCTAGGTAATCAATATGCAAGTGATGGAATGGGCCCTCCGGTCGCAGCAAAGTTCCCTGTACAACTTTTAATGTATGACCTGGTAGGTACTTTTGGCACACCATACAATTGCTCACATACTCTGAAACAAATTCATACAAATTTGGCACAAACCAGTCTTCTCTTATCCCTGCAGCCACATGCTCTTTCGATACCTGGAAAGGATAGTGAAGCTGTTCCAATGCTAATTGCAAACATTTCCTTGGCATAACAACCCTTCCTGTGCTATTATGTCGTCAAACCAGAGCCCTCTCTCCTCTTCCACAAATCTTTGTCAGCGTCTGATGCTTCTCCTTGCAGCTGAATTATGTATAACATTGGAAATGCATTAAAACTTTCTGGGAATGCATCTTTTTCTTTGGTCACTTCAATACTACAATTAGGGGTATTTTTTCTTCCTCGCCAGGGTACAGCACATGTGATCCCTCTGGCATATATGCTGCTTCTTTTGCTGCTCTGTCTAATCTTGCCTTGCACTTTATTAATGCTAATTCTACTGGGAGTGGTAGCATTCCCAATAGTTCTCTCAACAATGCTGCATGTTGAACAGGAGTACTGTCACTTCTTTTAAACCCTGTTATTCCCATCTTGCTAGTCCTGAGTGTACTGTGGAGGTGACATAAGCTGAGTCTGAGAAGATGTTTACTGCTTGGTCTTCTGACATATTTAGTGCTTCAATTAGAGCCACTAATTCAGCTGCCTGTGTTTGTGAGTATACTATAAACTCCTGCCCCTTTTGTACTCCCCTGCCAGACCCCACTACTGTACACCCTGAGTGCCTCTGTCCTGTGATTTGATCAATGCTTGTACTTCTGTCAATGAAGATCATCAACCCTTCTTCAATCAATTTTACCTTAACTAGGGGGTTAGCTACGCTTCTCTCAATTCATGCTACACAGTCATGCACATAGTCTCCTTCTTCCATTTTTTTCTGCAATGAACTCTGCTGGGTTTATTGTTCTGCACCTCGCCACTTCTATTACTGGGTTGGTTAGTATTACCTCATAGCCTGAAGACCGCTGGGTAGTCAGTATTGATTTTGTTTTCTCCAGTATTGCGAATAATGCATGTTCCACGTACAGAACTACTGGGCACCCCATGGTTACTGTGGAAGCCTTTTCAACAGCAAATGCAGCATGTGCCTGCTCACATGCGAAGTGTTCCTATATCACTGCATCCAATGACCTTCTGTAATATGTGAGTGGCCTATGTCCTTGACCTTTTTTCTGTGTCAGTACTGCTGTCATTACTTTTGCATCTGAATGTGAAAACAGGTGAAATGTTTCCTTGTAATTGGGAGTTGCTAATATTGATGCATGTGCTAGTTCATTTTCAACTGATCAGAATTCTCGCCCATCTCAGCCATCCATTTTCTGTGTGTTTTGTTTTTCTTTGCTTCTTTTAGTGCTTGGAACAATGGCCTGGTATATGTGGAGTAAGCAAAATCCCATGCTATGCAATTGTGACACAAGCCCAAAAACTGCTGCATCTCTTTCATTGTTTTTGATTGTGGAATCTTGTGTATGGCCTCTTCTCTTTCTGGTGTTATTTTACTCCCGTCTGCTAACACAATCTGACACCACTTCTTTTTGACAGTATTGCAACTTCTCCCTGTCCACCTTGTATCCTTTAAAAATTAGGAATCCCGTACCCTGTACACTTATACACTGAAAAAACTGCAAATAATTTACAATCTAGTATCAATATCTCGTTATGAAGTCAATAATTCGAAACAACAAATAATTCAAGATGCAGACTCAATGAATTCTTTATAAAGTAAGATGCGCAACGCGTTTCGGGGTGACTACCCCTTCTTCAGGAGCCCAGTAGTAATTGTAAATACAAATAAAATTGTATTGTAGCATGCTATAATGTAGTGTTACATGACATTGTAGCATGGTTTGATGTAGTGTTACATGGCATGAATAATTTCGAGTTGAAGTGACTTATCAGATAAACTCTCCATACTGTGAAATGTAGCGAAAGTACGCAACCGAAAAAAAGGGAAAAAGAATTGTGAACTGTTGCACAGCCGAGACTGTGATTTAAGAAAATCCCCATGTGAATGCGTGCAAAACAAGAGTCAAGACATCTATCTCTTGTGTGTTTCAAAACTATTTCCGGATTCAAGATGGCTGCCAGCAGCGACTAGACGTGCAGACGGCAGCTCCCGTGCCCTGAGGCCTTCGTTTGGGACCCACCACCCCCGGGGGTACTTGGCAGCTGCGGAAGAGGGGTACTGCGTTGGGGGGGCCAGGTGGCACAGGACTTTGGGTGCCGCGGACCCAGATTGCATACGGCGGCGGCGGTGTGCTTGGCTGCCGCGAGCGAGCGTGCCTGCCCGCGGCGGTGAGCGCCGGCGGCTCTCCAGCTGCGGAAGAGGGGTACTGCGTTGGGGGGGCCAGGTGGCACAGGACTTTGGGTGCCGCGGACCCAGATTGCATACGGCGGCGGCGGTGTGCTTGGCTGCCGCGAGCGAGCGTGCCTGCCCGCGGCGGTGAGCGCCGGCGGCTCTCCATTGGCGGGCAAGAGGACTGGTGACACAAGAGGAACGGCGGGACCCCCGTTGGCATCTGTCCCCCGAGGAGCTGTCCGACACGGAGGGCTGTGTTGGTGAGTAGGAGGCGTCTCCAGGCGAGCGGGGCAGTGCGACTCCTTCCCGCGATTGGCGGCCGCCCCCGAAGCGGGGTCCCACGCTGTGTGCAGCGGGCTGCCAGGGTCCTGGACAGCAGTGAGAAGAGGCGTTAGAAGGAGCTGCCAGGCCTGTGAAGTTGCGGGCGCTCGAGCAGGTGAGTAGTGGGCAAGTCTCCGGGGGGGACGAGGATCGGAGGTGACCCCCCTCGACGGTTCCGGGCGGCCCGGAGCAGGCGAAATAGAGCGGCAGCCCACAGGAGTGCCGAGCTGGTGGAGTGGTGGAGGCCCTACCCGGAGCGGGAAGAGAGAGGGCGGGGGCCTTGGGGGAGCTGCTTACTGGGCCCCTGCCCCATTCTGACTTTTGTTCCCGAGGGGGACGGAAGATACTGGTGGAGCGCGCCGGGGCAGGGATCCCCTGGCTGAGGCTACTGTAAGAGGGGAGGGTCCCTCTCGACGTTGGTCGTGGGAATTGTTGCCCCAATTGAGGGGTCTGCAAGTGGAGGGGTGTCCCTAACAGCGTGCCGTGGAGAACTTGGGGGCGCGCTGAGAGGCACTTGGGAGCGGGCAGACCCCCCTTGTCCCGAACCATCGGGCCTTAAGGAGTGCAAAGGATCTAATGCCCTCTAGACCTAGGAGCAGGGCGCCGCGCTCCGGCCAGCGAGTGGGGGACCCGCTGGGCACCCTCCCCTCCATGTGCTCAGCAATGGATGCCGGGGGCAACGATGGAGATGACAACGGGCACCACAACAGGCATACGGCTCGTGATGAAATCGGGAGCCGGGAGCCTCTGACGAGGTTAGACCTTAAGGGCGAGATGCAAGCCCTAGGAGAGACCTTAGCCAAAACCTTCCAGGAACAGTTTCAGATGCTGAGATCGGATTTGAGTACGGCGCTGGGGGAGCTGAAGCAGGAAGGGGCCCAGTTAGGGGAAAGAACGGACCTACTGGAAAGGGGTCTGCAGGAAGTGGAAAAGGACGGTGCGCCAATGGGGAAGCTATCGATCGCCTGGACCTAGCGACTCACAATCTAGAAACCCAATTGGAGGACCTTGAAAATAGGTCAAGACGGGTCAATGTTAGAGTGAAACTCTTTCCAGAGTCGGTAGCGGACAGGGATTTGAAGGGAGAAGTTCAGAGAATTTTCATGGATCTACTGGGCGAAGGGGACCCCGAGGCAATTGAACTGGACAGGGTGCACAGAGTGGGCCCCCTCACCCGCGGCCCTGACGCTAGACCTCGAGATGTTCTGGCTGCGTTTGCACGGTACGCCCAAAAGGAGGCAGTGCTGCGGGCTGCAAGGCTTCGTGAACCTGTGCAATGTAAGAGTCAGGAGATTACCCTGTTTCAAGATTTGGCAAACAGTACCCTAGTGAAAAGGCGGACCATGCAACCCATCCTCAGTGAGCTCGCTAGAAAAAGTGTTAAGTACAGGTGGACTTTTCCATTTGGGCTGGTGTTCGAGTGGGATGGCGTTCAAAGAAGGGCCACTACGTTGCAGGAGGCGGCAAAAACCATTCAGCTAGACCTCGAGAGTAGGGGGGGACACTGGGGGAGCCCATGCAGTTCAAGGAAACAGGGTTAAACCATGGGCATGGTCGACTGTGGGTGATAAACAAGGAAGAAAGCGGCCGGAAGCGCCCGCAGGAGGGGAGAGAGGAGATTGCTCGAGGCGGGGATGAGGGAAGGGTGCCAGGCCTGGGATGACCCTGGAGATACGAATTGGGATGGAGCATTAGAAGGGGGTGGTGGGACACTGGCTATAAGGGGAAATGGGGAAGGGGCGGAGGCGCACTTCTTGGATCACGCAAGGACAAGAAGGTCCGGGGAAGGGGGAGGACTCGGACCGCCCTCCAAGTTGGGGTTGGGAGGGTGAAGGAAGGGGCAGGGGAGGGTTGACCAGTTTGGGAAAGGGGAGGAGGGGTGGGAAGGGGGGTGAAGATTTGGGGGGTGGTCACAGCACTCAGCATGGGAGCGTTGCCCTGAGAGGCTGGCAATCGGGAGGCTGGCGAGTGTGGAGGAGTGGGGGAGGAACTTGAGGCCCTTATTAGACAGAAAGGGGGGGGCAGTGACCGGGTGCCTTCTTGGTACTCCGGAAGGCTGGCTGGTAATGGCGCAACATGCCCAATCGCTACCTTGAGGTGGCAAACACATAATGTGAGTGGGCTCAACTCCCCCCTTAAGCGTACGAAACTGGAGCAATTTGTTAGGTCTCACAAGCCGGACGTGCTTGCACTGCAGGAGACCCACCTGAGGAGTCAGGATCAGGGTCGGCTGCGTCTTAAGGGTTTTCCCCTGATATGGTTTGCGTCCGGCCCCACGAAGAGGGGGGGCGTGGCCCTTGCCTTTGAAAGGAGTATCGACTTTAAGCTTCAGGAGGTTCTCAGAGATAGCAACGGAAGGTACATCGTGGTAAGGGGGACTATAATGGGCTCATGCCATACCATTGTGTCTATATATGCGCCGAATGTGGGCCAAGACCAGTTTCTACGGGATACCCTGAGTACCATCGAGAATTTCGCCAGGGGCCAGGTGGTTCTGATGGGGGACTTTAACCTGGCGTGGGATAGGGTTAGAGACCGCTCCAGACTTGCAGAGGGGAGAGGCGTGGTGGCCTCTCCCCAATTTAGGGAGAGATGGGCAGGGGCTGGCCTCCGCGATGTCTGGCGATCACTACGGGGGAGCGAGGAGGGCTTCACATTCCTTTCTGATGTTCATAGGACACAATCCCAAATTGACTATATTTGGGTATCCGCCAGTCTAATAGGAGAGGTAGAGGCGGTGGAGGTAGGTCCTCTAGGAATTGCCGATCACAAGGTGGTACAAATGAACCTGAGGCTGTGGAGACGTAAGCCAGGGGTGTGGGGTTGGAAATTCCCGGGGGAGCTTCTGAGGGACCCCGTGATATGTAGGGAGCTGGACGACAAGATTCAGTAATTTTTTGTGAGGAACACGGCCTCCGACACGAGTCTGAGTACTAGGTGGGACGCCTTCAAGGCTACTTTGAGAGGGGACCTCATCACCTTGAAGGCGGAGAGGAATAAAGTGTTGAGAGGTTTGGAAACCCAGCTTGAGCGGGAGGTTGAGGCAGCTAGAGCCCAATTGCGGGAAACCCCCACGAGGAAGGTTTTTAGGGCGTACAGCCTAGCAGAGGGTCAACTGGGGATCTTGAGAAATAAGAAGGTGGAAGAAGACATGCTTAGGGTGAGGCAAACCTTTTACACTAACGCCAATAAGGCAGGTTCTCTCCTAGCCCACCTCCTGAGGGGACAAAGGGAACGGAAAGTAATTACGGCCCTTAAGGATCAAGGGGGTAGACGACTAACCCGTGTTGAAGAGATAAAGGAGAGATTAGTGGAGTTCTACGAGGCCCTTTACTCCTCTCAAGGACCGGCCCTACTCCCGCAGAAAGAGTTCTTGGGGAGCTTACCCCTCCCGCAGGTATCCAGGGAAGTAGGTGAGGAGCTGGGCGGTCCTATTACGGAGGGCGAGGTGAGAGCAACTATTGTCTCTCTCCCCCGGAATAAGGCTCCTGGACCTGATGGCTATCCCGCCTCCTTTTACGAAGCATTTTCCCAACTTTTGGTCCCGCACCTGACACAGTTATTTAATTCGTTTTGTGCCAAAGGCGGAATTACCCAGTCGATGGAGGAGGCTAAGATCACCCTTATTCATAAGGCAGGGAAAGGTCTGGAGGACTATACCTCTTATCGTCCCATTGCCCTTATCAATACAGAGGCAAAAATCTTCACAAAGATTCTGGCAAGGCGACTAGAAAAGCACCTTCCCTCACTAATCCACCAACATCAGTCGGGATTCGTAGTGGGACGGCAAATGGCTGACAACATTAGGAGGGTGGCTCATCTAGTGGAGAAGTCCTGTAAGACGGCCACTCCGGCGATCCTCTTGGCGCTTGATGCCGAGAAGGCGTTCGACCGGGTGGAGTGGTCGTTCCTATTCCAGGTGATGGAGAAAATGGGGCTCGGGGAGGGTTTCATTAACCTGGTTGCCGCCAACTATACAAATCCCACGTCACGCATCCTGGTTAATGGGGAGATGTCCCGGCCTTTTAGGCTTCAGAGGGGGATGAAACAGGGGTGCCCCCTTTCCCCTTTACTCTATGCCATCTATCTAGAACCTCTCCTGCTGGCGATATGTCAAACGGTGGAAATCAGGGGGATCCCATTCGGAGGGGGGCAACATAAAGTAGCAGCTTTCGCCAATGACATGCTGCTTACATTAACTAACCCGAAGGAGTCCCTCCCAGCATGCATAGCGTTATTAACCACCTTTGGTGAAGTCTCGGGTTTGCGGGTTAACTTCCAGAAGTCGGAACTGATGAATCTCTCTTAAGAGGTGGGGGAGGTGAAGGAGGTGAGGGAGGTGTCCCCGTTCAAGTGGAGCCCCTCTGGGTTGCGGTACCTGGGAGTTAGGATCACCCCCTCACTAGCCGGCTGGTATGGAGCAAATTACGAGCCGATTCTTTTAGCTATTAAAAAAGATCTACGGAGGTGGGGTGCCCTACCTATCTCCTGGCTGGGTAGGGGAGCTGCCCTCAGGATGGTGATACTCCCCCGGGTGTCTACCTCTTCCAGGCCATTCCGTTGAGGGTCCCGGAGAGCTTCTTCAAGAGGCTGGACGGGTTGACCACAGGCTTTGTCTGGGGGGGGGAGATCGCGACTATCTGGGCAGTTACTAACGGCTTCGAGGGAGAGAGGGGGCCTGGCCTTCCCCGACTTTCGTCGCTACCATGACGCGGCACAGCTCAGGATAATCAAAGAATGGTTCTCGAAGGATTACCTGAAGAACTGGGTGAAGATGTATAGAGCGGTGACTCAGCATCATTTGGGGGAGGTTCTTTGGCTCCCACGAAGGCTGCGACCTCCACATCTCTATTTGAGCGCTATTACGAAAAGTGTAGTTGATAGTTGGGATCGGGCTGTAGAGAGGTGGGGGACTACGACTTTTCCATCGCCGTTTACCCCTATTTTCCATAATGGGGACTTCACTCCGGGAATGGAGAGAGGGGCGTTCCTGGATTGGGAGGAGGGGGGATGCAGAACCATGAGGGACATGTTCATTGGGGATAGGGTGAAAACATTTGAGGATGCAAAAAGGAGTTCGATTTGGGAGAAAGGGAGAGGCTTCGGTATTTCCAAATCAGGCATTGGGTTATGTCTCCGAGCATAAGGTTGGCTGCGACTAGGGATCTAACCCACTTTGAAAGGTTCTTAACAACCCATGAGGGCTTTAGGGGGCTAATCTCAGACTTATACAAGCAGTTGGAGAGAGGCAGCCCGTGTGTTAGTTGGACTTACATGGCCGACTGGGGGCGGCATTCCGTGTTCCGAATGGAGCAGAAAGACTGGGAGAGGCTGTGGGCACGGAACCCCAAAATCCCGAAGGCGATCCAGGTTCGGGAGGTTTGGTACAAGTGCATGGTGGGATGGCATTATACTCCCGCCCGACTTCATGCAATGAACCCTGCTACCCCGAGGGAGTGCTGGAGGGGGTGCGGGGAGTGGGGCAGGGCCTCACATATCTGGTGGGATTGTCCCATTTTGCAACCCTTCTGGGTCGGACTTAAGTGGGCTATAGCTCAGGCTTTGGGGGAGAGAGCTCTTCGGGACCCTCGGGAAATCTTGATGGGGAGGAGTGGACAGGGGGAGGAAGCGGAAGAGCGTGGCCGCACCAAGGCGTCTGTGATATTCACGTTGCCGGCTATGTCCCTCATCGCGCAAAGATGGAAGGGGCCCTCAATCCCTATGGAGCAGGATTGGCTGAGGAAAATGTGGGGCATTGTCTCGCTGGAGTGGGCCACATATTCTGCGGATAACAAATTGGAGTCCTTCTACGCAGACTGGGGGGAAACCTTGGAATACTTGAAAGGGAACTTTAGAGAACAATGGTGCCCTCAAAGACTTAAACTACTGGACATCTATAGTTAAGAAAACGGTTGGGGAGGCGGGCGCGAAGGGAGGACCGTTGGTGCTGTGCCACGGGGGTGGAGTTGGGGGGTGTAGGAGTTATGATTTATGTTTATGTTTCTGTTACTGTTGACTTATACTTGTTTTTCTCTGTTAATGAAATAATAAAAAAAGAAGTTTAAAAAAAAATATTTCCTATTAAATTGCGATGAGTCAATAAATCATACAGATCCTCTGTGAATTTCCTAAAACAAACACAGTGAATATGTGATGTGTGTCAATGCTATGTCCAGCTTCCTCAAATTATAGGGTGACATCTTACCTCCATCACAGGAGTGAATAGACATTCATGCCACGGGATAGATGTCCGGGGTAAAGTGGGATAAGGATTCTCAAACAGTTAACAAGTGCCGGCGCACAATGGTCACAGATTACTGTAAAGTAAATTGAAAAGCCAGTATGAAAGATGAAGTCGCAATGTTTGCGCGACAAGATGCCCACATTGTCATACGAACTCTGTGGTGAAAAGCACTTCTTCAATGATGGACAGAGGAGTTCAATGTCTGTACTCGTAGGTATAGTATATCTTGCCACAAAGAAATGCCAGCAACAAAGCACACTAGAGTTTCCAAACTGGGTCTTAGAGAAGGCAGCTCCCGGCCTAAAGAAATAGAAAGCGTACTGAAGTCGCGGAGGCTGAACAGGCCATAGATTTCGGTAAACTTGATGCTTGGAAATGAATAGAAAACGGACTCTGATGGGCAGCCATATATACTGAGACATTAAAGTGTTCCAGTGTATAGAGATAAACAGAGTGAAGTGGAGAGAAGGGTGAGACGATAGGAAGTTGATATTATCAAAATCAAAAATTGAAATGTCTGCAGAGGGACTAAACCGTGAAAGTTGCCAGGAATCCATCTACCATCAGAGGAAATATGTGAGAGGAGTGCAAATATTACAAGAATATTTGATCATGCACTATCTAGTATGTGCACTTCACTTAGACAGAGATATCAATTGTACGCTATTTAACACAGTATTAAAGGTTAATGAACGAAGTGGCAATTCATTTTAGACCATTACATTTCAAATGTCAACATGAAAAAATGAAAAAGGAGACATCAGGGCATCTGTCTGCACAATCCTTGACAGTTGTAACGATACAACAATATACAATTAAACAATTCTAAATTAGAAACAAGCATGCTTTGAATAATTTTGAAGTGGAACATAATTCTACAATTTAGAAGGAGAATGAGCAGAGATTACAGTTATGGCGAGACTTACAAACAAGATCTCTTACAACATACATTCTATTCGATATATTGGAGTCAAGAAGGCATAGCAGTAAGCTCATTGTTCGGTGCACAATCCAAGTACTTTGGTTATCCGGTATATAAAAAGCAGCGAAGACTGAACTCTTGGTTGAGTCCTTTTAGAAAGAGTGTATTTAAGCGCTCTATCCAATACGTCTCTCTTTTCAGTAATCGCTTAATTATGTCTCCACCCCTATGGGATCTTTTTACGACTTCCAGTATCAAGAATCTCAACTGAGAAATGTTGTGATTTTGGCTATTAAATTGTCTTGCCACATGTGATTTGATATTGTTTGTAAGGATGTTGGATTTATGTTCCAGCCAGCGTTCCCTGGCAGTTTGTTTGGTTTGGCTGACATACAAAAAGCTGCATGGACATTTAATACAATAAATAACCCCTGACGAGGTGCAAGTGGCATAATGTTTAAGAGCAATTTTTTCACCAATATGAGGATGTGACATAGGGCCTCATTACAAGTGTGGCAGTCTGGAAACAAGGGTGCCGGTAAGCTTAATGGCACTCTTGTTTCTGGACTGCCACACTACGAGTCTGCCTGCAGGGGCCGTTGCACCTGGCAGGGACAGACATGCCGAGCTCAACGGGCCCTGCACGCAGACTTTTCACGGAAGCACCGGCACCGTTAGTAACGGTGCTCCTGCTTCTGTCTCACTCCACGGGAATTGGGAGTTACCAAACCCGCCGCCTGACTTCCCGTGCCACCAAGACTTGTAATGTCCCGGTGGCACCAGGAAGTCAGGCAGCGGATTCAGTGTTTCTGGGTCAGCGGCAACCCGCTGGTGGCACCAGTGAATTACCGCCGACCTCGGAATGACAACTACAGTGTTGCTCTTAATCACATTATCACAGTTGCTGCACAAGAGACATGGGATAGTGCCCTTCTTTCATGTCTGAATTGATCTCTAGGTGTCTCTCAGAAGTCTTTCAGCGCTTAGCAATCTGTCTCTAAATTTCCTTCCTCTTTTATATGCCATCGTAAGTGGCTTGGGAAATCATTTGAACAGTTGTGGATCCAAGTGCAGACATTCCCAATGTCTTTTGATAATTTGTGCAATGTGTGCCCTTTGTCTTGAAAACTTAAAGACATACAGTAGTGGAATTTCATCAGAATGTTTTTGTTGATGTAAAAGTGACTCCCTATCCACACGGTGTGACCTTTCAATATCTTCTTCCAAGACTTCTTTAGGATAACCTCTCCCCATAAATCTTTTCTCAAGATGGTTACATTCTTCTTGTAATGCAATGGGATCAGAGATGACCCTTTTAAGCCTAGGAATTTGGCTATAAGGTAAGGTTTTAGTCATAGATCTAGGGTGTGCACTTGTAAAGGGTGATAGATTATTCACGTCAGTGGGCTTATGATAGATGTTTGTGAAAAACCGGAGTGATTGGAAATCGATTACTAAAAAATTAGAATGTTTTAGCACTGATCCATTCATTCTCTAATGCATTTCTTAAGGATTTTTGAATTAATTAATGGATAGTGTTCAAAGGATCTCCATCCAGTTTGATACCAGTGGATTCATCTTGTAATAAGGTCATACAGCTCTGGTGATAAAAGGAGGAATCCATGACAACAAAAGCTCACCCTTTGTCAGCTTGCTTGATGGTAAGGCTTTCATCTTTAGCCAAGGTTTCAATTAGTTGTAATTGTTTATTATTGATGTTACAATGGAAAGTTTTCTTGAAATTAATCTTGTGCAAATCCTGTGTGACCTTTGTTTCGAAGTGCTATATTATTCATATTTAGATAAAATTCACTTTTAGGTTTGTTAAGGATTTCAATCAGACACACACCCGGGTCTCGCCTAGCATGTAGTGCGCAATGAAATACTTATTTTTTTGTGTCTATAAGTTCAATATTTTGAATGATATACCACTCATAACACACCCATCTCAAAATACCCCCCAGGTCACACTGGACCAGGAATCAGGCTAGTTTGTAAAGATAAACATTTTATTTATTTATTATAAATTCAAATCACACATAAGTATATATATATATATATATATATATATATATATATATATATATATATATATATATATGGGGCAGCAATCACCAAGTGGTGACAATACAATTAAAAAATAAGTAAAGCAATTGAATTCAGTTATAATAATGCAGAATAGAAAACACAGGAAAAAGAACAGTCCTGGTTTGTGAAAAGATAGCGTTTAGGTTAATATTTCCCCAGGCAAAGTTCTTTCAGGCACAAATGAGCAATCCTATACAGATGTCAGTAATCAGCAGGCATTCAGGAATGAAAGACAAGGTGCCTCATTACGAGTCCGGCGGTAACCGAGCCGGAAAAACTGGCAGGTTACCGCCGGACTCGTATTACCATTCCACCTCTGTGATTCCCAGAATCACCGGGGCATTACAACCCCGGTGACCCGGTAATTCCGGAGGCGGAATTCGGTAAATCCCCATTCCCATGGAGTCCTGTAGGACTCCATGGGAATGGGGAAGTGGAAACACCGGCACCATGCTGTATTGGTGCCGGTGTTTCCACGTCCGCCTGCAGGCGGGTGGTGTTAAACCCGCCAGGTCAGACCTGGCGGGGGTGACACATCCCGCCTGCAGAACTCGAGATGATCCGGTCCGGAAAGAACGGTGGTGGTGAATCTGTTCTTTCTGGACCGGCTGACTCGTAATGTGGCCCCTTAGTTTGAATGCAATCTTCCCTCCCCAAACAAGAGAGAAAACCGTTTTTGGAAATTGACACTTTTAAACTGACAGGTGAAAATGGCTTTGTGGCAAAATGCAAAAGGGTACAAAATGCTTACATTGATAGAAATTCTTATGAAAGCAACACTAAGCAGGTCCTAACACACTTGAGCTACAATGTAAACAAGAGTACACACTTTAGATCAGAATGGGAGGGAAGAAACACTTTGGATGGGAAAAAGACACATGTAAATTTTTGAAAAATGTAAATTCACGGCAAAATTTCACTATGCGTTTTTTGATAAATACACTATTCCTGTTCCGCAAAGTAGTTTTTGGTTGTGGATGTAGCTAAGGGTCTTAGGTATCAGTGAGAGTTGAAATTAGGTTTTTATCTATAAAATTGAAGACGTTATAGAAGTTTTAGTAAGAGGCGTTTTTGAAAAATAGGCGCAGAGAAATGCAGAAATTCGGTTTTAAAAATCACAGATTGGTTTTATTACACTATATTTATGACTATGGAAAAGAGAATGCCACGCATGATTCCGTTACTCACGGCCGCTCGTAACTCTTCATGTGTGATACTCTAGTTTCCATTTTGTATGGGAATTACTTTACTTAACCCAAATCACTAATGGGTTATCGTTTAATGAAACAGATGAGAGAAAAATCAGTGCAAGAATGGGTCTGACAATATTAGGGTTCTGAAGTTAAAGAGGGGATAGGTTGAGATTGGGATAGGACAATTCAAATATACTATGGATCACTGTTATTCCTGTTGATACTTACAGTCCCTTGTATTTAATATTGGACTGTCAACGTTCTGGTAATTGGATTGGGTCAGGTCTACCGGCAGCAGGGCACTTCAGGGGGGGATTGTCAGCGGCGGTTGTGGTCAATTTGGACGGCACCTCAACTGGATTTGGAATTGATTGGCCCTTCTGGTCACTGGCCACGGCAGATTAGCAGGATGTGAGTTTCAGCAGGCAAGCTTGAATGTAGCAAGCCAGACTGGATCAGAATTAATTCTCTTAAGTTTGGGATGGTTGAATTTGGGCCTAGCTAAAAAGAGGTCAGCAAATGCTAAGGCCTGGATTCTGCAAAGAATTCTGAAATCAGCTGCAAGATGAAGAGTTCTGGAACAAAGTGTTGCGCGGAAATCGGGTTGTGTTCAGGAAGCAGTGTCCCTATGTATGGTGAAGTTCCTATATTTATCCTACCAAGTGACATCACAAAGTTTATGGTGTGGGCAAAATTTCAAAACACACCCCCACGGCTATGAATGGCCACAGGCACTTGCCTTGTTCTGGTTGGCAGTCAGAACAGAGCTGTCATCTTTATGATGGGATTTAGGAACTCCCACATTGATTTTGACCAAAACTTAACTTTTGCACAACTGTACATTTCTAAAATGATGTCCCCTAATAAAATCGAACACATACATTGCATACTTGATGGGTTACTTTCACATTCAATCCCCATCTCTGTGAGAGCTGTCTTTGTCATTCTATGGAATTTTATCAATTTTGATCATAACGGTTTGGACTAATAATTTCTAATTCGGTACATAGCTGGGCGATTATCACTGGAGCATGAATATACAATCTGAAACTTGCAGCATTAATAGTTTTGCTACAATTAGGGTTTTCACGTAACTTTGGTTCCTTAGGTGGTACAGGGTCATTAATGTCTTCAAAGCAATGGCCTAAAATTAGGTTAACATCTACCAATTTTTAGATTTATCCTCCTTCACGTTGCACAGTTAAAGAGTTTCAAACTTAATCACAATTAAGGATTTAAACACCAGAAGTTCAGAGCAGTTTTTTTTCTTTGTAACTTCCCTTTCACAAGCAACAGCTGTCAAATCCCTTTGACCAGGGTGGGGTGTAGAGGGAAGTTTCAGGCCCCGCCCCAGAAGGGGTCAATGCTCAGCCTGTCCTTTGTCCTTGGCTCAGCCAAAGATGAATGGCTAATGAGGTCTTTGTTCTAAATATGCGAGAACCTCCAGCATCACTTAAGCCTTCCTGTAGCAGTTGAGTGTCAAGCTGAAGTGTGAATCCTTCCCAGGCTTGGCTTTCAGATCATAATTAAACAGCTGATTAGCTCCAGACTGGGTTTGGAGTTTAAGATAAAACATATAAGTAAACACAGTTGTAGGTGGATTTTGACATTTCAAGAATTAAGCCTTTCAACAAAAACATACTTTTAAACAGGTGATTTTTGTACTTTATGTAGGGAAAAAGCACATGTAAACTGAGTCCTTTACATCAGACATTCCTTTGCAGCACCAGTTCTTTCCTGAAGTGCTGGGATTTGTTTTTCAGTTTGGAAATATGTATCCAGACTTTTGTTTGTAGTTTCTCTGTACAGCTGAAAATGAGACGGATTATTATATGTTGCCACTTTTATCCGCATTTTTCCCGTGTAACTGAAAACAATTTGTTGCTGGACTGGTGTTTCATAAAGACATTTCTTAGCTGCTGTCAGTCAGTGAGGCCCGGTTTTCTCTGACTGCACTGGATGATCTGTGGTTTCAGCACATTTTTCATTTCAATGGTTCACTTGGAAAATTACTGAATTTAGCACCAAAACAGCACTTTGAAGGTTGCAATTGGTTGCATTTTAAAATGCATTTTCGGTTTTTAGCCCACTTCTGTGGCCTTGCTTCATGTGACAGGTAACAGCACCCACTGGCATTCAGTGAGTCCTGTTTTTACACCAACTTTGACTGTGTGGCATGGGTGTGCAGCCTTTGGTGAGTGTGGCCCATGCGCAGTTTTGCAGATTATTGCACGCACAGGGGTTAGCGCATCCATTTTTGGCTGTTTCTTTCGCCATTTGTAAATTGAGGCAGTGGGGCTCATTTGACATGGGTAAAAATATCCCACAGGTTGCAATTCCAAGATATCAAATGTGATGGATTCCTCCTGAATTGGTGGTTGAATATCAAAAAACATTTGTAGTCTCATCTTCCTTAGTAATTTGTAAAGATCATTTTTGCCAGAGAATAAACTAGAGTTTGATGTCGGGACAAATGAAATGCCTTTATTCAGTAGAGCAATCTGCTGGGGAATGAGTGTTTTCGTCGATATATGGACAACTAAATTATGTTCTAAGGGTGTCCAGTCAATTGGTCGAAAAAAAACTGGTCGACTGCAATTTGGTCGACGCAATTTGGTCGAAAACCAAATGGTCGAATTTTTTATTTTATTTATATATTTATTTTTCGGGTTTTCGTTTAGTAAAAAAAGGGGTTTTTAGAGAAAAAAAGGGGGTTGGGGGGGACCCCCCCCAAAAAAAAAAAAAAAAGGGTTAAAATAAAAATAAAAAAAAATTCGACCATTTGGTTTTCGACCAAATTGGTTCGACCATTTGTCTGGTCGACCAATTTTTTTCGACCAAATGTCTGGCAACCTGTTCTAAGCTTATATTGGTCATTGTCTTAAGTTTCTTTTCCCCTCTTCTGGTTTTATCTTTGTTCTAAAAAACAGGTCTTTCACTCGGTGAGGGTGAGGCCATCTCCCTAGACCTTGTGGCTATTGGGATAGAGTCAGTATCAGTATGGACTATTGGATTGGTAGAAACCACCGTGTGTCTTCTTTGCACTGTACTATTTGTGCTGCTGTCACTACTGGGATCAGAACCAGATCCTGACTTATTATACTGTCTTTGTCTATTGTGTGCTCTTTGGGCATATAATTCTTGCCAAGTGTACACAATTTCGTTCAGGTAGTCAAAGGTGTTTTCTGAGTTTCTGTAATTTTCTAGCTTCATTATCTTTTTTTATAGGAAGCAACTTTGATATTGATATCTTCCAAAATGGTTGTAAATTCAGAGTCTGATTTAAATTGATTTAATTGTGTTGGAAGATCTGTGATTTCACTGGAAAGGGATGTGAGTGATTTAGACAGTTCCTCCATCGTTAATAGGATCAAGTCCAATGAACACTTGTTGAGTATTGGATCCCACGTTTGACAAATTCTGCCCTCTCCTTACAAAGTATTGGTCTGAAATAGACCCTTAAACCTCTAGGGATTTTTTGTGATTTATAATATTCTACAAGTGTAGAGGCGTGTACTTTCTGTGAAATCTCTCCCCTAATAAATCTTTCCAATTTTGATATGAGTTTGTTGGGGTCTTCATTAACGTCAGTTGTGCTCTCTGTGTGACTAATCAATCCCAAAATGTGTTGTGCTTCTGCAGACATTTCACTTTTTGGTTTTGATTATATCAACTTCCCATTGCTCCAGTTAGAATTTTGGCGTGAGAGTATATTACTTCCAGTTTTTAGAATTGGAGAGTAAATCCAATTTCAAGAGAGTAAAAATTAGTTTCTTCCTTTGCAAGAGAGTAAAAAAGTGTCTGACAACTATCCAATTTGTGCGTAAAATTAAAAATGTGTTAGAAAACATTAGTGACAAAGAACTTGTCGATGCATACTACCCAGCTTCATCTTCATTATACTTGGACACCAAAATCAAGTCCCTCACTTTACCAGCATCCCTTCTCTGCCTCTCGGGCCTACCGTTGCTGCCTGGCACTACCTGCTTCACAGCCACTCCATGTTTTTCTCCATCTCTCCTTCCCTTTGCTACTGTTTCCCCTGTCTCTCACTTTCTGATGTTCTGCCTCTCACTCTTAAGTGTTGCTATGCCACCTTTTGAGGTCTGTTGCTCAGTCACTCTTCCTCTCCCATCTCTGCATTCTATTATTGCTGTTTCCCTCCTACATTGTGCTGTATTATTTGATATAACTCTTCTTCCCCTCTAAAGTCATTACTCTGGCTACATCTGTTTTTTCATGTTCTCCGTTGTGGTTGCTACTCCTTTTGATTATCTTTCTTGCACTGCCTCTTATGTTATTGGCCTGCCTTTCTCTAATCTGGAATTTCTATTTCCAGATCTCCCTGCCTGAGGCTGATCTGTGTTTTCTTATTTTACTGTCTCTATATGTCTCTTTTGCTCTGCTTTTATCCCTCACTCCTATTGAGTGTGTGTCCTATTATTTATCTCTGTTTCCCTTCCCACTCTCTTTGTTCCTCTCTTATGTAGCTCCTTGGTCTCTTTCTTCCTTTTGCTTGAATTCCTAATTTGGATTGTCTAATACGTTCTTTGTTCTCACGGCCTCTACCCCCACCCCTCACTAAGGGGTCGATTCATGGAATTAATGTGCGCCGAAAATTCCCGCGCAGAGGTGCCAAAACGTGTGAATCACAGGAAAAGTGCGAAAATCGCAGTGCAAGTGCGAAAATCGCAGGAAAACCAGCGCACAGCGATTCATGGAAGTCCGTGCACGAGAAAAACATTGGATGTGCGCTAAAAATGTGCACCGCGCACGCCGGCGCACAGGTCATCCAACAGCGTGCGCCACGGCCACTGCGAAATCGCACATAGCGCGGCGCACATCACAAAAGTAGGCGGAACACGGGGCGTAACACTCGGAATGGGGAACAACGCGTGAAAATATGGGCGTCACGGGGGAAGTACAGGAGGCAAGTGCGTGGAACGCCCACACGCTCGCCTACAACCCGTATTCATGGAATCGAATAGGGCAAACCAGCGCACGGTCAAAGACGCGCACAGGGCCAAACAAGTACGCCACAAGAAAGCAGGCGGTAGCGCCCCTGCGACTGAAAAAAATGTGCGCCAAAATGTGCGCTAACAAAAAGCACCCATATACAGCCATGATGAATGGCCCATACAGTGGCCCTCTAGGACAAATGAGGTGCAAAGGGGCCCCGACAAACACGGACACCCGCTGTGTGAAAAATAGCGTGTGCGCGTGTTCCTGGGTGCGCGGGAAGTTCCACACGCGATTAGCCTGGGTACGTGTACTTCGGGGTGCGCGGGAAGTTCCACACGCGATTGGCCTGGGTAGGTGGGGGTGCGTGGGAGGTTCCACACGCGATTGGCGGAAGATTCACGAGCGATTTCTGCAGGGTACGTGTATTTCGGTGGTGCCGGGGAATGCTACAAGTGATTTGGCCATGTGGGTCCCCCCAGGTGTTCCCTCTACACCCTCCACGGCCCCTGCAGGCAGCCCACACCACAGGGTACTACCCTGCACCCGTGCTCATGTCCCACAGGCAACCCATCCACCGTGGCCATGCCCAGCAGCCAACCCACATGTCACCTTGCACTAGTGATCACCAACACATGTCTCCCACCACCCCCATCCCACAGCCACCAGGGGCAGCCTCCACCAGGCCCCCACTCATGTCTCCCACCACCCCCATCCCACAGCCACCAGGGGCAGCCTCCATCAGGCCCCCACTCATGTCTCCCACCACCACCACCCCCCTGCAGTGCAGGGGCAGCCTCCACCAGGCCCCCACTCATGTCCCCTATTACCCCCACCCCCCCGCAGTGCAGGGGCAGCCTCCACCAGGCCCCCACTCATGTCTACCACCACCCCCACCCCCCAGCCACCAGGGGCAGCCTCCACCAGGTCCCCACTCATGTCCAACTCATGTCCCCTATTACCCCCACCCCCCAGCCACCAGGGGCAGCCTCCACCAGGCCCCCACTCATGTCTCCCACCACCCCCAACCCCCAGCAGTGCAGGGGCAGCCTCCACCAGGCCCCCACTCATGTCCCCTATTACCCCCTCCCCCCAGCCACGCAGGGGCAGCCTCCACCAGGCCCCCACTCATGTCTCCCACCACCCCCACCCCCCAGCAGTGCAGGGGCAGCCTCCACCAGGCCCCCACTCATGTCTCCCACCACCCCCATCCCACAGCCACCAGGGGCAGCCTCCACCAGGCCCCCACTCATGTCCCCTATTACCCCCCACCCCCCGCAGTGCAGGGGCAGCCTCCACCAGGCCCCCACTCATGTCTACCACCACACCCACCCCCCAGCCACCAGGAGCAGCCTCCACCAGGCCCCCACTCATGTCTCCCAACACCCCCACCCTCCCGCAGTGCAGGGGCAGCCTCCACCAGGCCCCCACTCATGTCTACCACCACCCCCACGCCCCAGCCACCAGGGGCAGCCTCCACCAGGCCCCCACTCATGTCTCCCACCACCACGACCCCCCAGCAATGCAGGGGCAGCATCCACCAGGCCCCCACTCATGTCCCCTATTACCCCCACCCCCCAGCAGTGCAGGGGCAGCCTCCACCAGGCCCCCACTCATGTCTCCCACCACCCCCATCCCACAACCACCAGGGGCAGCCTCCACCAGGCCCCCACTCATGTCCCCTATTACCTCCACCCCCCAGCAGTGCAGGGGCAGCCTCCACCAGGCCCCCACTCATGTCTCCCACCACCCCCACCCCCTCACAGTGCAGGGGCAGCCTCCACCAGGCCGCCACGCATGTCTCCCACCACCCCCAGCCCCCAGCAGTGCAGGGGCAGCCTCCACTAAGCCCCCACTCATGTCTCCCACCACCCCCACCCCCCAGCAGTGCAGGGGCAGCCTCCACCAGGCCCCCACTCATATCTCCCACCACCCCCATCCCACAGCCACCAGGGGCAGCCTCCACCAGGCCCCCACTCATGTCTCCCACCACCCCCACCCCCCAGCAGTGCAGGGGCAGCCTCCACCAGGCCCCCACTCATGTCCCCTATTACCCCCACCCCCCAGCAGTGCAGGGGCAGCCTCCACCAGGCCCCCACTCATGTCTCCCACCACCCCCACCCCCCCGCAGTGCAGGGGCAGCCTCCACCAGGCCCCCACTCATGTCTACCACCACCCCCCAGCCACCAGGGGCAGCCTCCACTAGGCCCCCACTCATGTCTCATACCACCCCCAACCCCCAGCCACCAGGGGCAGCCTCCACCAGGCCCCCACTCATGTCTCCCACCACCCCCAACCCCCGGCAGTGCAGGGGCAGCCTCCACCAGGCCCCCACTCATGTCTACCACCACCCCCTGTCATGATCTCTGCTTCCAAAAGGTCAGGGTTTTCCCAACTCCCTTGGAAGCAGATCCATAACCCAGGTTCCGAGTGCCAACCAGTCCCAATTGGGACCTTTTGGACCCAGTCCTGGCGCCAGTGGCACCAGGCTCATAAATATGCCCAGTCCCAGCGCTGGAAGCGCCGGGCTCATAATGCTTGGGTGGACTTACCTTCAGCAGACCATGCTGCTTACTTGCCTGCCAGTTGAGCCTCTGATCCTCTTCTGTTTGGAACTACTTTTCCTGTTGGGTGGGGCTGGAGCCACTCCCTAGATTCAGAACACTGGAACTCTTCTGGAAGGCAGGAACTCTTTTCTTACCAGGAACTCTTTTCTTACTTAGGCGTGGCTGTGGAAGGAGACACCTAAGCACTACAGGAGGCTATTTAAACCACACCCGGTGGATGAATCTTGCTTTGCGTTATTCTGCAACCTCTGCAGCAGAACGCTCATCGTGTCTTCTGCATCCGGTCCTGGGCCTAAGGAAAAAGGCTTACCATCCTGAATCCAGTCTTCAGCAACACCTATAAAGACAAGAAAGAACAGGTTAGCATTCCGGCATCTGTAAGGCAAAGGCTTACCATCCTGAATCCAGTCTTCAGCAACACCTATAAAGACAAGAAAGAACAGGTTAGCATTCCGGCATCTGAAAGGCAAAGGCTTACCTACTCTTCGTGCGCTCCGGAGGTCTTCACACTGCATTCCGGCATCTGAAAGACAAAAGTTTACCAACTCTTTGCACGCTCCGGAGGCCTTCGGCGCTGCATCCCGCATCTGAAAGACAAAACAAGGTGCGTTTAAAGACATTGGGGAACTTTAATACTCACGTGCCATTACTCCTTTCCACATCTAATCCAGTGGGTATTCCGGCACCCTGCAGCCGCTCCGAACTCGTACCTGCAAAATAAAAAGACAGTTAGAGCGCATAGTGAAGCAGGCAACAAGCGCTTACTTACGTGCTTCCAGGCGCTTCTATTCATCACACGGGCTCCATCTTCAACTCACTTCAGCCCGTCATCCGCCATCGCCGGAACCCTGCAAAACAAGAGACATCATTACTAAAGACTTTAAAGACATTTGAATGACTCGAAACTTACCGTTCGTGCAGTAAACGACGGACAGCAGTCCTCTGAAGTCAAGAGGCCTGCGCTACCTATCCAGTGAAGAAACTGGTTACAGCACCCTGCCCCGAGGCAGATGGAGAGCTCGGCATTCACTTACCTAAGACATCTTACTCTACACGTCAGGCATACAGTGCACAGAGGTCCAGCCCAAAGAGCCAACCGGGTGCTACACATCACCTTTGAAGATACGGTAGTCGCCCAGTCAAGATCGGCGCCTCTGCGAGAATCAGGTGAGCGTTACACCCCCACCCCCCAGCCACCAGGGGCAGCCTCCACCAGGCCCCCACTCATGTCTCCCACCACCCCCCAGCAGTGCAGGGGCAGCCTCCACCAGGCCCCCACTCATGTCCCCTATTACCCCCACCCCCCCGCAGTGCATGGGCAGCCTCCACCAGGCCCCAACTCATGTCCCCTATTACCCCCACCCCCCGCAGTGCAGGGGCAGCCTCCACCAGGCCCCCACTCATGTTTACCACCACCCCCACCCCCCAGCCACCAGGGGCAACCTCCACCAGGCCCCCACTCATGTCTCCCACCACCCCCATCCCACAACCACCAGGGGCAGCCTCCACCAAGCCCCCACTCATGTCTACCACCACCCCCACCACCCCCACCCCCCCAGCCACCAGGGGCAGCCTCCACCAGGCCCCCACTCATGTCTCCCACCACCCCCACCCCCCAGCAGTGCAGGGGCAGCCTCCACCAGGCCCCCACTCATGTCTCCCACCACCCCCATCCCACAGCCACCAGGGGCAGCCTCCACCAGGCCCCCACTCATGTCCCCTATCACCCCCACACCCCCGCAGTGCAGGGGCAGCCTCCACCAGGCCCCCACTCATGTCTACCATCACCCCCATCCCCCAGCCACCAGGGGCAGCCTCCACCAGGCCCCCACTCATGTCTCCCACCACCCCCACCCCCCGCAGTGCAGGAGCAGCCTCCACCAGGCCCCCACTCATGTCTACCACCACCCCCACCCCCCAGCCACCAGGGGCAGCCTCCACCAGGCCCCCACTCATGTCTCCCACCACCCCCATCCCACAACCACCAGGGGCAGCCTCCACCAGGCCCCCACTCATGTCTCCCACCACCCCCACCCACCAGCAGTGCAGGGGCAGCCTCTACCAGGCCCCCACTCATGTCCCCTATTACCCCCACCCCCCAGCAGTGCAGGGGCAGCCTCCACCAGGCCCCCACTCATGTCTCCCACCACCCCCATCCCACAACCAGCAGGGGCAGCCTCCACCAGGCCCCCACTCATGTCTCCCACCACCCCCACCCCCCAGCAGTGCAGGGGCAGCCTCCACCAGGCCCCCACTCATGTCCCCTATTACCCCCACCCCCCAGCAGTGCAGGGGCAGCCTCCACCAGGCCCCCACTCATGTCTCCCACCCCCACCACCCCCCTGCAGTGCAGGGGCAGCCTCCACCAGGCCCCCACTCATGTCTCCCACCACCCCACCCCCCAGCAGTGCAGGGGCAGCCTCCACCAGGCCCCCACTCATGTCTCCCACCACCCCCATCCCACAGCCACCAGGGGCAGCCTCCACCAGGCCCCCACTCATGTCGCCCACCACCCCCACCCCCCAGCAGTGCAGGGGAAGCCTCCACCAGGCCCCCACTCATGTCCCCTATTACCCCCACCCCCCAGCAGTGCAGGGGCAGCCTCCACCAGGCCCCCACTCATGTCTCCCACCACCCCCACCCCCTGCAGTGCAGGGGCAGCCTCCACCAGGCCCCCACTCATGTCTACCACCACCCCCACCCCCCAGCCACCAAGGGCAGCCTCCACCAGGCCCCCACTCATGTCTCCCACCACCCCCACTCCCCAGCAGTGCAGGGGCAGCCTCCATCAGGCCCCCACTCATGTCCCCTATTATCCCCCCCCGCAGTGCAGGGGCAGCCTCCACCAGGCCCCCACTCATGTCTACCACCACCCCCACCCCCCAGCCACCAGGGGCAGCCTCCACCAGGCCCCCACTCATGTCTCCCACCACCCCCATCCCACAACCACCAGGGGCAGCCTCCACCAGGCCTCCACTCATGTCTACCACCACCCCCACCCCCCAGCCACCAGGGGCAGCCTGTAACGCTCACCTGATTCCCGTAGAGGCGCCGGTCTTGACTGGGCGTATACCGTATCTTCAAAGGTGATGTGTAACACACGGCTGGCTCTTTGGGCTGGACCTCTGTGCACTGTATGTCTGACTCGAAGGGTAAGATGTCTGCAGATAGAAAATATGGGATTAATGAACTGGGTTATTGAATGTCTCTCTCTTCTTCCCTTTCTCTTCTCCTGTAGAACCCCAAAGGTTAACGCTCTCACCTTAGGTAAGTGAACGCCGTGCTCTCCATCTGCCTCGGGGCAGGGTGCTGTAACCAGTTTCTTCACTGGATAAGGGGAGCAGGCCTCTTGACTTCAGAGGACTGCTGTCCGTCGTTTACTGCACGAACGGTAAGTTTCGAGTAATTCTGTCTTTAAAAGTCTTTAGTAATGATGTCTCTTGTTTTGCAGGGTTCCGGCGATGGCGGATGACGGGCTGAAGTGAGTTGAAGATGGAGCCCGTGTGATGAATAGAAGCACCTGGAAGCACGTAAGTAAGCGCTTGTTGCCTGCTTCACGATGCGCTCTAACTGTCTTTTTATTTTGCAGGTACAAGTTCGGAGTGGCTGCAGGGTGCCGGAATACCCACTGGGTTAGATGTGGAAAGGAGTAATGGCACGTGAGTATTAAAGTTCCCCAATGTCTTTAAACGCACCTTGTTTTGTCTTTCAGATGCGGGATGCAGCGCCGAAGGCCTCCGGAGCGTGCAAAGAGTTGGTAAGCTTTTGTCTTTCAGATGCCGGAATGCAGTGCGAAGACCTCCGGAGCGCACGAAGAGTAGGTAAGCCTTTGTCTTTCAGATGCCGGAATGCAGCGCGAGGAGTTGGTGACAGCCGATGGACCAGGTAAGTGAAGCGCTGTCACTGAAGACCGTAATGCTAACCTGTTCTTTCTTGTCTTTCTAGGTGTTGCTGAAGACTGGATTCAGGATGGTAAGCCTTTTTCCTTAGGCCCAGGATCAGATGCAGAAGACACGATGAGCGTTCTGCTGCAGAGGATGCAGAATAACGCAAAGCAAGATTCATCCATCGGGTGTGGTTTAAATAGCCTCCTGTAGTGCTTAGGTGTCTCCTTCCACAGCCACGCCTAGGTAAGAAAAGAGTTCCTGCTTTCCAGAAGAGTTCCAGTGTTCTGAACCTAGGGAGTGGCTCCTGCCCCACCCAACAGGAAAAGTAGTTCCAAACAGAAGAGGATCAGAGGCTCAACTGGCAGGCAAGTAAGCAGCATGGTCTGCTGCAGGTAAGTCCACCCAAGCATTATGAGCCCGGCGCTTCCAGCGCTGGGACTGGGCATATTTATGAGCCTGGTGCCACTGGCGCCAGGACTGGGTCCAAAAGGTCCCAATTGGGACTGGTTGGCACTCGGAACCTGGGTTATGGATCTGCTTCCAAGGGAGTTGGGAAAACCCTGACCTTTTGGAAGCAGAGATCATGACACAGCCTCCACCAGGCCCCCACTCATGTCTCCCACCACCCCCACCCCCCAGCAGTGCAGGGGCAGCCTCCACCAGGCCCCAACTCATGTCCCCTATTACCCCCACCCCCCAGCCACCAGGGGCAGCCTCCACCAGGCCCCCACTCATGTCTCCCACCACCCCCATCCCACAGCCACCAGGGACAGCCTCCACCAGGCCCCCACCCATGTCTCCCACCACCCCCACCCCCCAGTAGTGCAGGGGCAGCCTCCACCAGGCCCCCACTCATGTCTCCCACCACCCCCATCCCACAGCCACGAGGGGCAGCCTCCACTAGGCCCCCACTCATGTCCCCTATTACCCCCACCCCCCGCAGTGCAGGGGCAGCCTCCACCAGGCCCCCACTCATGTCCCCTATTACCCCCACCCCCCGCAGTGCAGGGGCAGCCTCCACCAGGCCCCCACTCATGTCTACCACCACCCCCACCCCCCAGCCACCAGGGGCAGCCTCCACCAGGCCCCCACTCATGTCTCCCACCACCCCCATCCCACAGCCACCAGGGGCAGCCTCCACCAGGCCCCCACTCATGTCTACCACCACCCCCACCCCCCAGCAGTGCAGGGGCAGCCTCCACCAGGCCCCCACTCATGTCCCCTATTACCCCCACCCCCCAGCAAGCAGTGCAGGGGCAGCCTCCACCAGGCCCCCACTCATGTCTCCCACCACCCCCACCCCCCAGCAGTGCAGGGGCAGCCTCCACCAGGCCCCCACTCATGTCCCCTATTACCCCCACCCCCCAGCAAGCAGTGCAGGGGCAGCCTCCACCAGGCCCCCACTCATGTCTCTCACCACCCCCACCCCCCAGCAGTGCAGGGGCAGCCTCCACCAGGCCCCCACTCATGTCTCCCACCACCCCCATCCCACAGCCACCAGGGGCAGCCTCCACCAGGCCCCCACTCATGTCTCCCACCACCCCCACCCCCCAGCAGTGCAGGGGCAGCCTCCACCAGGCCCCCACTCATGTCCCCTATTACCCCCACCCCCCAGCAAGCAGTGCAGGGGCAGCCTCCACCAGGCCCCCACTCATGTCTCCCACCACCCCCACCCCCCAGCAGTGCAGGGGCAGCCTCCACCAGGCCCCCACTCATGTCTCCCACCACCCCCATCCCACAGCCACCAAGGGCAGCCTCCACCAGGCCCCCACTCATGTCTACCACCACCCCCACCCCCCAGCCACCAGGGGCAGCCTCCACCAGGCCCCCACTCATGTCTCCCACCACCCCCATCCCACAGCCACCAGGGGCAGCCTCCACCAGGCCCCCACTCATGTCTACCACCACCCCCACCCCCCAGCAGTGCAGGGGCAGCCTCCACCAGGCCCCCACTCATGTCCCCTATTACCCCCACCCCCCGCAGTGCAGGGGCAGCCTCCACCAGGCCCCCACTCATGTCCCCTATTACCCCCACCCCCCGCAGTGCAGGGGCAGCCTCCACCAGGCCCCCACTCATGTCTACCACCACCCCCACCCCCCAGCCACCAGGGGCAGCCTCCACCAGGCCCCCACTCATGTCTCCCACCACCCCCATCCCACAGCCACCAGGGGCAGCCTCCACCAGGCCCCCACTCATGTCTACCACCACCCCCACCCCCCAGCAGTGCAGGGGCAGCCTCCACCAGGCCCCCACTCATGTCCCCTATTACCCCCACCCCCCAGCAAGCAGTGCAGGGGCAGCCTCCACCAGGCCCCCACTCATGTCTCCCACCACCCCCACCCCCCAGCAGTGCAGGGGCAGCCTCCACCAGGCCCCCACTCATGTCCCCTATTACCCCCACCCCCCAGCAAGCAGTGCAGGGGCAGCCTCCACCAGGCCCCCACTCATGTCTCTCACCACCCCCACCCCCCAGCAGTGCAGGGGCAGCCTCCACCAGGCCCCCACTCATGTCTCCCACCACCCCCATCCCACAGCCACCAGGGGCAGCCTCCACCAGGCCCCCACTCATGTCTCCCACCACCCCCACCCCCCAGCAGTGCAGGGGCAGCCTCCACCAGGCCCCCACTCATGTCCCCTATTACCCCCACCCCCCAGCAAGCAGTGCAGGGGCAGCCTCCACCAGGCCCCCACTCATGTCTCCCACCACCCCCACCCCCCAGCAGTGCAGGGGCAGCCTCCACCAGGCCCCCACTCATGTCTCCCACCACCCCCATCCCACAGCCACCAAGGGCAGCCTCCACCAGGCCCCCACTCATGTCCCCTATTACCCCCACACCCCCGCAGTGCAGGGGCAGCCTCCACCAGGCCCCCACTCATGTCCCCTATTACCCCCACCACCCTGCAGTGCAGGGGCAGCCTCCACCAGGCCCCCACTCATGTCTACCACCACCCCCACCCCCCGGCCACCAGGGGCAGCCTCCACCAGGCCCCCACTCATGTCTCCCACCACCCCCATCCCACAACCACCAGGGGCAGCCTCCACCAGGCCCCCACTCATGTCTACCACCACCCCCACCCCCCAGCCACCAGGGGCAGCCTCCACCAGGGGCAGCCTCCACCAGGCCCCCACACATGTCTCCCACCACCCCCACCCCCCAGCAGTGCAGGGGCAGCCTCCACCAGGCCCCCACTCATGTCCCCTATTACCCCCACCCCCCAGCCACCAGGGGCAGCCTCCACCAGGCCCCCACTCATGTCTCCCACCACCCCAACCCCCAGCAGTGCAGGGGCAGCCTCCACCAGGCCCCCACTCATGTCTCCCACCACCCCCATCCCACAGCCACCAGGGGCAGCCTCCACCAGGCCCCCACTCATGTCTCCCACCACCCCCACCCCCCAGCAGTGCAGGGGCAGCCTCCACCAGGCCCCCACTCATGTCCCCTATTACCCCCACCCCCCCAGCCACCAGGGGCAGCCTCCACCAGGCCCCCACTCATGTCTCCCACCACCCCCACCCCCAGCAGTGCAGGGGCAGCCTCCACCAGTCCCCCACTCATGTCTCCCACCACCCCCATCCCACAGCCACCAGGGGCAGCCTCCACCAGGCCCCCACTCATGTCCCCTATTACCCCCCCCCCCCGCAGTGCAGGGGCAGCCTCCACCAGGCCCCCACTCATGTCCCCTATTACCCCCACCCCCCGCAGTGCAGGGGCAGCCTCCACCAGGCCCCCACTCATGTCCCCTATTACCCCCACCCCCCGCAGTGCAGGGGCAGCCTCCACCAGGCCCCCACTCATGTCTACCACCACCCCCAGCCACCAGGGGCAGCCTCCACCAGGCCCCCACTCATGTCTCCCACCACCCCCACCCCACAACCACCAGGGGCAGCCTCCACCAGGCCTCCACTCATGTCTACCACCACCCCCACCCCCCAGCCACCAGGGGCAGCCTGTAACGCTCACCTGATTCCCGTAGAGGCGCCGGACTTGACTGGGCGTATACCGTATCTTCAAAGGTGATGTGTAACACACGGCTGGCTCTTTGGGCTGGACCTCTGTGCACTGTATGTCTGACTCGAAGGGTAAAATGTCTGCAGATAGAAAATATGGGATTAATGAACTGGGTTATTGAATGTCTCTCTCTTCTTCCCTTTCTCTTCTCCTGTAGAACCCCAAAGGTTAACGCTCTCACCTTAGGTAAGTGAACGCCGTGCTCTCCATCTGCCTCGGGGCAGGGTGCTGTAACCAGTTTCTTCACTGGATAAGGGGAGCAGGCCTCTTGACTTCAGAGGACTGCTGTCCGTCGTTTACTGCACGAACGGTAAGTTTCGAGTAATTCTAATGTCTTTAAAAGTCTTTAGTAATGATGTCTCTTGTTTTGCAGGGTTCCGGCGATGACGGGCTGAAGTGAGTTGAAGATGGAGCCCGTGTGATGAATAGAAGCGCCTGGAAGCACGTAAGTAAGCGCTTGTTGCCTGCTTCACGATGCGCTCTTACTGTCTTTTTATTTTGCAGGTACAAGTTCGGAGTGGCTGCAGGGTGCCGGAATACCCACTGGGTTAGATGTGGAAAGGAGTAATGGCACGTGAGTATTAAAGTTCCCCAATGTCTTTAAACGCACCTTGTTTTGTCTTTCAGATGCGGGATGCAGCGCCGAAGGCCTCCGGAGCGTGCAAAGAGTTGGTAAGCTTTTGTCTTTCAGATGCCGGAATGCAGTGCGAAGACCTCCGGAGCGCACGAAGAGTAGGTAAGCCTTTGTCTTTCAGATGCCGGAATGCAGCGCGAGGAGTTGGTGACAGCCGATGGACCAGGTAAGTGAAGCGCTGTCACTGAAGACCGTAATGCTAACCTGTTCTTTCTTGTCTTTCTAGGTGTTGCTGAAGACTGGATTCAGGATGGTAAGCCTTTTTCTTTAGGCCCAGGATCAGATGCAGAAGACACGATGAGCGTTCTGCTGCAGAGGATGCAGAATAACGCAAAGCAAGATTCATCCATCGGGTGTGGTTTAAATAGCCTCCTGTAGTGCTTAGGTGTCTCCTTCCACAGCCACGCCTAGGTAAGAAAAGAGTTCCTGCTTTCCAGAAGAGTTCCAGTGTTCTGAACCTAGGGAGTGGCTCCTGCCCCACCCAACAGGAAAAGTAGTTCCAAACAGAAGAGGATCAGAGGCTCAACTGGCAGGCAAGTAAGCAGCATGGTCTGCTGCAGGTAAGTCCACCCAAGCATTATGAGCCCGGCGCTTCCAGCGCTGGGACTGGGCATATTTATGAGCCTGGTGCCACTGGCGCCAGGACTGGGTCCAAAAGGTCCCAATTGGGACTGGTTGGCACTCGGAACCTGGGTTATGGATCTGCTTCCAAGGGAGTTGGGAAACCCCTGACCTTTTGGAAGCAGAGATCATGACACAGCCTCCACCAGGCCCCCACTCATGTCTCCCACCACCCCCACCCCCCAGCAGTGCAGGGGCAGCCTCCACCAGGCCCCCACTCATGTCCCCTATTACCCCCACCCCCCAGCCACCAGGGGCAGCCTCCACCAGGCCCCCACTCATGTCTCCCACCACCCCCATCACACAGCCACCAGGGACAGCCTCCACCAGGCCCCCACCCATGTCTCCCACCACCCCCACCCCCCAGTAGTGCAGGGGCAGCCTCCACCAGGCCCCCACTCATGTCTCCCACCACCCCCATCCCACAGCCACGAGGGGCAGCCTCCACCAGGCCCCCACTCATGTCCCCTATTACCCCCACCCCCCGCAGTGCAGGGGCAGCCTCCACCAGGCCCCCACTCATGTCCCCTATTACTCCCACCCCCCGCAGTGCAGGGGCAGCCTCCACCAGGCCCCCACTCATGTCTACCACCACCCCCACCCCCCAGCCACCAGGGGCAGCCTCCACCAGGCCCCCACTCATGTCTCCCACCACCCCCATCCCACAGCCACCAGGGGCAGCCTCCACCAGGCCCCCACTCATGTCTACCACCACCCCCACCCCCCAGCCACCAGGGGCAGCCTCCACCAGGCCCCCACTCATGTCTCCCACCACCCCCACCCCCAGCAGTGCAGGGGCAGCCTCCACCAGGCCCCCACTCATGTCCCCTATTACCCCCACCCCCCAGCAAGCAGTGCAGGGGCAGCCTCCAGCAGGCCCCCACTCATGTCTCCCACCACCCCCATCCCACAACCACCAGGGGCAGCCTCCACCAGGCCCCCACTCATGTCTCCCACCACCCCCACCCCCCAGCAGTGCAGGGGCAGCCTCCACCACCCCCATCCCACAGCCACCAAGGGCAGCCTCCACCAGGCCCCCACTCATGTCCCCTATTACCCCCACCCCCCCGCAGTGCAGGGGCAGCCTCCAACAGGCCCCCACTCATGTCCCCTATTACCCCCACCCCCCTGCAGTGCAGGGGCAGCCTCCACCAGGCCCCCACTCATGTCTACCACCACCCCCACCCCCCAGCCACCAGGGGCAGCCTCCACCAGGCCCCCACTCATGTCTCCCACCACCCCCATCCCACAACCACCAGGGGCAGCCTCTACCAGGCCCCCACTCATGTCTACCACCACCCCCACCCCCCAGCCACCAGGGGCAGCCTCCACCAGGCCCCCACACATGTCTCCCACCACCCCCACCCCCCAGCAGTGCAGGGGCAGCCTCCACCAGGCCCCCACTCATGTCCCCTATTACCCCCACCCCCCAGCCACCAGGGGCAGCCTCCACCAGGCCCCCACTCATGTCTCCCACCACCCCACCCCCCAGCAGTGCAGGGGCAGCCTCCACCAGGCCCCCACTCATGTCTCCCACCACCCCCATCCCACAGCCACCAGGGGCAGCCTCCACCAGGCCCCCACTCATGTCTCCCACCACCCCCACCCCCCAGCAGTGCAGGGGCAGCCTCCACCAGGCCCCGACTCATGTCCCCTATTACCCCCACCCCCCCAGCCACCAGGGGCAGCCTCCACCAGGCCCCCACTCATGTCTCCAACCACCCCCACCCCCCAGCAGTGCAGGGGCAGCCTCCACCAGGCCCCCACTCATGTCCCCCATTACCCCCACCCCCCCGCAGTGCAGGGGCAGCCTCCACCAGGCCCCCACTCATGTCTCCGATTACCCCCACCCCCCGCAGTGCAGGGGCAGCCTTCACCAGGCCCCCACTCATGTCCCCTATTACCCCCACCCCCCGCAGTGCAGGGGCAGCCTCCACCAGGCCCCCACTCATGTCTACCACCACCCCCACCCCCCAGCCACCAGGGGCAGCCTCCACCAGGCCCCCACTCATGTCTCCCACCACCCCCACCCCACAACCACCAGGGGCAGCCTCCACCAGGCCTCCACTCATGTCTACCACCACCCCCACCCCCCAGCCACCAGCCACCAGGGGCAGCCTGTAACGCTCACCTGATTCCCGTAGAGGCGCCGGTCTTGACTGGGCGTATACCGTATCTTCAAAGGTGATGTGTAACACACGGCTGGCTCTTTGGGCTGGACCTCTGTGCACTGTATGTCTGACTCGAAGGGTAAGATGTCTGCAGATAGAAAATATGGGATTAATGAACTGGGTTATTGAATGTCTCTCTCTTCTTCCCTTTCTCTTCTCCTGTAGAACCCCAAAGGTTAACGCTCTCACCTTAGGTAAGTGAACGCCGTGCTCTCCATCTGCCTCGGGGCAGGGTGCTGTAACCAGTTTCTTCACTGGATAAGGGGAGCAGGCCTCTTGACTTCAGAGGACTGCTGTCCGTCGTTTACTGCACGAACGGTAAGTTTCGAGTAATTCTAATGTCTTTAAAAGTCTTTAGTAATGATGTCTCTTGTTTTGCAGGGTTCCGGCGATGGCGGATGACGGGCTGAAGTGAGTTGAAGATGGAGCCCGTGTGATGAATAGAAGCGCCTGGAAGCACGTAAGTAAGCGCTTGTTGCCTGCTTCACGATGCGCTCTAACTGTCTTTTTATTTTGCAGGTACAAGTTCGGAGTGGCTGCAGGGTGCCGGAATACCCACTGGGTTAGATGTGGAAAGGAGTAATGGCACGTGAGTATTAAAGTTCCCCAATGTCTTTAAACGCACCTTGTTTTGTCTTTCAGATGCGGGATGCAGCGCCGAAGGCCTCCGGAGCGTGCAAAGAGTTGGTAAGCTTTTGTCTTTCAGATGCCGGAATGCAGTGCGAAGACCTCCGGAGCGCACGAAGAGTAGGTAAGCCTTTGTCTTTCAGATGCCGGAATGCAGCGCGAGGAGTTGGTGACAGCCGATGGACCATGTAAGTGAAGCGCTGTCACTGAAGACCGTAATACTATCCTGTTCTTTCTTGTCTTTCTAGGTGTTGCTGAAGACTGGATTCACAATGGTAAGCCTTTTTCCTTAGGCCCAGGATCAGATGCAGAAGACACGATGAGCGTTCTGCTGCAGAGGATGCAGAATGACGCAAAGCAAGACTCATCCATCGGGTGTGGTTTAAATAGCCTCCTGTAGTGCTTAGGTGTCTCCTTCCACAGCCACGCCTAGGTAAGAAAAGAGTTCCTGCTTTCCAGAAGAGTTCCAGTGTTCTGAACCTAGGGAGTGGCTCCTGCCCCACCCAACAGGAAAAGTAGTTCCAAACAGAAGAGGATCAGAGGCTCAACTGGCAGGCAAGTAAGCAGCATGGTCTGCTGCAGGTAAGTCCACCCAAGCATTATGAGCCCGGCGCTTCCAGCGCTGGGACTGGGCATATTTATGAGCCTGGTGCCACTGGCGCCAGGACTGGGTCCAAAAGGTCCCAATTGGGACTGGTTGGCACTCGGAACCTGGGTTATGGATCTGCTTCCAAGGGAGTTGGGAAAACCCTGACCTTTTGGAAGCAGAGATCATGACACAGCCTCCACCAGGCCCCCACTCATGTCTCCCACCACCCCCACCCCCCAGCAGTGCAGGGGCAGCCTCCACCAGGCCCCCACTCATGTCCCCTATTACCCCCACCCCCCAGCCACCAGGGGCAGCCTCCACCAGGCCCCCACTCATGTCTCCCACCACCCCCATCCCACAGCCACCAGGGACAGCCTCCACCAGGCCCCCACCCATGTCTCCCACCACCCCCACCCCCCAGTAGTGCAGGGGCAGCCTCTACCAGGCCCCCACTCATGTCTCCCACCACCCCCATCCCACAGCCACGAGGGGCAGCCTCCACCAGGCCCCCACTCATGTCCCCTATTACCCCCACCCCCCGCAGTGCAGGGGCAGCCTCCACCAGGCCCCCACTCATGTCTACCACCACCCCCATCCCACAGCCACCAGGGGCAGCCTCCACCAGGCCCCCACTCATGTCTACCACCACCCCCATCCCACAGCCACCAGGGGCAGCCTCCACCAGGCCCCCACTCATGTCCCCTATTACCCCCACCCCCCGCAGTGCAGGGGCAGCCTCCACCAGGCCCCCACTCATGTCCCCTATTACCCCCACCCCCCGCAGTGCAGGGGCAGCCTCCACCAGGCCCCCACTCATGTCTACCACCACCCCCATCCCACAGCCACCAGGGGCAGCCTCCACCAGGCCCCCACTCATGTCTACCACCACCCCCACCCCCCAGCCACCAGGGGCAGCCTCCACCAGGCCCCCACTCATGTCTCCCCCCCTCCCCACCCCCCAGCAGTGCAGGGGCAGCCTCCACCAGGCCCCCACTCATGTCCCCTATTACCCCCACCCCCCAGCAAGCAGTGCAGGGGCAGCCTCCACCAGGCCCCCACTCATGTCTCCCACCACCCCCATCCCACAACCACCAGGGGCAGCCTCCACCAGGCCCCCACTCATGTCTCCCACCACCCCCACCCCCCAGCAGTGCAGGGGCAGCCTCCACCAGGCCCCCACTCATGTCCCCTATTACCCCCACCCCCCCGCAGTGCAGGGGCAGCCTCCACCAGGCCCCCACTCATGTCTACCACCACCCCCACCCCCCAGCCACCAGGGGCAGCCTCCACCAGGCCCCCACTCATGTCTCCCACCACCCCCATCCCACAACCACCAGGGGCAGCCTCCACCAGGCCCCCACTCATGTCTACCACCACCCCCACCCCCCAGCCACCAGGGGCAGCCTCCACCAGGCCCCCACACATGTCTCCCACCACCCCCACCCCCCAGCAGTGCAGGGGCAGCCTCCACCAGGCCCCCACTCATGTCCCCTATTACCCCCACCCCCCAGCCACCAGGGGCAGCCTCCACCAGGCCCCCACTCATGTCTCCCACCACCCCACCCCCCAGCAGTGCAGGGGCAGCCTCCACCAGGCCCCCACTCATGTCTCCCACCACCCCCATCCCACAGCCACCAGGGGCAGCCTCCACCAGGCCCCCACTCATGTCTCCCACCACCCCCACCCCCCAGCAGTGCAGGGGCAGCCTCCACCAGGCCCCCACTCATGTCCCCTATTACCCCCACCCCCCCCAGCCACCAGGGGCAGCCTCCACCAGGCCCCCACTCATGTCTCCCACCACCCCCACCCCCCAGCAGTGCAGGGGCAGCCTCCACCAGTCCCCCACTCATGTCTCCCACCACCCCCATCCCACAGCCACCAGGGGCAGCCTCCACCAGGCCCCCACTCATGTCCCCTATTACCCCCACCCCCGCAGTGCAGGGACAGCCTCCACCAGGCCCCCACTCATGCCTACCACCACCCCCACCCCCCAGCCACCAGGGGCAGCCTCCACCAGGCCCCCACTCATGTCTCCCACCACCCCCACCTCCCCCGCAGTGCAGGGGCAGCCTCCACCAGGCCCCCACTCATGTCTACCACCACCCCCACCCCCAGCCACCAGGGGCAGCCTCCACCAGGCCCCCACTCATGTCTCCCACCACCCCCATCCCACAACCACCAGGGGCAGCCTCCACCAGGCCCCCACTCATGTCCCCTATTACCCCCACCCCTCCAGCAGTGCAGGGGCAGCCTCCACCAGGCCCCCACTCATGTCTCCCACCACCCCCATCCCACAACCACCAGGGGCAGCCTCCACCAGGCCCCCACTCATGTCTCCCACCACCCCCACCCCCCAGCAGTGCAGGGGCAGCCTCCACCAGGCCCCCATTCATGTCTCCCACCACCCCCATCCCACAGCCACCAGGGGCAGCCTCCACCAGGCCCCCACTCATGTCCCCTATTACCCCACCCCCCCGCAGTGCAGGGGCAGCCTCCACCAGGCCCCCACTCATGTCCCCTATTACACCCACCCCCCAGCTGTGCAGGGGCAGCCTCCACCAGGCCCCCACTCATGTCTCCCACCACCCCCTCCCCCCAGCAGTGCAGGGGCAGCCTCCACCAGGCCCCCACTCATGTCCAACTCATGTCTCCCACCACCCCCACCCCCCAGCCGTGCGATTTGCCTGGGTATGTGTACTTCGGGGTGCGCGGTAACTTCCACACGCGATTTGCCTGGGTACGTGTACTACGGGGTGCGCGGGAAGTTCCACACGCGATTGTACGTGTACTTCAGGGTGCGCGGGAAGTTCCACACGCGATTAGCCTGGGTACGTGTACTTCGGGGTGCGCGTGAACTTCCACACGCGACTGGGCCTGTGAGAGTGGGTTACATGTATTCCAGGGGTGGGCGGGAATATTTACCCGCGACTGTGCCTGTGAGAGCGTGCTACATGTATTCCTGGGGTGGGCGGGAAGATTCACACGTTCGCCTACGACGTGCCGAAAAATGGTCCAATCCTGAGACACGTACGCCAGCATGAAGCAGGCGTTCCTCGACCCGCGCAGCATAAAAGTGTGCTCAAACAACAAACAAGCTCATACGCCAGGATGAATATACCATTCCTAGCAGCAGTGGCCGTGGGTTACCAAAGGAGGAGGAGGATAGTGAGGGCCCGAATTTTCACTCCCAGAACCAGCCTTTTTGGGATGCCTGATGACCAGGTGTATGGGAGGTACAGGTTTCCCCCACACATAATACTGGACCTGGTCAGTGAGTGGGAGGATGACCTCACATCACCCACCCTGTGCTCCCAAGCACTCAGCCCCCTGGAGAAGGTCCTCAATGTACTGCACTTCTTGGCCACAGGATCATTTCAGCGGACAAGTGCCATAGTGGGTGGGGTGTCACAGGCCACGCAGTCACGCTGCCTACACCAGGTCTTGAACATCATCACTGCACGCACATCAGTCCGTAGGCACATATACCTGCCCAGGACACCTGCAGAAAGGCAGGCTGCCATCCTCGATTTCTACGGTGTGGCACAATTTCCAAAAGTGCTAAGTGCCATTGACTGCACCCATGTGGCACTACGTCCCCCCAGGGCATCTGAGCACATCTATAGGACCGCAAGCACTGGCATTCCATCAACGTGCAGGTAGTATGTAATGCTAAGGGAATCATCACCTCAGTATATGCCAACTATCCAGGGTCCACCCACGACAGCTTCATTTACCGAATGTCTACCCTAAGCCGGGACCTAGAAAGAAGCTGGGCGGCATGGCGATACATGGCTGCTTGGTGAGTATGAATGCCACTGCACATGCATGTCAGATGCAGAGTTATGTCACTACCCCACTAATGATACCCATCACCTCCTCACCAGGGGACAGTGCCTACCCTCTGAGCACCCACATGATGACGCCAATTCGGAACCCCATCACGCCTCCAGAGGTAAGATACAACACAGCCCATATTGCAACCCGGGGCATAGTGGAGCGCACATTCGGAGTGCTCAAGTCACGCTTTCGCTCCCTTGACCGTTCTGGTGGGCAGCTGTTATATGCGCCCCCAGTAGTGTGCAGGATCATAGTGGCAGCATGTGTCCTGCACAATGTTGCAACACACCGGGGCCTGGCCGTGGACATGGTGGTGCCCCCACATCCCCAACCACCTGCACGCCCGCTGCGCATGGGAGGGGAGAGGGCACGGGGTGAGGCAGCCCGTACGCAGCTGGTGGCTAATTACTTCACATAGAAATCACACCCCAGTGGAGTGCACACAGGCCTGGCACATACCATCTGATAAGCAATGATGACTCGACCTGACAATAAAGACGAACAAAGGGACTGTCAACTGTCAGAACCATAGCAGTCTGAGATTGTTCATGTGGAAGTGTCACAATGTGTGCATCCCTACCTACACAAACACCAACAATGCAGTGTCATGAAAAGACACTTCCATGCTGCAGAAATGAATACCCACTTGCAAAATACTACTAGAAAACAGTGCCATGTCACCCACCCCCTCCCCGGCACGGCCACACAACACACCATGGCATGTCATGCAATGTGAGAGGAAAGAAATGAATCCCCACAACATGCCCCAAGTGTCAGCAGCTACAGTGTCCCTAATGGAAACATGTCCACACATGAAATGCTCACAGTAATGCAGGACCTACAACCCACATTACCAAATACTTACCAAGAATACCAATCACCTACACAACCTCCAACCTACCTTGAACATGACATTACAGACTTAAAAATTAGCTAGCCTCACCACCTGATGATGACAGCCCTCCGAACACTTGCAAGTATACAGTGTTAGCGCCACGCAAGAGTATAGGTGCACTGCTTACAACATGGACTCCAGTTCCAAGGTGGACCGCATTGTGAAGACATGAGGAATGGACCTGCAAATATGGAGGATGAGATGGATGCAGAGGCACATATCAATACACCACGCAGTGTACAATACAACAACAATATGCACTATGAATGTATACACAGTATTGACTACAGACTGCCCACACAGCTCATGGGAGTCCAATGTCACCATGTACGTCAATGTCACTTGGGCACACCCTTTGCAAGCCCATGGAAACGGGAAGCAGGAGGGGTATGTGTGACAAAAACCCAAGCATCTGAACCAAATCCATGACAAGCCTGCATGTGCCCAGCCACAATGCAGCGTATGCCCACGGGAGCCACACAAGGCAACACACTGTCCCAAATTTTTTTTTTAAAAAATAATCAAAAATGGCCATTAATGGGCCCGGGGGGTTGGGGAGGCCACCCAGGAGGTCCGAGGACAGGGTGCACACCAAAACCCACCTGTATGGATCTTGCGAAAAAAAAAACACCTCCATGGGCTCATGGCCTACACGGCTACCCTATTGTGGGAGTATCACTGCTGTCGCTATCCTCACCCTCTGCAGCTGCATCCGGAGGTGGTGGCACTATGGGAGGCAGCCCACGCAAAGCCCTAGTCTGTTCCTCCATGGCTGCAAGCATGCGGGTGTGGTAGGTCTCGTTCTGGAGGATGAGTGTGCGGAGGTCCCCATGCAACAACTCACGGGATGCCCGGACCTCCGCCCTAGTTGCCTGTATCTTAGCTGAGAGCGTACGGGTGAGACGCTCCAGCTGCTGTTCTGTCCTTCGGATTGTTGAAGCCTCAAGCTCAACAAGAGTCGTCCTGAGGTGAAGGAGTTCCAGCCTCAGGGCTTCCCTGTGGCCCTGGGACTCTATGGAGATGGCTTCCTGCAGAGTCGCCAGTGCCGCCCGCCTGTCCCTGTCGGACGCCAACATGTCCTCCCTGTGTGACTGGCAGATGGAGTCGGTTGCCTGCTGTAGTCGCTCCATCAGCCTTTCGGGGGGGACAATGGAAGTGGCCACCCTATCCATGGCCTGAGCCATCATCTCTGATGATGCTGCCTGTTGGGTTGCCATACCGTAAATGGATTGCTCCCATGCGGTATTGCCAGGTGGCGTACGGCCACCACGTCGGCGGGCACCACACCTGTCTGGGGCAAGGCGAACTGCGCCTTGCTGTGCCGGCACTGCCTGAGGCTGCAGGACTGCATTCCCCCTCTGATCTGCTGGCCCAGGAACAGGATCAGATGTCGCGGAGTGTGACCCTGCATCCGTAACCACCAAAGGCGTACCTGCCAACACTGACATCCCCATTGAGGGTTCTAACCCTGGTGCAGGTGGGTCAGACAGAACAGAATCCCTCCCAGGAACACTCACCTGCGACGCACGTAGGTCTCATCATCCGAATCGACACCTGAATACAGCTCGGGGGAGGTGCAGCCAGAGACACCCCTTGAGAGCACGACCTGCAGCAGTTGTGGGTTCTCACCCACCACCACACCACGTCCCACACTGGTGGTCGGTCGGCCCTCAGACCCCTCCTGGGTCTGCACCATCTCCACAACCCCAGCAGTATCAGGTGTGTCTTCCCCTGCAAAGACATAAAAGAAAACAAATGGAAACAGGCATTAGCACTATGGCACACAATGAGGGCTGAGAGGCTACAGAAACAGTACTTGATTGACACATGTCCCACATGACTAAAACACTCCCATGCATGCACCGTCACTGCGTGTGATGGGGAGGCAGATGGCACACATTGATGACACCAAGATGGAAGATGAACACATTTGCTGCATGATGCCTAGCAGTGGCATCACACATTGGCCAGTGATTGGCAGGTCAAATACACATGCCATCACACAGATGGCATGTACCCTAGCCATGAAGTGAAGAGGGAGAGGAGGTCACCAATTGTTCATTCAGTCCAGTTTGTTCATATGATAGATTATTTTCATTGTAATGGTTCAAATGTTTAACATGCAGCTGCCAGTCAATGGTCCTATAGCACAGGGACATGTCCAAACTAATCATGTCCACGAAACTGAGCCAGTCCACTGTACCATAGCCATGTCAGACATGTGACAATAGGACTGAGAAATCCCGAGTAAAAGTGGTAGTATGCAAACAATCTGCCTGAATAAACAGAGGTAAATAAGCAACAGTGTAGTGGCAAGATGACACTCCAAGGGCAACTGGCGTGGTGTTGGGCTGGATGTCTAATGTTGGCAGAAGGGATGCTGCTATACCCAAATGCTGTTACCAAGAATGTTTAGGAAGAGGCACATGGGTGAGCCGAACCACTCAGGCACACACACCCTCCCCTGGCACCCAAACAGAAGCCCTCCCACACACACCATGCACATGGATGACACACACATGCTTGTGCACTCACCGGACAATGCCTCGTAATCTGCCACTTCTCCCACGCCTTGGATCTGTTCCTCCGTGACGTAGGTCCCAGCAACCTGCTCATGTGGAGTGAGTTCTATGTCGTCTGCTGGAGACCCACCTCCAGTCACTAGAGTTGCGGCATGACTTGAGGCCAGCTTATTCTTTGCCCTGCGCTTCAGGTCATTCCAGCGCTTGTAGCATTCATTAGCTGTGCGCCTCACGATTCCAAGGGCACTTATGATGTCCGCAATGGTCTGCCAGTGTGCCTGACGTTGTGCAGGTGTGGTCTTGGATCCTGCAACAATCACCATTTTGTGGTCATGTGCGGACACATACTCTACAAGTGCATTCAGTTCGGCCTCATTGAAGCTGGGCTTCCTTGACGGGCCGGACTGTGTAGCCGTGTCTGGGGCATCAGCCTCTACTGGACGAGCACTCTTCCTCTTCCGCTTGGAAGGTGGTGGGGATCCGGAGTGTCCTGCGCCGCTCTGGACACTAGGGGCAGGAGCGTGGGATTGCACACTCAGCATGGGAGTTGGTGCAGGCATTATCTCAAGTGTGATGGTGTCAGGGGGAATGTCAGCATGATGGACTTGGACCGACACTGTCCTGGATGGGTGTGTGAGAGGTGGGGTGGATGGAGCCGCAGCTGCCCCTGCAGCCTCCCCAGCCTGCCTACGCGGGGCAGCAGATGACCTAGCTGCCCCTGATCCACGTGGCCTGATGACACCAACGTTCACCGGCGCACGTGGCCTAGACCTGCTGACCTTGAAGTCAGCCATGGAGTCACCCTGTGCCAGGTCTGGTTCCACAGTGGGCTGGTCCAACAAGGGCTGAGCATGGATGGTGTCAGCCACGGTAACCTCAACCAGGGGGTGGGGGGGCATGGGTGTCCCTGACTGCTCCTCCACACATGGGGGGCTAGGGGCACCCTGCAAGTCACGGCCACGTCCCCTACCGGATCCACCACGGCCACCACTGGGGGCTCGGCCACCTTTGCCACCCTTACGGCTTGTTCGCCTCCCAGCCATGGCAATGATATTATTGTGCGTATGGGAGTCGATGTGCACTATTGTCCTGGGCAATTGGGGGTCAAAGGGGTAGGGTACGAGATGGTAATCGTACCCTAGTGCTCTAGCAAGGCTGTATGTCACCCCTGGGGAAAGATGACGGGTCACGCAACGCACAGGCACCCCAAAAAAGCGAAGTAAGGTGCACGCAACCCCTCCTAGACCACGTGCGTGGAAAAATAAACCTGCACTATGCTGTGGCACCGAGGAACACAAGAATGAACGTATGCGTGTCACACGCAGCCTAGAATGACCTCTGAAGGGGTACGCGACACACGGGGCAAGCACAGATGTTAGATACGTGCGCGACTCACTGTCTGCCAGGAACAAAAGCGTGAAAAATATGCGCGTGTGCGCGTTGGCAACACCCCCGCCAAAAGAAGAATTGTACGCTGTCTGAGGAGACAGGACAACAGTAGTAGGGATGCTGTTTGAGGAAACAGGCCCAGGAAAAAGAGGAAAAGAGAAAAAGCTGTCAGAGGTAACAGGGAGTACGAACTGGAAAGGCCGTGAAGTAAATCGCGTGTGAACCGACAAGAAGTACAGATTTCACCCACTCGCTCTCCACGAAAAGCACGTACAAGGAAATGGCGTTCTACACGTACCTTTTATACACACGTCACAGACGCGCATACGCAATGAGGCCATTTCCACCAATTACGCGCTTTGACACTTGGACGTGTATCTCTTTATTTTTACACGCGCCATTCTCTACGGCCATGCGCGTGACGTCACAGCTGCGCATGGTGGCCTTTGGGCCAATGAAATCGCATATGCGAGCATACGTGGTAAAACTGCACATCCGAGTGTCATCGCGTGTAATCGGCGGGAAGTGAGCGTACACGCGATTGGCCTGGGTACGTGTATTTCTGGGGTGCGCAGGAAGTTCAACACGCGATTGGTGGAAATCCATGTGTGCTCTGTCATCATGTGTAATGAGGGATACGCCCGCGCGCCTCACGTCACAGACGCGCTCACGCGCTAAGGGCCTTTGGTCCAATGAAATCGCATATGCGTGCTGACGTGCATACGCGCTAAGGGCCTTTCCTCGATTTACACGCAGATGTGCAGGATTTTCACGTGCCAAATCACTCCGTATCAAGCTGGCCACGTGTAAGCACACGGAAGACCACGCTCCTGCCCAGAAGGCCGAACTACTGCCCCCCAGAACCCCGAGCACGCTCCCACCTACCATCTGCTGCTGCCTGACTGCCTGCTGCCCACGTGCCCTGCCATTTGCTGCCTGCATATCAGCCAGGGGTGCTGTTGCTGTGACCACCCCTGCTGGAACCGAAGACTCCCGACTGGGATTCCATCGCTCCACAGCTCAGCCCCAGGACCCAGTTGCCCACCCACTCCTGCCTCTGGGGTTGTCATGTCGGGGCAAACACCATCTGAGACCACTGACAACCCCCGGCCAGAGAGGCAGAGGGGCACCAGCTTCAGTGCCACCGAAGTTGGTGTCCTGGTGGAGCAAGTCCTGGGGCAGTATGATGCCCTCTTCAGAAGTTCCCACGCCGACAAGGAAGGATGGACTCGGATCTGGACTGACATCGTGACTGCCATCAACGCGGAGGGGGTGGCAGTCCGCGACTTACAACATGTCAAGAAGCGCTGGGAGGACTTCAGGTCCAGGACCCTGAACAAGGCCCGGCGCCTCTTGAAGGCAGCGGATGCCAAGGGGCGCCGGGGCCACTTGTCGGAAGAACAGATGAGGGTCCTGGAACGCACATCCCCAGCGCTCCACGTCCAGGTCCTTGAGAGGCAGACCCGTCTGGAGTCGAGCGGTAAGTGTACATGCATCCTGATTGTGAGCTGTGCGTGTGGTGATTTTTCAGTAGTGTGCAGGTTGCACATCTGTTTGTATGGGGTCGAGTATGGGTGGGGGTGTACAAGGCCGTGGGGCTAACACATGCGAGGGCTGGAATGTGTGAGACATGGATGGTGCTCGTGTGTGTAGGCTTGCATGCCAAATGCAGTTGTGTGGGCACACATGTTTGGATGAATGTGTATGCAAGTAGACATGTCCGTGATGTGACGCATGTATGTTGTTTTCAGCTGCATGTATCAGCACTGTGTACATGTGCATGTGTATGTATTTGACAAGGGTGCAACAGTGATGCAACATGGATGCATGTGACAGCGGTATGTGGAAGCCTGATGGGCAGATGTGACATGGATGCCCATCTGAACACTGCAACACTTGGCAGCGGTGTACACATGCATGCAAGTGTGGTGGTGTGTGTACATGTGTGGTGCACTTCCTGTGTTGCATGTGATGTCTGGCTCACCTTTGCCTGCTCATGCTGTTGTATGTGTATGGATGGTGCTGCCAGTTGCGATATGGCTGTGGTATGGCTCATGTGTGCGAGTTGAAATGACATGTGTGTTGGGGATTGTGATGACATGTCTGAGGTTTGCCAATGCCACTCATGTACAACTGTCATGTGTATATGTGTCCATTGTACAGTGCCCTGATGCCTGTGTTTTATTTCTCCCTGTCTGCAGCGTCAACTGATGAAGAGGGCGGAGAAGGTGCTGTGGAGCACAGCGGCGGGGATCCCACCGCCAGCCGGAGACGCAAGGCCCGGCTCCCCTCCCATGTTGTCATCTCGTCGGGGAGTGAGGAGTCCGGTGCCGCGTCCCAGGCCGCAGCTGCCGGGGGGAGGTCCAAGAGGCGGAGGTTGGAGTTGGACTCCTCGGCAGCAGAAGGGGCAGCTGGGACCCCACAGGGCCCAACGGGGGAAGATGGCACGGAGTCATCCAGGTTGGTGGGGGGTTTGGTGGAGGAGGAGGCCGTGCAAGCAACAGAGACGGGGTCTGGAGGTGGGGATCCCACTGGTGCTAGTGGTGCAGTGCAAGACCAGGGACAGCAGGCAGCACAGGCCGCCGCGGAGGTGCCTGTGTGCAATCCTGTCCCTGATCCTGTCCCTGCATCATCTTGCACCAGCAGGGATGCCTACGTCCAGACCCGTTTTCAGGCAGGGGATGAGCTCACGTCAACTGGCCTTCCTCTGCCTGCGGACGTGGCTATCCGGGTCCGGGTTGAGCCTGTCCTGACTGGTGTGGCGTTGCGTCAACGGGCCATGCGAGATGACATGCAGTCTTTTCATGAGGAGACTGCACGTCATCTCGAATGGCTCGTTGACCACGTCAGCCTGCTGGGACAGGTCACCCAGGCCGGATTCCTCCGTTTGATGGGGCTTGCTACGACCCCCTCCTCAACTGAACCCCCTACGCGCCAGTCGTCCTCCGTGCCATCTTCCCACCCATCAGTCACCTGGGTGCCCTGTGGAGCTGCCTCTGACGGTGCGGCCAGGCTGGTGGAGGAGGCATCCCTGCCACAGTCGGGAGTCGGACGTCCAGCAGGGGTGGCCACATCAAAGACTGCACCCCAGCCGGCGGAGGATGTGCAGGCAGCAGGAGGCAGTGCACGGGCAGAGGCACAGCAGCAGCAGCAACGTGGTGGGAGCCATGAAGGCTCGGGGCCTTCAACATCGGAGGGGCAGGCATCGGCCGGAGGGCAGGAGGACCCAGGACAGAGAGTGTCTTCCGTGTGGCAGCGGTTGGGCCACGCCATAGATGCGGAGCGGCAGCGGGCGGAAGAGGCACGGCTCACAATGGTCAGGGCGGAGAACTCCATGCGGAGGGCCCTGAGGCGGGCCGAGTGCCTCGAGGCAATCCGCAGGGTTTGGAGGTGGACACGGCGACGGCCCTGCGGACCCTTGGGGCCATGGAGGAGGACCGCCTCTGGGACATTGAGCAGGAGTTCGATGATGCCCTGGCCCGGGACATCCACAAGTGAGCCGTCAAACTAGCCTGCTGCCCTTGTACATAGTTATGTAGGTAGTGTTAGGTTTCATTTTTTTTTTTATTTATTTTGGACCTTTCGGACATTGGCCACATTTTTGTATATAGTTTATTTTATTAGTTAGTGTAGTTAGATAGGTTTCCTTTCTTTTGTTGGGATAATGGACCCTGGCTTGTTCCCATGTACATAGTTCACTGTTGGATTGTATTTTTCTTTCACATTTTAACCAAGGAGCAATGGCTTTCTTTTTTATTTCCCATTGGATTTTGTTTTGTGGACAGTGACTTTGGACACCATTACTTTGGAATTTGATTTTTGGTTTTGCTTTTTTTCACGGACATGCTTCTTTTCATTTTTGTACATTCACATTTCTGTTTCTTTATTTTTTAATCTATTTATGTTTCCTTTAATACATATATTTTAAGTGAACTTCAATGTGTGGTATCTCATTGGTTTCATGCATTTCATGATATGGGTTTTGAGATTCACTGACACCCATTGGGTGTATGTGAGGGAAATGTGTTTGTTTCGGAACTTGCAATTGGTGTTCTGTGATGTAATTGCCAATTATGAGTGGGTGGATGCAATACTCAGGTGGGTCTTTTGCATTTGGAGGCTGACCATAGGGACCAGGGATCTACATTGTGATGACATGTTGGCTGGGGAACATGAGTTGGACATGGGTGGGGGCCTGCTGGCAGGTGCCCCACAGTGTTGGGGGGTGGGGGGGGAACATGAGTTGGACATGGGTGGGGGCCTGCTGGCAGGTGCCCCACAGTGCTGGGGGGGTGGGGAACATGGGTGGGGGCCTGCTGGCAGGTGTCCCACAGTGCTGGGGGGTGGGGGTGGTGGGGAACATGAGTTGGACATGGGTGGGGGCCTGCTGGCAGGTGCCCCACAGTGCTGGGGGGTGGGGGGTGGGGAACATGAGTTGGACATGGGTGGGGGCCTGCTGGCAGGTGCCCCACAGTGCTGGGGGGGGGGGTGCAGGGGGACATGAGTGGGGGCCTGGTGGAGGCTGCCCTTGCACTGTTGGGGGGTGGGGGTGCAGGGGGACATGAGTGGGGGCCTGGTGGAGGCTGCCCCTGCACTGCTGGGGGGTGGGGGTGGTGGGAGACATGAGTGGGGGCCTGGTGGAATCTGCCCCTGGTGGCTGGGGGATGGGGGTGGTGGTAGACATGAGTGGGGGCCTGGTGGAGGGTGTCCCTGCACTGCTGGGGGTTGGGGGGGGTGGGAGACATGGGTGGGGGCCTGCTGGCAGGTGCCCCACAGTGCTTGGGGGTGGGGGGGTGGGAGACATGAGTGGGGGCCTGGTGGAGGGTGCCCCTGAACTGCTGGGGGATGGGGGGGGGTGGGAGACATGGGTGGGGGCCTGCTGGCAGGTGCCCCACAGTGCTGGGGGGTGGGGGGTGGGGAACATGAGTTGGACATGGGTGGGGGCCTGCTGGCAGGTGCCCCACAGTGCTGGGGGGTGGGGGGGTGGGGAACATGAGTTGGACATGGGTGGGGGCCTGCTGGCAGGTGCCCCACAGTGCTGGGGGGTGGGGGTGCAGGGGGACATGAGTGGGGGCCTGGTGGAGGCTGCCCCTGGTGGCTGTGGGATGGGGGTGGTGGGAGACATGAGTGGGGGCCTGGTGGAGGCTGCCCCTGCACTGCTGGGGGGTGGGGGTGCAGGGGGACATGAGTGGGGGCCTGGTGGAGGCTGCCCCTGCACTGCTGGGGGGTGGGGGTGGTGGGAGACATGAGTGGGGGCCTGGTGGAATCTGCCCCTGGTGGCTGGGGGATGGGGGTGGTGGTAGACATGAGTGGGGGCCTGGTGGAGGGTGCCCCTGACTGCTGGGGGGTAGGGGTGGTGGGGGACGTGGGTGGGGGCCTGGTGGAGGGTGCCCCTGCACTGCTGGGGGGTGGGGGGGGGGTGGGAGACATGGGTGGGGGCCTGGTGGAGGGTGCCCCTGCACTGCTGGGGGGTGGGGGGGTGGGAGACATGGGTGGGGGCCTGCTGGCAGGTGCCCCACAGTGCTGGGGGGTGGGGGGCTGGGTGAACATGAGTTGGACATGGGTGGGGGCCTGCTGGCAGGTGCCCCACAGTGCTGGGGGATGGGGGGGTGGGAGACATGGGTGGGGGGCTGCTGGCAGGTGCCCCACAGTGCTGGGCGGTGGGGGGGGTGGGGAACATGAGTTGGACATGGGTGGGGGCCTGCTGGCAGGTGCCCCACAGTGCTGGGGGGCGGGGGTGGTGGGGAACATGAGTTGGACATGGGTGGGGGCCTGCTGGCAGGTGCCCCACAGTGCTGGGGGGTGGGTGGGGTGGGGAACATGAGTTGGACATGGGTGGGGGCCTGCTGGCAGGTGCCCCACAGTGCTGGGGGATGGGGGTGCAGGGGGACATGAGTGGGGGCCTGGTGGAGGCTGCCCCTGCACTGCTGGGGGGTGGGGGTGCAGGGGGACATGAGTGGGGGCCTGGTGGAGGCTGCCCCTGCACTGCTGGGGGGTGGGGGTGGTGGGAGACATGAGTGGGGGCCTGGTGGAATCTGCCCCTGGTGGCTGGGGGATGGGGGTGGTGGTAGACATGAGTGGGGGCCTGGTGGAGGGTGCCCCTGACTGCTGGGGGGTAGGGGGTGGTGGGAGACATGGGTGGGGGCCTGGTGGAGGGTGCCCCTGCACTGCTGGGGGGTGGGGGGGGTGGGAGACATGGGTGGGGGCCTGCTGGCAGGTGCCCCACAGTGCTGGGGGGTGGGGGGGTGGGAGACATGGGTGGGGGCCTGCTGGCAGGTGCCCCACAGTGTTGGGGGGTGGGGGGGGTGGGGAACATGAGTTGGACATGGGTGGGGGCCTGCTGGCAGGTGCCCCACAGTGCTAGGGGGTGGGGGGGTGGGAGACATGGGTGGGGGCCTGCTGGCAGGTGCCCCACAGTGCTAGGGGGTGGGGGGGTGGGAGACATGGGTGGGGGCCTGCTGGCAGGTGCCCCACAGTGCTAGGGGGTGGGGGGGTGGGAGACATGGGTGGGGGCCTGCTGGCAGGTGCCCCACAGTGCTGGGGGGTGGGGAATATGAGTTGGACATGGGTGGGGGCCTGCTGGCAGGTGCCCCACAGTGCTGGGGGGTGGGGGTGGTGGGGAACATGAGTTGGACATGGGTGGGGGCCTGCTGGAAGGTGCCCCACAGTGCTGGGGGGTGGGGGGGTGGGGAACATGAGTTGGACATGGGTGGGGGCCTGCTGGCAGGTGCCCCACAGTGCTGGGGGGTGGGGGTGCAGGGGGACATGAGTGGGGGCCTGGTGGAGGCTGCCCCTGCACTGCTGGGGGGTGGGGGTGGTGGGAGACCTGAGTGGGGGCCTGGTGGAATCTGCCCCTGGTGGCTGGGGGATGGGGGTGGTGGTATACATGAGTGGGGGCCTGGTGGAGGGTGCCCCTGACTGCTGGGGGGTAGGGGGTGGTCGGAGACATCGGTGAGGGCCTGGTGGAGGCTGCCCCTGGTGGCTGGGGGGTTGGGGGGGTGGGAGACATGGGTGGGGGCCTGCTGGCAGGTGCCCCACAGTGCTGGGGGGTGGGGAACATGAGTTGGACATGGGTGGGGGCCTGCTGGCAGGTGCCCCACAGTGCTGGGGGGTGGGGGGGGTGGGGAACATGAGTTGGACATGGGTGGGGGCCTGCTGGCAGGTGCCCCACAGTGCTGGGGGGTGGGGGGGTGGGGAACATGAGTTGGACATGAGTGGGGGCCTGGTGGAGGCTGCCCCTGCACTGCTGGGGGTGGGGGTGCAGGGGGACATGAGTGGGGGCCTGGTGAAGGCTGCCCCTGCACTGCTGGGGGGTGGGGGTGGTGGGAGACATGAGTGGGGGCCTGGTGGAATCTACCCCTGGGGGATGGGGGTGGTGGTAGACAAGAGTGGGAGCCTGGTGGAGGGTGCCCCTGACTGCTGGGGGGTAGTGGGTGGTGGGAGACATGGATGGGGGCCTGGTGGAGGCTGCCCCTGCACTGCTGGGGGGTGGGGGTGCAGGGGGACATGAGTGGGGGCCTGGTGGAGGCTGCCCCTGCACTGCTGGGGGGTGGGGTGCAGGGGGACATGAGTGGGGGCCTGGTTGAGGCTGCCCCTGCACTGCTGGGGGGTGGGGGCGGTGGGAGACATGAGTGGGGGCCTGGTGGAATCTGCCCCTGGTGGCTGGGGGATGGGGGTGGTGGTAGACATGGTTGGGGCCTGGTGGAGGGTGCCCCTGACTGCTGGGGGGTGGGGGTGGTGGGAGACATGCATTGTTGATCTGTAGTGCAAGGTGACATGTGAGTTGGCTGGGGGGCATGCCCATGGTGGATGGGCTGCCTTCGGGACATGAGCAGGGGTGCAGGGTAGTCCCCCGTGGTGTGGGCTGCCTGCAGGGGCCGTGGAGGTTGTAGAGCGAACACCTGGGAGGACCCACACGGCCAATTCACGTGTAGTACTCCCCAGAATCCCTGAAATACACGTACCCTGCTGAAATCGCGTGTGGAACTTCCCGCGCACCCCTGAAATACACGTACCCTGCTGAAATCGCGTGTGGAACTTCCCGCGCACCCATGGAATACACGTACCCTGCTCGCACTGGGCCAATCGCGTGTGGGACTTCCCGCGCACCCCTGGAATACACGTACCCTGCTGAAATCGCGTGTGGAACTTCCCGCGCACCCCTGAAATACACGTACCCTGATGGAATCGCGTGTGGATCTTCCCGCGCACACCTGAAATACACGTACCCTGCTGAAATCGCGTGTGGAACTTCCCGCGCACCCCTGAAATACACGTACCCTGCTCGCACGGGGCCAATCGCGTGTGGGACTTCCCGCGCACCCCTGAAATACACGTACCCTGATGGAATCGCGTGTGGAACTTCACGCGCACCCCTGAAATACACGTACCCTGCTGAAATCGTGTGTGGAACTTCCCGCGCACCCCTGGAATACACGTACCCTGCTGAAATGGCGTGTGGAAGTTCCCGCGCACCCCTGATGCACACATACTCAGGACATTCGCGTGTGGAACTTCCCGCGCACCCCTGAAATACACGTACCCTGCTGAAATGGCGTGTGGAAGTTCCCGCGCACCCCTGATGCACACATACACAGGACAATCGCGTGTGGAACTTCCCGCGAACCACTGAAATACAGGTTCCCCGCTTGGCGTTTGCTGTTTGCCAGCCCTGTGAACTGGTCCAGGGTTAGCGCAGCCCTTTGCGATTATTTGGGGATTTTGAAGGCTTTTCCTTGCGCGAGGGCGTTCTTGGGGGCGTAACTGGCGCTGCTGCAGGGTCGCTGCGCCACGCTGCGCCACGGCTGGTTTTGGATGCGAAAATCCATGAATACGCTGTGCGCGGAAATCGATTTTAGCGCACGCGGCTGGCGCAGACATTCGCACGGGCATGCTGTGCGCCAGTCGCGTGCGCCACTTTTGTGCGAATTTTTATGAATTACCCTGTCAATTCTCCTGTATTGTTTAGGTTCAGAGTTGCTCTTTCTCTCTTTTTGTCTTTTGACATAGCACCAATAAATATTTAAAAAACTGAAAATGCCTTTTCCATATACAAATCCAATGCAGCTTTACCATTTGGTGCTCCTTTTTTTTTAGATGTGTGCAAACCTACTTTTGGCAATTAGGTTGGGAATTATAGAGTTAGAGGTGTGGCTCGCCAGATGCAGTACTTGCTTGAATGCAGATGCTTTACCAGCACTGTATGCCATTACAAGTATAAGAGCCCAGATGAGATGTGTGTTCTGAGCCATTACAAGTATAGAAGCCCTCATGGGATGTGCTTGTTCTGAGCCATTAGAGGTATAGCATCCCTCATGAGATATGTGTGTGTGTGTGTGGTCTGAGCCATTACAAGTTTAGCAGTCCTCATGGGATGTGCTTCTTCTGAGCCATTACAGGTATAGCAGTCCTGATTGAATGGGTCTGTTCTGAACCATTACAATTATAGCAGCCCAGAAGAGATGTGTGTGTTCCAAGCCATTACAGGTATAGCAGGCCTGATGAGAGGGGATATATGTTGTCACTGTGCCGTTTTTACTGTGACCACCGAAAATGCTGATTTAAAAACCCATTCCCCCACATATATATGGGGTTGAAATTAAAAAACATTTTCAGTGTTCGCTGGCTCAGTAATTGTATTATCCCGATGAGAGGTGTGTGTTCTCAATCACTGAACATTTAGTAGTCCTTTTGATAAGTCGAAAGCTAAATCAGCTCTGTTACAATTGAATGTTACCTGCATCTTCAACACATACCTTTGATGCAGACGCATTAACTCAGCTATCAACAGGATTTGAACTAACAGGTTACACAATGGTTTCTGCAGCAAGGTTATTGACCCACTGAGCTACCTTTCCCAACTGGCTGTTGACTTGGAAAGGTACATAGGGTGAGGGCACTGGCAGTTACATGTGAGGCTTGCCTGACATAACTTTCTTGTCAAAATCCCTTAGCCTGTTTGGACTATCCTACATGAGTCAGTAGATTCATAATGAGGCTTTGAAATGTGCAAGATTATTGGTAGTGGGACTCAGTAATGTGACATGGGAGAAGCAGAAGTTTTGAAAAGCGCAAGGCAGAGTAGGAGGGTTTGAAGTATGACAGCATTGCCATCTTCTCACACTGTCCGCCAGTATGCATCACACCAGTGCAGGATTATGGTGGAAAGGATCTATGTGAAAATACCAATTTTTTTACTGCAAGGTCGAAAATCCTGCATGTAAAACACCTTTTGTGTATTTTTAATGCATGGAAAAACCGCTCGCAGCAAACCCACTCCACATCTACCCACTTTATTAAATACCCCTACCCAACGCCCCCACCTATCTATTCTTTTGGGGACATTTTCTGTTTTCCATGCAAGGTTTTCTACATCACAGTAATGGGATTCAGGAATTTCGTAATGAAACCGGTGGGAAGAACTCAGACACTGTCCTTGCTCAGTACTTTAGTTTGCTGCAGAAAATGCCAACACATGCTCGTGTTTTGTCATTGCCGCAGCTCTTTTCAGAAATTCAGGTACTGTCATAAAACATAGCAGTCCTGCTTAGAAATGTGGGCATGATGCAATCAGCCCTGCTGTGAATAATTGGCACTGTCCCATGGCATGCGTATAGCAGCTATGCTGATAAATTAGCTACTTTGCCTGAATATATAGTGCCCCTGTTTAGAGGTACCTGTACAATCTGTGCCACTGAAAATATATACAGCACTGCTTCTACCTGCATCCATTATACCCAATTGCGGAGGGCGGGTGGTCAGAAAATAGTTCAAGTAAAGTTCAGACTATATGCCCAGCTATTCATTGCTCTGTAAAACAACAAACTATGTACAGTGCCCTTTCATGCATGCACATGCACACAGACACATACAATCTTAAGACTAAAAAAAACACATCATATAGAACACCAAAAGCTTTTCCTTATCACAAATGCCACACAAGTGCTTGCTGGGAGGCTCTTCTAAAACCCTGAGACATGAAACGCAATTGATGTGCGTTTGTGATTAAAGAAAACAAAGTATGAAATGCTCATGATGCTGCAACTGCACTGCCTCTATTAAAGCTGATAAAAACAGAGGAAAATGAAGCAGAAATACAGGGCTAGTTTAAGACCATTTTCATTTTACACAATACTACATGTGTCCTAAAGCAATGTAAAAAGCATGTTTATGATTCAAAATGCCTTAATAACATTGTAACCTAAAAAATGCAGGCCATTGAACAAAGTGAACAAAACCCAAATTCCCTTTTACATTACTCAGAAAGTATTATCTTGTTATAATTATTAACAGAGTGTTAAAAATAAATAGACCAGGGCTTATCCCAGTTGCTTCTTTCAAGGAACTGTGTCGATTGTTAAAGTAAAGAGTGTGTTTGCAAGCTGCTGCTGGCCAGCATGTCACCAGTGGCCTCCAAGATTTATGGGGGTGCTGCTATACATAGCCTGTGTAAGCTGTACGCAAGGAAGAATTAAAAGGGCCATATTGACAAGATTTCTGTGCGTAAAAAGGCCTAATAAGCACCTTATCTGGAGGGCTGCAACTTCCTATGGTCTCACACTTCTCTCTACTTCACTCTGCTTATCTCTATAGACTGGAACACTTTCATTTCTCAGTATATATGGCTGCCCATCACAGTCCATTTTCTATCTTCCTTTCCAAGCATCAGTTTCCGAACTCTACGGCCCGTTCAGCCGTGGCAACTTCAATTCGCTTTCTATTTCTTTAGGCCGGGAGCAGGCTTCTTTAACACCCGGTTTGGAAACTCTAGCGTGTTTTGTTGCTGTTGTTTCTTTGCGGCACGATATACTATACCTACGGGTAGTGGCATTAAACTCCTATGTCCATCATTGAAGTAAGTGCTTTTCGCCACAAAGTTCGTATGATCATGTGGGCATCTCGTTGTGCAATGTTGCGACTTAATCCTTCATACTGGCTTTTCACTTTACTTTACAGTAATCCGTGATCATTGTGCGCCGGCACTTGTTAACTGTTTGGGAATCCTTATCCCACTTTACCTGGGACGTCTATCCCGTGGCATGAATGTCTATTCAGTCCTGTGATGGAGGTAAGATATCGCCCTATAGTTTGAGGAAGCTGGACATAGAGTTGACACACATCAAATATTCTCAGTGTTTGTTTTAGGACATTCCCAGAGGATCTGTAAGATTTATTGACTCATCGCATTTGAATAGGTAATAGTTTTGAAACACACAAGAGATAGATTTATTGACTCTTCTTTCGCATGCAGTCGCATGGGGATTTTCACAGTTCATTTTCTCCTTTTCTTTACATTTCACAGCATGGAGAGTTGATTTGATAAGTCCCCTAAACATGAAATTTTTCATGCCATGTAACACTACATTATACCATTCTACAATGGAATTGTATTTGTATTTATAGTTACTACTGTGCTCCCGAAGAAGGGGCAGTCACCTCGAAATGCGTTGAGCATCTTACTTTATAAAGAATTCATCGATGAGCATCATTGAGTCCGCATCTTGCATTTTTTGTTGTTTCAAAATATTGACTTCATAACGAGATTTTATACTAGATTGTAAATTATTGGCTGTTTTTTCAGCACATAAGTGTGCAGGGGACGGGAGTCCTAATTTTTAGGACATCATTGTTATTTTGTTTATCTTCTTCCTAGTGTCAGAGTTGTTTGCACTTCCCTGCAGCTAAGTTTCTTTTAATTTGTGCTTGAACATCACTTATCTTTTCAAAAGTAGGTGTGTATTTTTCTCACTTTTTTGTCACCTTGTATCCTTTGTCAGATAGCAGTGTTAGTAGTGTCACTGAGTGCTTTCTACACTCTTCATATGTTGTACTGCACACTAATAAGTCATCAACATATTGTATCACCATGCCCACAACTTGCAAGTTGCTCAGGTCCATTTTTATCACTATGTTAAAGATACTTGGCCCCTCGCAGTACCCCTGGGGCAGTCTAGTATGTTCAAACTGCTTACCACGATACGTAAAGGTGGTGAGATACCTGGAGTCTGGTTGTAGTGCAATGGATAAAAAAGCATTCTTTAACTCAACCACTGTGAACAAATGTGCCTCTGCAGGAAAGCTGCAAGAAATTGTTGCAGGGTTTGGAACTAATGGATATTCTGCTTCGATAATGTCAGTCATTGTGTGTAAATCCTGTATAATATGCCACGCCCCTCCCTTTGCTTTCTTAATCGGATAGATGGCAGTGTTGCAAGGTGATGTGCTCACTTGCATTATGCCCTGCTGCCATAGGGCATGCACTGTCTCATATATACCCTCACCTGCTTCTCTTGATAAGGGGTATTGTTTTACTTGTGGCAATAGAGCTCCTTCTTTTAACTTAATGTGTACTGCCCCCGCCCCTCTAAGTATTCCTACATCACGTGGTCCTGTTGTCCACAAGCTCTTGGCACTTTTTCCAAATCTTCCTCTAAATAGTGGGCTTTCTGTTTTTCTGTCTGCATCATTTGGGGCACTGCTCTTTCTGTTATACGAACTGGGCAAGGTGGGCTAAGCTCAAACACTACCTCTCCTTCTTTGATCTCTTTTGCGGCAAACAACTATGTGTCACTTACTCCTGTCAATATCAGTGTAGGATCAATATATAACATTGATTGACATTCCATGTTGTTCTCATCAGTAGCAACCAGTATAACCATGTCTTTCTGTAGTACTACTTCCTCCAAGTACAGTAGAGTGCGTGTGCCTGAGCTAATTGATGAGTAACACTGAGACCTGAACAAAAACTGTTTGGACAGCCAGAATACTTTCCCTTCAATTCCTGGCAACCATCCCAGTAACACGTGCACTCCATATATAAACACCTCTATGGGTGTAGGTATCTCTCTCATTGCGCTCTGTGCATGGTATGCCTGAATCAGTACTGCCACCCAGGCTGGGTACATTCCCGGTGTGGAGCACACCATCCCTTTTTCTGAAAATGAAATTGTGGCATTCAATGTGCTAAGCAAGTCCCTCCCCAAAACATTGATGGGAGTGTCTTTGAGTACAGCAAATTTGCTACAATATGCTGCTTCCCGATCGTTAAGGGCAATACTTTTGTCAGAGGAACTTTCAAAATTGTCCCCGAAAAGCCTTGTGTGTCCAAACTGTTGTTAGATATTGGAAATCCTTCTTCCTTGATGCACAATCTGGTCACCCCAGTATTTATAGGAAAGGTAAATCCCCTCTGTCCTATCTGAACTGCTACCTCCAGTTCCTCCTCTGGGTCTTCAGTTACTGCTAGAACAGGACACACTCGCACTCTCCGTGGGCACCCCTATTGGGAAAAAGTGTTCACAGATGATGCAAATGGATTACCACCCACCATTGGCACTCCTGAGTATTCTGTCCCAGTATTGTTACCCCTTCTGGTGTCTGTGTCGGCGCTGGTGCCTGAAGTACGCTCACTGTACCTTGGTTTCCTGCCATTTCCCCATGGTGTACCTGCACTTGTCCTTGGGTAGTAATTCCCTGTATCTGTGCAGGCTGTATCCGCACTTTCTGCTGTTATGGCATTACCTGTAGTTGCTGTGTAGTCTGTGGCATGTATGTCTATTGTTGTTGCGGTGTGACCTGCATCTGTTGAGGTGTCTGCTACATGTATGTCTACTTCTGTTGCCCTCCCTGTGCAACTAGTGGGCATGTTAGTACTACATGTCCAAAATACCCACATGCGTAACATTGTACTGCAAGAAGTGGAGTTATAACTCTATCTCATTCCCCTTCCATGTGCGTAATGTCCTCTTCCCGCTTGATACTGTTCCATATATGCACCTCCCCCACCTGCCTGCATTACCCCAAGTTGCTGCATGTTTGTGAATGCTGGTTGCTGTGGCATTGGTACCGTCCCCCACTGCTGGGTGGTTGTGGCACCTGTGGGTAGCCTCCAGGTGACATCTGTGCAGCCAGGGGAAGCACCCCCTTGCTGTGCATGAGGAACCACCACTGGCCCTGTGAGTACTGCTCCCTCCTTGTGTATTTTTGCCAGTTTTTTCTGAACCAATTTGTTTTCTGTCTTTGTTGCATTATCCTCTATGTATGTATCCTTCTGTTTTTTGTTGCAAAAGTGCACAATTGTCGCCTGTATCTCAGGCCACCCCTTTGCCTCAATTCCCACTATTTTTTCGAAAGAGAGCTCTACATCCGCGGGGAGCCCCCTCACTAGTATATGGTAAAACAAAGGTATTTTTTCAACTTATGACTGCTTATTTTCCTGTGTCCACATTTCCTGTATGGATCGTATGCATTCTGCGGGGTCCTCATCAGGCTTCATTTTGCAAGCCAGTATAGATCCCATGTCTGACATTTCTGGATAGAGCCTTCCAAACATGTGCTCGATAATTGTTGAAGTGCGCTCCATCATGTACATTAGAGCTACCCCGGAATATCCAGCCTGCTGCCATATTTTGTCACTTCTCTCCCCAACCAATACTGCCAACAAACATTTGATATCTCCTCTGACCAATGGGATTCCCGCTGTCTCTTTCTCAGAAACATAAATCCACTTGCTCGCCCCTGCCATCAATGAAGGTAAACTATAAATTAAACTTTCCCTGCCCATTGTCTGCCATGGTATGTACTGAACCTCTCCCCTTGCTTTCTTTAAAAGTGGCATTTGTGTTGCGCCCTGCGTTTATTACCGTGTTGTGGTCTTTTTACTACTGCTAGTCTGGTTTTCCAGCTGCAGAGTCTATTTCCCCAGTCACCCAATGATTCTTCCCTTTCCTCCTGTTCTCTTTCATCCCTTCTCCTTTCCTGTCTCCTATCTGTCAAAGGGTGGGTGTCTGTTTTGTCATCCCCTGATCGTTGTTAGCGCTGTCTTCCCAGTCTGATATGGTTTGCCCTCCGTCTGCTATGTCAGTTTCACTATGGTCCGAGTCCCACCCCAATTGTCTATCTTATATTTGATGCACCCTACTGTCCACCCCTATTCATTTGTTCCCTTCTTGTGTTCCTTTCCTTTCTCCTCTATTTCCCTTTCCATAGCTTTTTCTGCCTCCCTGAACACACTGTCAAGTTGTTGATGCACACTCTTTTTTATGTCATTTAAATGCTTCCTCTTCCCTTTTCATCCTTGCCGCTGATGCTTGTACTGTCCCGTATTGCTTTTTATGTGTTCCTTCTTTGTCTTGACACTCTCGTTTAGGATATGTATACCCCGCAGCTGGTTTTAATAATGGCTATATTGTATAGGGCAGTGGCGCACTTCCCTGCTCCTCCCCCTCTTTGTCCTTCTACATTTCTTTCTCTTTCTCTCATATAATTTCCAAAGCCCTAGGATGTCCTGTCTCTTTTTAAGTTTAGCTCGTTTATATGAAGCTGCTATAATATGTTTATCGAGCGTTCCCCCTCCGGGCCACTCTTTATAACACCTGCCCACAGTGTTGTGTACCCACTCAAAATGATACTTTGATATTTTATCGCGGTATTGGCACAATTTCCTATACATATGATTAAACGGGGCAACCATTCAGTAGGACGTCATTACCTATGCCTCGCCTTTTTCTCATTATAATACGCTTCTTTCCTACCTTCCCTTCACAAAATCAAAAAACAAACGTTCAGTCTTTCTTCAAACAACGCACTCACTCAATGTTTAAACTTACCACTTTGCTCGATCCCCCTATTCCCGTCCACTCTGGCCTTATCCACAGGCCCCACCCTTTCACACCTCACATTCAACGCTTACACACAGTGGCCTTTTCCACAGGCCTGTCTGGTTAAATCGTATTAGTATAGAAGCAGCCTTCTCCACAGGCACGCCTTAACAATAAAGCCCTTTATTAGTGAGTTAGAAAAAATGGTTACTCTTCTCCTTGCTCAACTTTATCAACAACTCGCGCTATTTGGCTTTGCGCTATGTACACGTTAATTTGGCTCTGGCTTTTCCGCCCCTTCCACAGGCAGATAAAACGAATAGTACGATCACTTTTCACAACACTGAAAAACGAACTGCTGCTACTAACAAACACATGTGCGCATATACCCAAATAAACTCTTCCCCGAGAAAAAAGAAATGACACAACTATACCAATTGCCTGCTCTACGTGCAACTCTTGTCTAACAAGGTCTGCCACTTACTACGCAACCCTCTGCTCTAATGCAGGTGTGCCACCTCCTACCTGCTCCATATCGGAAGGGCAGACCTAATATCTAACACAAGCACGGTCAATCGCCCTCTTCACCACCAATGATGGTGCATCCTATACATCATAAAAAGAGTCCCTCCAGCCCCTGGGGCTTTAATGCACGGATACACACACATATCCTTTTAGGAGATTCTCCACTTCTGTCGGCCTCAAAGTCTACCTTTAAAGGCCTGCACTTCGGTTGGAGTAAAGGCAGAGCTGGACCGGGTGGACTTTTGGGAAGTGGCATCCACGGACCACTCTTAAGCTGTTTATACTGGCCAACAGATGCTGCCCCACACTCCTGCGGGAGTATGGCTGGAATTCTTCACGCCTCAGTCTAACGGTAAATATATCTCGATGAGGCCTCCAAAAGTGTATTTGGGGGTTGTAATCACAAGTATGACACTGACACAATAGGTACAATTTGTTAAACCTTTTTTTAAAAAAAAACAATTTTATGGGTTTGTACAACTTACAAACATCAAAAAACACATCGACAGTGCAAGATCCAAGCTTCGCAGCAACATATACATTTGCGTATGTTTACCACTGCCATCTAATAACCCTCTCCCCTTAACGCGAGCCTACTCCACTGCCCTTTGAGTTGTCATTCCTCAGGGGGCATTCCTTCAGTGCCCCCGGAGGTGTCGTGTTCGCTTGGACTGGCCTGGGTGGACCCAGTTAATGTGGCCACAAGTCGTCTCCAGGCTACCAGCGATCCCACTTCATTATCCTCCCCCCTATTGGCCGCTTCATACCACACTACTGTTTCCGCTTCAGCTCATTTTAGAAGGTCATGCCACCACACCTCTATCCTGGGTCTATGACACGCCTTCCAACCCATGGCTATTCTGCGTTTGGCCAAAATGTAGGCCAAGTCCTTAAGTTTGCTCACATGTTTCAGGTTATGTGGTCTGGAGAATCCCCCTAGCATGCATGCCCACACAGATCCCACATCTAGCTTAATTCCTTTCTCGGCTAAGCGATGATTAACTTCCCCCCAGAATTTCCCAGCCTCCGGGCATGCCCAGAACATGTGTGTCATTCCCGCGTTCTCTTCCCCACATTTAGGGCATGTTTGTATCTCTGTGCTCTTGAATCGGGCATTCCTTTGAGGGGTCACATACGCCCTATGGGTTACATATAGCTGGATCTACATATAGCTGGATCTGTTGTAGTCTCGTGTTCCTGGACACCTTTTTGTGGTATCTCGGTGCTCTTTACCATTGCTGGTCTTGCATGGGTTCTCTCGCATCCTCCTCCCACTCCTGTCTCAGCTGGGTCACTTCCTTTCCCACCCTGGACATTACCAGTTCATAGATACGAGATACTTCATGCCCCCCTTCCGCGATGCCATATATTGTTTCTATGGCTGTGTCTGGTTGGTCTTCTAGGTCTATTTTGGACCATGTCTCTCTTACCCGCCTCACCAATCTAGTGTAGGTGATATATTGCCCAGGGTGTACTCCAGTTTCTTCAATTAGAGTTTGGAATTCCAGTACCTTCCCATCTCGCCACACATCTCCCAGTGTTGCTATGCCCACTGGTTCCCAGTGTCTACGAATCGTCTTTCTTAGTTGTTCATCCACTCCCCGCAATGCCACTAGCGGGGAGCACGGAATCGGGTTCTCCATAGCCAGACATGCCTTACGTCATGCCCTCCAGCCCAGCTCCAGCAGCTTTGAATGCCCTTTTAACTCTGATTTGGGCAACCATATCAGTTCTTTCGGGAAAAACGGGGTGCATTTGCCCCTCAACAGTCTGGATTCTGCTGTTGTGTCCTCCGTTAGCCACTTGGCCACATACTGTAGCTGCCCGGCCTGATGTATATCTCAAAGTTAGACTATTTTATGCCCCCTCTATCATACGTGTTTTGTAGTTTCCACAGGGTGATCCTATTTCTAGTATTGTGCCAAATAAAGCCTCTACACAAGCTCTGTAGTTTGTCAAAGAAGCGTTTGGGCAACAAATATGGGATATATGTAAAAAAGTGTAACAGCCTAGGCAATACAACCATCTGCAACAATGCCGCCCTCCCCACCATGGCTAGGGGGAGTTTAGCCCAGAACCTCATGCTGTTTTCAATGTTTGCTACTGCTTTCTCTGTGTTGTGTTTGTATTCATCCTCTACCGCAGGATAGATGGCGATCCCCAAATACCTAAACGTTCTAGTCACCCAGGGTATCTGTAAAACTGGTAGGTTTTCTAGTGGGGTGCCTTTGTATCTCCCTAGGGGGAATATGCACAACTTCTTGGGGTTGACCTCTATACTGGAGAGTGACGCGATTTGCTCCATTACTTCTAAGATGTATTGCAGGTTTTCCTCCGGATACCTCAGGTACAGCAGCACGTCGTCTGCATACAATAATATTGGATGCGGCCCTCCCTTAGTGTAGACTCCTACCTCTTCATATTGTTGTTTTAGGTATATCGCTAGAGGTTCTAGTGCGAGAATGTACAGCATTGGAGACCATGGGCAGCCTTGTCTAGTTCCTCTGCTGAGTTGCCATTTGTCCGAAATAATCACTCCCGTTTAACTCTGGCTAGTGGCGAGCTATACAACAGTTTCACCCCCCTCAAGAGTCCAGGCCCCATTCCATATTCCTTTAAGGGTGCCATCAACCAGGGCCATCTTACGGAGTCAAAGGCTTTAACCGCGTCCAACGAGACAATTGCTATTTCTCTTGCGTCACCTTCTGCCTGTTCTATGACACGGTGGAGCCTTCTATGGTTATCGGATATACTTCTACTCGGGACATATCCAGTCTGATCAGGGTGTATGAGTTTGCTTATGACCAGTTTAAGTCTATTTGTTAGCACAGCCGTGAGTATTTTGCTATCTTGGTTTAGCATGGATATCGGTCTATAGGACCCACTATCTGTGCTAGGCTTATTAGGTTTAAGAAGCGGGAGAATGATTGCCTCCCTTAAAGATTCCGGTAGTCGAAAGCCTCATTTAGCATTGCCAATAGTGGGGGGAGCACCTCTGACCTGTATGTCTTGTAAAACTCGCTAGGGAGCCCGTCTGCCCCTGGGGCTTTGCTAGTAGGTAATTGTTTAACCACCGTTTCTAGCTCCTCTGTTGTAATTGTGGCATCTAGGTTCTCTCTCTCTTCTGCACTCAGTTTAGGCAACCCAATATCCTCTAATGTCTCCCTTATCTCCTCCGCCTCTGCCCCTCCAGCGTGTCCGTACAGGTGCTGATAGAATTGAGGAAATACCCCCATTTACACCCTCTTGGGTATCCCCTATTTGCCTATTTTCCCCCTGTATCTCTCTTATCGCTGACCTGGGCATCTCGTTTTTATATAACCATGCCAGCAGCCTCCCTGGTTTATCCCCTCCTGCATGTTGTCTTTCTATATATTTCTTGTCATTTAAGTTGCAGAATCTCTCCCAGTGCTCACCACCTTCTTGTTGTAATTGGCTCCTGGTTTCGGCGTCCTCCTGTGAGGTGTCTCTGTTACTCATGATTGCTTCTAGTTTCCTTTCTGCCTCTTGTAATGCACATACTATGCCCCCTTGGATTCCCTTGGACTTGGATATTGCTGCCCCTCTAAGCACCCCCTTAAATGCCTCCCACAGAGTACCTTCCAATGCCACGCTGCCAGTGTTATTCTCAAAATATTCTATTATCTCCTCCCTCAGGTCCTCTCTGAACACTGCATTTTTCAGTGCTTCAGCTCTGAACCTCCATGTTGGAATCTTAGCTCTGGGGGGCTGGTGTTGCCATGTCAGGACTAAGGGTGAATGATACGATAGTACCCTTGCTTTGTATTCCGTGCTCTCCATCTCCCTGGTGAGTTCTAGATTGGCAAACAAGTAATCTAGTCGTGTGTATACGTTTTGTGGGGCTGAATAATGAGAGTAGTGTCTATCATTTGGGTGGTGCTGCCTCCATATATCCTCCAGCTGGAAGTCTCCCAACAGGGTCTTTAGCGTTTTGGCTGCGGCGGTGAGCTTGTCTAATTTCGTTTCTGATCTATCCACTCTGGGGCCTAGTGTGCCGTTAAACCCCCCCATATGATCGCACATCGCAGGTACGGGCTAACTTTGCCATACAGGGCCTTGAGGTAGGCCACTGTGTCCTGATTTGGGGCGTATGTATTAATAATGCACAACTCTCTGTTTTCTAGCATTCCCCTTATCACCATCCATCCTCCCATCTGGCTCTGCTGTGGACTGCAATAGCTTGAAGGGTACGTGTGGCGCGACCCAAGTGATTACCCACCTGGCATATGCCGAATACGTTGCTCCAACAGGGATTCCCTTCCATTTTTTCTTTATCACCTTTTGTTTTTCTTTTGTGAGGTGAGTTTCCTGTAATAAGGCTATGTCTATTTTTTGTCTCCTCAGGTACATCATGATCTTGTTCCTCTTCAAGTAGCTATTAAGTCCCCTGACGTTCCAGGTTGCTATCCTAAGGTCTCCCATCTTCATCCATATCCCTTCCCGCCTCTGTCCTCCCTTGTCCTCTGCCTAATACACGGCGGCGCGTAGGTGTACGCTTGTTCTCTAACAATAACCACTACAAACTCCCCAACCCCCCAACTGCAAACTCCCCAACTCCCCTCCCACCCCTCCCCACCCTAACTGTTGCCCAGCTCCATCCCTGGATCTCAGGCGATCCTGCATTTGGTCCTATCCTAGCTATGACGGTACCAGGAACCCAGCAGGGGGTTACCAGACTACTGGTAACTCAACTAATCTATCTAATGGGGTATGAGTGTGAGTCCTCTGTACTTCCTGCTTCTATGCCACATTATCTTCAGCCCACCCTTCTTCTGCCTCGCTGGTCTATAATCAAGTCCCAAAGACACAGTTTATACAGCACCTCTGCTTCAGGAACCCGTGACTCAAAAAATATTGCTCGATTCTTGTGGAACATTTTCACCTTCGCTGTGTACATCAGCATGTATTTGTAGCACGCATCTCGCAATCTTCTCTTCACAGTTCCAAAATGTAGTCGCCGCCTTTGTACCTGGAGTCTGTAGTCGAGTACGCTGTGATGGACGCTGATGCCCTCTGTATCGTTCCTGCTTTGCAGAAATATTCCAGGATCCTTTCCCTATCCCATTAATTTAGTATTTTGGCGATGATTGGCCTTAGGGGGGCTCCCGACGGGGGCCTCCGCATCAGGGCTCTATGTGCTCTTTCCACCGCAAATCCTTGGATGAGTGCGCCTCCTTCTATTTCTTGCAGCAACATGGTCTCAATATAGTCCGTGGGGTTCGATCCTTCCTCCCCCTGCGGGTGTCCCACAATGCGTATATTGTTCCTTTGTGCGCGTCCTTCGGCCTCCTCAGCCCTGTTTTCCAAGTTGCTCACTTGTTGTCGCAGTGCGTGGATCTCTGAGGCGTGCGACGCGCAGGCAGCTGTGTTCGATTTCACTTCTTTCTCTAGTTTGCCAGTACACTCCGCTATTGACCTTACATCTTGTCTTAATAAGTTAATGTCCACTTGTACTGCGTCAATTGTGGTCTCTAGCGACTCTTTGAGTGTGGTCATTGCTGCTTCCAGTTTCGTTTCCCATGCCACCTTCAAGTCTGCAATCGTCTCTAGAATCTTCTGGTCGCCACGTGCTGGTGATGTATCCATCTGCAAGCTCCTCTCTTTGCTCCTGGCTCCCTCTGTTATTTGTGGCGTTTTTGTGAATTCCTCCATTGTGGATTGCTTCCCCTTTGTCTTGGGTAGCTTGGATGCCATCACTGTATGTCTAGGCGTCGCAGTCCGAGGGGGCTGGGGCCGAAGTGTCCTGTGCATGTGCGGTGTTCTGTGCGACCACATCCTGAGCTCGTGCCAGCTGCAGTCCCTTCTGTTATTCCGCGGTGTCCTGCCCCCTGTGCACCAGCTATGTTCTTCCTTTTTGTGTGAGGCACTGGCTTATGTCTTGTCTATTTAGTCCTATATGCTTTAGTGTTTCTCTGTGATATTTCTGCAGCTGACGGCCGTGTACGCGCTTGGCTCCTCTCTTCACTCTGTGACTGCTGCTGCTAGCTCCCAGCCTCTCTTGTGGTTTTTGGTGCTACTTGCGATTGAGATCGGGGCTCCATTTAGTTTTATCCACCGTTCGTGGTCAGCCCTTTCCTTTGTTATTGGCTAGGCACCATTTTGCTTCGTTCGTCTGAAGGATCTTCAAAACTTCTTTGCCTCTGCATTCCGCCCGGAAATCATGTTTCACGACGCCCTTTCAGTGCTGTGTGCTCTGCATGTTCATACAGCTGTGGCTTCAGTTCAACTGCACTTGTCCAGCTTCACAGTTGGAGCAACTCGGCACCAGCTGGAACTCCTCGTCACCGCTACAGGGCAAGGCTCCTACCTTGCCGCCCCAGTGCGAGCCCCACGGCACCACCATCGCCAGGCCCCTACTTCGCACAATGCTGCAGGCGACTCCTAATCTTGAGGGCCAACCTGTGTGTTGTGCTGCCTGGAATCCGCACTGACCCCCGCCTCGATCTGTATGTCCAGCTCTCCGATGGCCCACAGCGCTCCACACTTCCAGTGCTGCTCAAGGCGCTCCAGCCCCTCCGTGGTGCCCACTATGGTGACTGGTCTGCAGTTTCTCTCCGTATACATGCAGCTACCTTGTCCTCTCTCACACTGCGCTGCCTGCTCCGTGAGTCTCAGTTCACCTTCTCCAATGGGGCAATCGGTGCCCCCGGTGTTCGGGTGTCGTTCCCTGTCCCGTCTACGGTGCGCCCTGCAGGGCTATCCGTGTGCGCCCGTGTTGCCTGTCCGTGCTCCTATTCGCACTCCGCCTTATCTCCCCAGTCTACGCTGCACCGCGGGTTAGGCCAGGGACTTCGCCTTCTGCCCTGCCGGTCGAAGGCCTCTGTGTTTGAAGTTCTCCTCTTGCCGAACACCACCGTCTCCCTTGCGGTACTTGCCACAATGTATCCTCTGTTCCTCAGGCCTTGTACGCATCCATCCGACCCTTGTGTTTTGTGTCTCCAGACACACTGTAGCTAGCTCAGCCTGCCTTCTCTTCTCAGTGGATTCCGCTGCAGCCGTATCAAGATCCAAGTTCTGTTGCAGTTCATTTATGCTTCCTGCTTCCAGCTCCCCTTTGTTCTTGTCCAAGCGCCATTTTGTTGCGTACGCTCACCATCCCTGCCAAACTTCTTATAGTCATATGTTGTTCATCCTGCAGGTATCAATATCGCTTTCTCCAGCATTATGCGCACGGCATATTCATACCGCTGTGGCCCCTCCGTTGCTGCTCGTTTCTCACTCTTTGCACTGTTTTAGCCTCAGGATCAGCAAGAGCTCCGGGACTCGCGTCTTCTTACGTGGCCATGTAGCCACACCCTCCCACCCCTACAATTTGTAAAACCTTTATTCAATTTTTCGGGGTTTGGAAAAACTACTTTGCCCGATAGCTAGGATGAGACTAGTCTCTACCATAAAATGATAAACAAAATAGTCCTAGTTGAGTCAGTCAAAACGAAATGGCCTATACTGACAAAACCTAATGCCTGCCCTATCTCTTGTACAAAACGTGAGTGAAGGAGAATATGCATGCAAAGGAAAATCAGTGTTAGAATGTAAAGCATAAATGTGGCTGAGTCAGCTCTCTTCCCCACGTTGGACAGCACGGAGTAAAACGGTCTCCGTAGACAGGATGACACACACTGGCTCAGGTTCTTGAAACAAAGCAGTTCAAAACATGGATTGAGGCTCGGCTGGCTTTCCACGTTAAAGTCTCTCCTTTCAGCTTCAATGTACAGTTCAGCCAAAAGTTCACGCCGGTCTCCCTCAGTCGGGCTTGGACTGTTTCAAAACACAAAGTTCACATCGGTCTCTGTCAGTCGGCTCAGACCATTTCAAAGCACAAAGTTCACATAGACCTCCCTTGACCGGGCTCAGACCTCTCAAACACAACACTTGCGAGGAGTCCCTTCCCCATGCTTAATTCACCTTAGTTAGGGGTTCGTTCCCCTAACTTATCACACTTCCAGTCTCCCTCATTCGGGCTCAGATCTTTTCCTGATATCGAAGACTTTCAACTGTGCGTGGCTTTTGCTATAGACCTCTGCAGGACCACTTTGACTTTACAAGCACACAGGTTCAATTTTGATCATTTCACTTTATAGTTCATTCACTTTATCGATTTACAACTAAGCCTTTCTCCTTTCACTGAGACTTTTGAGTGGGCTACTTTCTTTCGCCAGACCCCTCTGCTACTCAGAATCGCTGGTTTCACAGCTGTCTTTAATTCAAAGTTCATCACAGGTCTGCCTTTCTTTGCGTCTCATTCACCCGTGTGTAGCCTTCAATTTTGTGATATACTGTTGCAACTTAAATTTTTCCTTAACACACACCAGTCTCTTATGCTGCTTGTCAACTCACCGTCTCTGTGCATTTTTTTCTTGGATTTTCCGTTTGCTATTCACGAGAAAATTAGTAACTCAGGCTTGGCCTTGCCTCCCCAACTCTGCCGTTCACCCGGGAGGGTCGCTGGCATCCTTGAAACACAATGCAGTCTTCTTGTCTGGGATTTGGCTTTCTCCACTTGTCTTTCACAGTCTTTTGGAGGCAATGACCTTCTGCAGGGAAATCCTGGTGCTCTTCACCTTTGGCTCTCGTGCCTCGGTATGTCACTCTGCACCAGTAGGTTCTCCTTCGCCCCAGACGTTCTGCTCGTGTTCCACCTTGCTCACAGTGTGTCTCTATGTTCCGCCTTTTATCTGTGTGAGGAGAGCTAATTGGTATCAGATGTACGCACTTAAAGTCAAGTGCCTGACTTTGCCTGACCCGATTAGCGGAAACATGTCCAATGAGATGTGTAAAGGTTAGCCTCTTTGCTCTCAGTTGCCCTCTTCCTCGGCTGAGTGTTTGTGTACAAAGGGGTGGGGGGTTGGGGACAGCGGAAAAGCCTATAAAATAGGATGGATCATGTATACGGGAAAGGGGGGATACAGCATCTCACCATTGGTTGTCTCACCCCCACTCCCCGAAGACCCCTTACTCAGGTGATCATCCCACAATGGTCCACACCCAGGAACTGGATCCAAAGGCGATGGCCATGTCCTGCTTACCTGGATGACAAGTCCTCGAGGACTAGTGGGTGAGAAGCCCTTTGGTCACCGAAAAATTACAAAAGTAGTCAAAAAGGAGTGTACGCAATTTTATTCAGGGCCCCAGACGCAGCTGGGACAGCAAATTCAAACAGAACGCGTAACAGTACTGCATGAAAAGGCGCTGTCAAAGAAACGCCCTTGAAAACTTTTATCGACAGAAAAAGAATGAGAATTTGAAATTGTGCGACACAGAAAAAAATCACCCCACACAGAAAATGCAGGATAATTCGGTCCATGATCCTTCCCACACCGCCCTCAATTACACTACTGTGACGTCACATTCCAACCCCAATTCCCACAACACAAAATTATATGATTAAAACATTTCAGACGACCAGCGGAACTTTATTATTCTGCCCTGGTCAATCTCTTCCTCTCCCAAATGCTCTCACACGTTTAAAAGAAAGCAGGCTTTTGGGGCCTAAATACAGCTGCATTATTCTACCACTAAGTTTCATTATATTTACCTGTCCCCCAGGATTTATGGATTCGTTTTATTAAGCTTTTAATTTAGCAAATATAAGAAAGGGCCTCTTCCCCTTTTAGAGTGCTGCTCTCTCATCTGATAAGTGGGTTCCTTCATGCCACGCTGGACTTGCATTTGTATTGCATTAGTAATAACCTGACTCCGCAGTTTCCCCTTAGGGGCTAGAGGGAGCATGCAAAGGGGACTGTCCCCTGCCATGTACAGATCCGCCGCCCATTTGGAGAAGGCCTTCTGGGCCCTAGCCGTAGTGATGTGCATGATTTCTTATCTGAGTTTTACCATATTGCCGTATGTCTGGGTTTCCCTATTGGTTTTGCACGTGCGTTCGGCCACCGTGAGCTCCGCTATCAGTTGACATTCCCTTGCGGCCCAAGATTTCATTTTATATGCCCAATGCAAGATCATTTGCCCTCTAATGAAAGCCTTCAAAGGGTCCCAACACCTGAAACTATTGAATCCTTCCACTAGGATATCCTGCCAAAACCTGCCCAGGTCTTGCGCCAGTGACTCTACCAGATCAGGGTAATGCAGCACCATTAGGTTCAGCCTCCAGGTTGGGGCTTTCACTGGGCGTCCTGGATGTTAAAATGCATAAGCACCGGGGCATGATCAGAGAGAGTCATGGGGAGGATTGAGTAAGATTTTACCATGTGTAGCCTGTAGCATGGTGTTGGGGAGTATCCAATAATCCAGCCTAGAGTAGCTATTGTGGTGGTTATAGTAGAATGTGTAGTCCTTAGTGTGTGCATGTAGGTGTCTCCACACGTCCATCAGTTGTAGGTCCGACATGAGGGTCCCGAGCGTCCGCTCTTTTTTCAGGGCTGGTCCGTTACCTTAGTGCGAGGGGTTATGTTGGTCAATCTCGGGCTGTATCGCTATATTCAAGTCACTCCCCCACCCCCATCACTGTCAGGTGGCCCATTAGTGGAGCGCACGTAGTGAACACATTGACAAAAAACCCTGGTGTGGGGCCGTAAATGTTTATGAGGGTGATAAACTGACTATGGAGTAGACCGTGCAAAAGTACAAATTGCCTCTCCTTGTGAGTTTCTTTACTGACTATTTTAATAGGGACCCTCTGGTGCACAAGGTTCGATACACCCCTCTTCCGGTGTGAGGGAGAATGGATCACTGCCCCCACCCAACCTCTGCACAGTTTTGCTGATTCATGAACATCTAAGTGGGTTTCTTGCAGGAATATGATGTCAACATGCAGATCGCACAGCAGGTTTAGCAGTCTTCGCCACTTGATGGTGTGTCCTAGACCCTGTACACTGAGGGTAATGCATGTGAGTGTGGTCATCCAAAAACCCTTGATATTTGGCCATATCCCATGCCCCAGTAGGGGACACGCCATTCCAACATGTGTAATCCCTACTGTGAGAAATCTGAAGGTGTCTCACCCGCTAGTCCACCTCCACGTGGCCAGGACATGGCCATCGCTTTTGGATCCAGTTCCTGGGGGTGGACCAGTGCAGGAGGATCACCTGGATGGGGGTTCTTTGGGGAGAGGGACACCAGATGGTGAGATGTGGTTTCCTCTTCCCTGTCACACCTTTTCCCCATCCTTCCAGGTAGGATAATTAGGAACTCAACCCCCCGCCCCTTTCCATACACACTTTCTCACGGACAGCTCACTGTGAGAGAAAATGGACAAACACCTGAGCTGTATACCTGACATGTCCCAACACAAGGGTCAGGCAGAGTCAGGCAATTACTGATCATTACATACACCTGACTTCCATCACACTACCCCACACGGATAAAAGGCGGAGCACGAAAGCACACTCTGAGCAAGGCAAAACACACAAGGGAGCAGCAGTTCCAAAATGGCAGTTTAATACGAGGAGAAAGATGGCAAAACCAGAGAGGGTTGCAAGGAGAGAAGTACCCTTGACCTTTTCATACAAAAACTGCTACTATCATGAGCCTTTGAGAATAATAAACATAAGTCCTGGAATCAAAGCTGAAACAACATGCATTGTGTGCCGCAGGTACCCGGGACTCTCCCGCGTCGATAGCCAAGGCGGCAGAAGCGATTGCCGCCGTGGCACTGTCCTTGGCTCCCACAACAAAGCAGCAACAGTAAAGTCAGCACAGCCAATGAGTCGGGAAGACTTATAGCAGACCGGCCTGTGTTAGAACAAAGGTTGCAAGTGGCAACATTGTATGAAGAAATCTGAAGAGAACGGTGGGCCTCATGACTAGTTTGGTGGTAACCCTTAAATCCGGCGTTAACGCTATCAATGCCGGATTTAAGGGTCCGTCGGATCACGAGTACAAATACTGCTGGCGCCATTACAGCCGCGCAAATACAGCCGGCTGTAAAAGCGTCGGCTGTAAAATCGCCAGTATCCATTCGCGCTATTACAGAGCAATCACAAGTCTGGCGTAGGCGCTATTCGCGCCAGAAAAGCAGCAGATAATCCGCCGAAAATACCCCTAGCCAAATGCTGGAGGTAAAAGAACACAGGACACAGCAATAAGGGCCCCGGTGAAACCAATGCAAATCAGAGGCCTAGAAAGGACCCACCCATGCACAACACACCCTCCCCAACACCATTACACCAGCAGGAGAAAGGAGGAGACAGCAATAAGGGCCCAGGTGAAACCAATGCAAATTTGAGGCCTACAAAGGACCCACCCATGCACAACACACCCTCCCCAACACCATTACACCAGCAGGAGCAGGGAGGAGACAGCAATAAAGGCCCAGGTGAAACCAATGCAAATCAGAGGCCTACAAAAGACCCACCCATACCCAACACACACTTTCAAACACCATGCTGCCATTTGGAGCCGGGAGCCTTGATGTGGAAATCTAAGTGCTGCACCTCGAGCTACAGAGGCCAGCCAACCAGGCCAGGGCCCTGGGAGCGCGGGGGGTGGTGGGGATGAGGAGAAGGAGAAGAAAGAGGAGAGCAGCACCAGCAAGGCGCAAGCCATCCCCAGGGTCAGGCCAACACCCTGGGCCCTGACTGATAGCCAGTTGGTGACCGAGTATAGGCTGGACAGGGCAACCATCACCCAGTTGCTGGACACAATCCAGGCTGACATCGGTAGCCGTATAGCCATCAGCACTGCAGTACCCCCGCTCGTGAAGCTTGTGTCCCTGCTACAATTCCTCTGGACTGGCAGCTACCAACACACCGCTGCCATGATGCATGGCATGGCCCAGTCCACCTTCAGTGCCATGCTGGGACAGGTGCTGGCTGCACTGCTGCTCCATGTGAATGAGCACATTGCATTGCCAGCCACACAGGCATATGTGGATACAACAAGAATATAATTGAACATCCAAGGAATTACGGAACTTTTGAAACCAAGATAGATACCATATACACGGCCTCATCACGAGTTGGGCTATTAGCCCTACCGCCAAACCCCCCGGCGCTATTATCACGGGTTTGGCGGAACGGTTAGTGCCCATTCCCCATTGGGCCCATTCAGGAATTCCTCATTCCCCATTGGACCCAAAGGGGAAAATTTGCGCTATTATCGGCGGCGGATTTCCCGCCAGCGGTAATAGCGCCGAAAATTGGCAATTTTGCTGCAGATTTCCCCCGGCTCAGAGCTGGGGGGAAATCCGCCAAGGCCATGATCTGGCGGACCTTTAAATGCGGCGGTAATAGCGCTACTGCCGCATTTCAGGGTTACCGCCAAACTCGTGATGAGGCCCACAGAGTGGTCCGGCATCACGTGGGTGCTCATTCGAAGGTCTCTGTTAGGTATCCAACCGATAGGTGGCAAATGTAAATTGTGAATTGTGAAATCGTAGTGGTCCTGCAATGGGTCAAGTTAAACCCTGTGCATAATCGAAAGTCTTTGATAGCTAATACGAACTGCAATTGGTCCGAGCCCGGCTGAGGGAGACTAATTGTGTAAGAGAAAGGATTTGAGCCCGGCTGAAGTGGAACCCGGGGTGAACCCAATAAAGGATAATCTCTGAACATTGGAGAAGGGGATCTGAGCCTGAAATAGGGGGATCCAGGATTTGAGCTTGGCTGAGAGGGATCCAGGGTGAAGAGTGAATCACCTGACTTGAGTACTTGTAAGAGGAAAGGGACTTTTTGGTTGTTTTGGCACATCAGACCCTCTGAGTCAAGAGACATTGATAACTAAGAGACTTGGGCACAGAATCCCTTAATCACCAACAATCAGGCTTCTACCCTGCTCATAGCACAGAGACGGCTATGTTGGATTTACAGACAAAGATGCCTAACATCATAGATAAGGGAAAAGCTAGTCTTCTTATCGTTCTAGATCTGAGCACAGCTTTTGACTTGCTGGACCATAATCTACTCAAGACAGCACTGAAGAAAACTGCAAATTGCTCAGAAGAAGCGATAGGATGGATAATGTCTTTTCTTCAAAACAGAACATCTACAGTACATTGGGGAAACATGTTCTCCTTAGAAAAAGAAATTACCTCTGGGGTTCCACAAGGTGCCAGTATGTGCCCGCTCCTTTTTAATCTGTATCTAAGGTTTCTCTGTACAGTCCTGGATAACATCAATACATTCTTTAGCAACTACGCTGATGACACTCGGCTGGTAATTGAATTAAGCAGAGACTATCAGAAACATAACAAGAAACTATCCTTGGTATACAACACTGCAGAGCAGTGGATGGATACGAATTGGATGTGACTTAATGGCAAAAAAACTGAACAAAGCTCCATCCCTCTTACAACGCCTTCACAATAAAAGATACCCAAATTCAAATCTTGGACAACGTCAAGACCCTTGGGATGATGCTGGAAGCATCTCTGGGGTCGGAAGCCCAAACCCAATACGTTAAAAAAACCTGCTCATACCATCTTCGTTTGCTAAAAGCCATAAGAACCCACCTATCAGAAGAAAACAGCGCTACATCTTGTCACGCCTTGACTACGGCAATGCGCTCATCCTAAGCTCCAATAAACAATGTTTCCATGGCTACCAAGTTTTACAAAACAACGCAGTAAGAATCATAAAACAGAAAAACAGAAAACAGCATATTAGCAAAGCAAGAAAAGAACTGCATTGGTTAAAAATTGAGAAAAGGGTCCATTTTAAGTCTCTTACACTGGTACACAGATGTATCTTTGGAAAAGCCCCTGCCTACCTCAAATCTAAACGTATTCCATACGTGCCTACCAGAATGCTAAGATCGGCGGATCAAGGCTTGATTGCTGTGGCCCCCTACAGACACAAAAACAGTGCAGGCAAGTCCTTCCCTGACTCAGTGGCTGGCCTATGGAACAATCTCCCGGCTCAACTAAGACTGGAAACAAACTATCTGCGCTTTCGTAAACTACTGAAAACACACATCTTTAAGTAAAAGCTCAAATCTAATCCAGCCCTGCCCTTTTTATTATTTTTATGTCCTGTGTTTTGTGTTCCGCATCTGTTCCTTTGTGTTCATGTTTCTGCGCCCGAAGCTTGCGACCTACTGGCTCAATATAAATAAATAAATAAATAAATAAATAAATGTAAATGCCCTGATGCTGGTAATGGAACTGTGTCCTCATGCCGAAGAAGCCCGAGAGTGTGCTATGTTCGAGTGAACCGCCTTGTCCCGTGCTGAAAGCGTGGGTGGGAGGCCAATGGCCTGAACATCCTAACATATCATTTTTGTGAACACTTCTTTCTTTTTCATGAACATTACCCCACACTATTTGTATTTAGAAGATAAGGATTGGCAATAGGTTTTTTAGTATAGGCCCTTTTATTTTGACGAGACTCCACTAGGACTGCATTATTATTATTTGATGGTCGTACCTTGCTCCCATCAGTAGAGTTAGGATTAGATAGGGGTTTATCAAACCCTTGTTAAAGTTCAATAAACACCCTTGAACTGTGTTCAGCTGTGTCTGTCTTACTATTGATACCATGCCTTCCTTACACCACCCAAGGGCATGTGCAAGCTCGTATATCATGTAGCATAGACATATCTTGGCAAGTGTTTCCCTCCCATTACCAAACATCCCCCAAATCCAACCAAACAGTAAAACATTGGAATCTAGGAACATGACTCCAATACAACTCTGAAAGCAAAATAGAGCCAATGCAAGGTAGCAGACAGGGTGACCTCATTGTCCCCGCCCATATCCCTGCATGCTTGCACTCCCAGGTCGAGGATGCCAGCCATGTTGCCTGAGAAGCACCATAGCCGCGCAAATGACAAGTAGAGCCAAAAAATACCCCTATGTGACGAGCCCCATCATAGTGGCCCTTCGCAGCGGGCCAGTTTTGAAATTTCAGTGATTCAGCTTGCAGATCAGTGTGACATTGTCCATCACTAGCGGCCAAGGGGCGGTATCCCTTTGACTTCGTGTATTTGCCGGGCCAAAGTGTTCAGAAGTCCCAGGAGGACAACATTTTCAAGCAAGGGGACACTTGACATCCCAGTGAAGGAGCACATACTGCTATTGAGCAGCCCACTAGCATTATCGCACCAGATCTTCTTGCCATCGACCCAATCCTCAGAGCTTCCTGCCCGCCTTCTTCCATACTTCCAAAGATCGTGTTTTCCAATGTGCATGGGGCTGGGTATGTGCCCCGTCTGGTTGTGGCTGCTGCTCCACCACAGGTGTATATTCCGTGGTGATCACATCTCTCCATTTTAAGAAGCAACATTCTTCCTGGGGGTCTTCAAATGCGTGCCATTGGCGGTTCAATTGGATGGACCATACTGAAGGGACTTTGAGATAATGTTTATGTTCTGATCCTTTCAATGCCTCAAATAGTGGGTTGAATGCCTTCCTGCATTCAGACACTTCAAGGGAATAGACGCTGAATATGCATATTGTTTTGTTCTCCACTGGAATGGTCCCAGCCTCCCTGTAGGCCTTGAGTATGACCGGCTCATGCTGGAAGTTCAACCGGCGCATTGTGATGGTACATGGGCGCTCACCTGGTGGAGGCTTGAGGATGGGGGCCCTGTGAACTCTCCCAATGATTTAAGTTTGGGGGGGTCTCCCGATGTAATTTGTCCTGTAGAAGACTGTAGATAAAGCTCTCCAGGTCACTCCCCTCAGCATTTTCTGGCAGGCCGACCAGACAAAGGTTGTTGCACCTGGATCTGTTCTCCTGATTCTCTATCTTGGTCCCCAGACTTTGCACCTCTCTGATAAGCCCGTCCAGATCTGTATTTGCTGTTTCGCCGTTATCTTCTAGCATGCTAATCCGTTGTTCATTGTCTGCCATTCTGTCGTCCAGGGCCTTCATCCGTGTATTAATGTCCTGAATCTCCCTCTTAATGTCCTGTACTGTAGCGTTGGTCTCCTGGGTCCACTGGCCAATAAGCGTCATTTCCCCCTGGATCGCTTGCAATTGCATCTCAATATCAATTTTTATGGGGTGTCTGGCAGATCTAGAAAGCGCAGTGTATATGGGGTTGCTGTCTTCTCCTCTATCAGAGTCAGGGACCCCCGGTGCGTGTTGCATGCCCCTGTGTCCACAGTGGCAGTAGTGGAGTAGAGCTCTGGTTCGTGACCCACCGGATCTGTGGTGCAAATGGCCGGTCCACCACCAGACAGCGTGCTCAGCGCATGTGTCATCTTGCCTTCACTGCACCCCATTAATAGCATGCTGTCAGCATAGTGTAGTGGGGTTGTTGGTGTGCAGCTAATGATGTCTTCAAGGAAGCGCCGTATACCTGGCATCAGATATTGTGATATACCAACCAGATTCAAAGGATTATGCTGGAGTGATGTGCCGAAAGTACATGGCGCATGGCCCCCCCTGGGTGCCTCCTCTGGGTCCAGACAAGTTAAGCACACTAATTACAGTCTCAGAGGCCGTAGATGGTCGCTACCGCGGCAGGCGCCCACCCCTGTAATTCCATCTGATGTGCCTCTATTTGGTGCTGTGCAAGTCAGGGGGCTGCATATCAGGTGTGCATAGTATGCTCACAATCAGGCACCAGGCACACCTAGGCACAGGTGGCAGTGGGTTTTCACAAGTATCTTGATTTATTGCTAGGAAGCGTGTGCAGAGCGTGTTGGGGCCAGTGGGCACATACAGTGGCTCCCGCTCCAGAGCTGTCGCTGAAGCGCCACTCTGCCAATCTCACTGGGTGTTTTGTGGGATGTGCCAGGTACGCGATGGGAGCAGGAAGAGTAATTGTATAATATGGGTAGCTGCAGCAAACTCTTACCCTGCTCCTCGCCACACACAAAATGACCCCCTCTTCGCAGGCGCCTTAGAGCCTCTGAGAGGGCACGCCCTCAGTCCCATGTTGCACTCTTCTGCACTGTTGATGTGCCTTCTCCCACGGTCACGGGTCGTCTGGTCCTGGTCTCATTGGATGGGGCTCCGTTTGATGCAATGCTCCGTTTCCTCACTATGTTACATGCTCACTCAGTTAAAAGCCCCCGGGCACTGGCTGCGACATGCAGATCTCAACCCTGCGTACAGCCTCCCAGCAGCAAAATCTGCTCCTACATTTGCAGATCCTCGGCACGCATGCAGGTGATGGCTAAGTCAGGTAAGCCCCCCTCATGTCCTGTGCACCTTCCCCGATGTGGCACGTTTTCAAATTGTCAGGTGGCCAGTGGGGTAGAAGCAAGGGGACCTCCCCACCTCACTGACAGTTGGTTTTACAGTTCATTCAATCGCTTTATTTTTCAGTCCTCTCCTTGGAGTCACAATCCCTCCTATCTACCTCCAGGCGTTTGACGCCGCTCACTGAGCAGTGCTGCAGGTCTGCTCCAACCACCATGCTGCCCAGGCATAGAGGGCCAGCGCCTCCACAGTCCCGCTGCCACGCTAGCTGCCCCAACAGCGAGCCGTATGCCACGTGTGGATGATCTAGCCTCCGGCACCTTCAGCACCAGAGCGCGGGAAACTGCCCGGCCTACACGCTCAGAGTAACGGCTCCAGTAGTATCGGCTCGGTGATCTGGGGCAGGCAGTCAGTAGGAGCCCACAATTATTTACTGGTGTTGCCCCACACGCTTAAGCACACCCTTAGGCTGTTCCTGCCAAAAACCGATAAAGCTACTTGGGAATTATTCTAAGATTATCGCTTGTCACATTCAGAGCTCGTTCATGTAAAGACTGGAGGGGGTATCTGTACTCCTGCTCTCTGTATGGCAGAGTAGAGGCACAGAGCACCCCAGTCAAGATTCTCTATTTGGTATTGTGGACGAACAATCAAGGCTTAAGCTCTCAGGGGGTGATGCGGGCTGGTTCTTACGTACAGTGTAGTCCCCAAGCACCCACAAAGGAATGTCCACACAATGTCCAACGGCCTCGCATGTAAGGCCCTCCCGAGTCGTGATCCAGCTTGATGTTTCTGAAGAGAGAGCTGGCAGAAGTCTCAGAATCAGATGTTGCATATTCGGGAGGCGCTGATGCTACAGTCATGCAGTTGGGAGAATCAACTTGTGTAAAAGGCAGGTATTCTGGTGATCCCCCTGAAGCATAAGAAGGGCAGGCTGGACATTCATCCGTAATAAATGGTTGGGATTCAGGAGGTAACTCTGAAGTAGAAGAATATGCAACATGATCAGACAGAGTAGACAGGTGCACCTCCGATATTGGCAGCGAGGCTAAGCAGGATACAGGTCTCTCATGAACTGAAGCCAAACTAGCAGTAGGCTCTGGGACCGAAGACATGCACTCAGGATGTGCCACCGGAGGCTCCATGGCTGAAGGATAATCCGCTGGATGAGTCACTGTAGCCGAAAACAGGCATGCCAGAGGAAATTCTGAGGCTGAGGGCACGCAAGCTGGTGCCGTCTCGTTAGCTGAAGACAAACTTGCCAAGGTGTTTGGCTCTGACCAAGTACATGGTGAAGGCTCTTGAGTGACTGGCAGACATAGCAATTGTTCATTGATTGAAGACACGTGTGTCAACGATGACTGCAGAGCTGTGGACTGGATAATCAAAGAGTCAATGGTTGTAGGAGGACAGACTGAAGTCCCAGAAGTCGACAGACACATTTGTGGCTCAGGAATGGAAAGCACCTTTAGGGCGGTTGACTCCTTGGCACCAGTAACCAAAGACTGAGCTGTACCCCTGCCGTCCCTCTCCTTAGTGGATGACACAGAGTCTCTTCCTTTGTAGAAGTCACAATCAACCAGCGGAATCACCATAGTAAAGTCTCTGTTAATCAGGATTTCGTCAAATGTCCATTCCTCTGTCTTAGCTTCTGAAAGTGGCATATTAACAATCAACAGTTCAGGAATCGCCTGCCGGGTCTTTGGTTCAGTATACTGTGGAATGAGTCCATCAAAACATGAATTCTGTACTGTCTTTGACTGTTCGTTGTGACACAAATTGGCAGAAGGAGGAGCGAACACAGAGGTAGCATTGTTTTCCACATCAGCTTGAATGTCTACTTCAGTCTCAGCAGCTAGATCAAGGGCAGAACCTAAGCCTACAGTAGTGACTGATTCTGTGTATGCCACCATTGTGGATTGTGTTTGGAAATCAGAAGCATGTATGTGTTCAAGCTCAGAATTATGACAAACTGCTACACAGGAAATCTTAGGTAAAGGAGTGGCTTGTAAATCTTCAGCTAATAGCAATTCCTGACAAACGGTAGGACAATTGTCAGAACCTGTGCCCTGAATAAGTGTTGTGCTAGAAAAAAGACTTTCACTCCCAATAGATTTTACATATTGACAAGTATCATGACCTACAAAAATCTCTGCACTCAGGGACTGAACAGTATTCACTTCATCAACGGATAAAGTTTGAGGTGTATTGAGAAAAGACTGTAAGGTTTTATTCTCCTCTTGTAAAGTAATGTATTCTTTTTTTAACTCCTCAAGTTCATCTTTTAGCATGCCCCGCCTTAACTGTACATCCCTATCAGTAGGCACAGGGGAAGGCATGGTGGCATCAGGGCTGGATCCTGCCCTAGCCATCCGGATGTGCACTGATTGTACATTGTCATTTACTGCTTGCAGGTTTTGTGATCTATACTCTCTCTTACCGACTTGGTCTGTGTTTCCCTTAAGCAGACTATTGACATCAGACCTCTTGGCATTAGGGACTACAGTAAGTACTTGTGCAGAGGAGTAAGCTGTAGACTGAGGGCTGAAAACAGAAGATATGCAAGGAACCCCTCCATTCTTTATATTTGAATCATGAAACTGTTCAATCTGAGGTAAAGCACAACCGGAATCATGGGGTTCAACAACAGAGGTACTCGTGTGTAGTAAATCTAGCAGTGTGTTGTTTTCCGCTGCTAAGGCTTGTGCGGACATAGAATCTGGATCAAAAATAAAGATAGAACTAGGATCAGGCAATGTACGATGGGCCATCCTGTGGGAAAAATACTTTGCACGTAAATACCCATTCGTGACAAGGAGTTCATTTAAGTCAGGATCAGTGATTTAATTGTCACAGGTAAACGTAAGGGACGCTTTCTGTACAAACTTGTTAGTGGCCTTGCTGCCTTTCTTTCTTAAACTGGCCACATTCAAACGGGAGTAACGGCTGGTCATTCTGTTAAGAAAGGAGGAAGGCAATGAATATGGCAAGGGAAATGTGCACGGAATCGCACAGTGAACAACTTTGAATCTAACAACGTGCATACAATACCCAAGACTCGTGTATACGAAAACCCAGGAGTGCAAATAGAGTGAAACAATAATACCAATATATGAAAAGGGATGTGGGGTAAGCACTTAGAACCTCCTTATGACTGAAAGGAAAGTCGGCAAACTCCTTACCCACTATGCTATTACAGATACTGACAGCGCTAAGCCCACGTAGAGGGCAAGCAAGGACAGGATCTGTGAGGTGACACTCCGGATGATACTGAATAAGGAACTTAGAAACAGTACTCACGAGGACCGGAAAGACCACTTGAATGTCAGTAAACCCACGAACCCAGTTGATCAAACAGGGACCCAGAAGGCTATAACAGCAATGGGTGGAGGATAACTAAATACATAAGACCCAAGTCAAGGGCAAGTAGGAATTGTGATTATAGAATAGTGAGGAAAACAAAAGGCATTCACACAGGGGCTAGTTACAACAGCACCCCATACCTAATAATCAATGGGAAATAAATGCAGAAGTGCAATGGAAAACATGGAATGGATCCCAATAGAAAGTAAGGATCAGGAGCAGGGAAAATGATATCACAAAAGGAAACCTTTCCCACCCATCCAAGGAGAAAAGGCAGGAAGCTAAATCTATAAAGGGAAAGACTAATGCATCAAGTTTTTCAGTAGCAAAGGACAGCATCAAAGAAACAGAGAACACAGGCAAATTGGGCTGCATCAAAGGGTAAAGCACAGAGAAAGGCTGCCTGCAGACAGAGGAAGACAGAAAGGGAAATCCAGAAAGCAGAAATCAATTAAGCACATACATTCGAAATTCAGGGCAGAGGAACAAGAAACAGGAACTAGGAACTAGGCACAAAAGCTAGGAACCAGGAACCAGTCACAACAGGAACACTGCAACAATGACCAGCGCTGGACTGAAACAAACTGAGGCTTTTAAAGCTGTTTAACAAGCACACCCCTCAGGTGTGCCGCCTGCTGCACCTGCAGCCACAGGTGTTGCCTATCCTCCACCCAACCTTGTCCTGCAAGGGAGGAGGTGAAGCAGTGAGCCAAGCATTCTGGGAAGCATAGTCATTAGACTAAAGTAGCATGCTGGTTGCCAAAAACCTGGAATGGATCCGGAAGGGAAGTAACTTGGAAAATAAGGTTTTAGCGCTCCCAATTCATCACAGCACTGTAGCATAAGGTTCGGAGGAAATGTCCGGTAGGGAATAAACCCCAAAACATGCCCCCAAGTGGCGGGAACGGGAGCGAAGGCAGCGAGCCGTGACAGCCAGAAGTCCTTACCAGATCCCCTGCAAGGATCAGAGAAGAAGCACAAGCACAGAGAACGGACACTGCAGAAAATTTTGATTAATGCTTCTTTTTTTTTTTTTAAATAGTCTGAATAAAGACCCATTTTAATTTTCATCAAGCCGCCTACCAGTTTCATTGTCACAAATTTGGTGGCAGCGGTGGGATCCTGAAACACGATATGGAGAAGAATATCATCAAGGCCTTAGCAAAAGGACAGCAACAGCTTCAGCAACTGGTGCAGGTGCAGGGACATCAAGCCCAGGCAGATCGACAGCCCATACAACAAGCCCTACAGTTGCAAGCTGCCTCTCAGGATGCCCTGAAGAAAGTGACAGAAGCTGTGGTCGCTCATAGAGGCATGACGCCGGCCCCTTCCAACATTCTACAGAAATTCCAGGCCGGTGAGGATCCAGGTTATTTCTTTACGAATTTCGAACAGGTCGCTAGAAACTCCCAGTGGCCGGTGGAGAAATGGGGGCACTTCATAGCTCCTTTGCTAACAGGCTCAATGCAGGGGGATTACCAGGGGATTACCAGGCAGCAAACCCTAACGGAGACACAAGTTACGCAGACATAAAAAGAACCATCCTAGAAAGGATGGGTGTGGATGAGGAGGCATATCGTCAGAAGCTTCGGGAAACCAAACTCCGCAATGGGGAAACTCCGAGGCAACTGTACCTGTACCAAACGTACCTGACTGCATTCTGTTACTGTATTACGATTATCATGCCTCACCTGCAACTATGCCTGTAATTGTGTATCCATAAGACCTCTGGTCTCATGCATATCTGCTGAATTAAGAATCCAACACTTACTTGTAACAGCGCCTCGATGTCCATGGGCTACTAGTGCACTATACAAATGTGAATAAATAAATAAATAAATAAACTGTACTATCGGGTACACGATTTAACCGAAAAATGGTTAAAACCAGCCAACTGCACTATACCTGAAATCATGGACAAAGTGAAGTTAGAGCAGTTTGTGGATGCACTTCCAAGCAATATGCAAAGATGGGTCCGACAACACCATCGACCCACTCTCACTGAAGCCATAGACATTGCCACAGCATTCCAAAAAGCAGGTGGAGTCAGGATAAATCCTGTAGAAGGAGGAGATAAACCCTTACTTCCTCGACCCACAAATTCGGGAGATGTAAAGCCAACCAAGATGGAACAAAGAGGTTCGACGTGGCCCATCTCCAGCAGGCAACCCCAGTGTTATGATTGTGGGGAGTGGGGACATGTCGCTGATTTTGCCCAAGGAAGAACAAACCAGAACCTATGGAGATTGGTTGTATACAGAACCAGGAGTTTAGAAGACGAAGAGAGCCCTATACAGTGGAAGTTCGAGTGGACGGTGTACCCCGACAAGGCCTGGTCGACAGTGGAAGCGAGCAAACCGCCATCAGACCAGATGTCTTGGGAAAAAAGGGGAAGCAAAATATTTCGGTGAAATGTGTGCATGGGGATGTAAAGTCCTACCCTTCCAAGGAAGTAAATATAGAGGTTAACGGGGTTCACACACCAATGGAGGTAGCCATCATGCCTCATATACCTGCTCCTGTGTTAATAGGGACTGACCTGCCCAACTTTGATGACTGTTTTAGAGAAAAGGGATGGTTAAGAAAAGCTCCTTTCTCAGAAACTGATATTGAAGAGAAAAGTGAGAGAATACCCAGGAAAACCAGAAGAGAGGTGAGAGAAGAGAAACTGAGATGGGTGGAGAGTTTCAGTGGACTTGTAGATTGGATTTCTGAAGATAAAAGAGTTTCTTTTAGAAGCGAAACACTAACTGACCCATCCTTAAGGCATGTCCTCGAGCAAGCAATGAAAGACCCAGAAAATACAAGCAGTTATCCGAGGTTTAAAGTACAGCGGGGGCTTCTATACTGGCTTACCAGAAAGCCTGATGAACAAGAAATGGAGCAACTTCTAGTACCACTGAGTTTCAGAAGGTCTATCCTGGGGATGGCTCATGATGACCAGAAAGGCGGTCACATGGCCAGAGAGAAAACCCTAGAGAAAATCTTGAAGCGGTTTTACTGGCCAGGGGTTTATAAGGAAGTGGCAAAGTACTGTGATGAATGCCCCACATGCCAAAAATCAAACCCAAACAAACCAAGACGTGCCCCATTAATACCTATGCCATTAATCAAAGAACCATTCTTCAGGATTGGCATGGATATAGTAGGACCACTGGAACCCAGTAGTCATGGATACCAATATCTATTAGTAGTGATGGACTACGCTACAAGATATCCAGAAGCGTTTCCAATGAGAGGAACAAGTACCATCCAAGTATGCAACCAATTGATTCCATTCTTTGCCAGGGTAGGAATACCATCAGAAATAGTAACGGATCAAGGTCGAAATTTTGTATCAGGAGTGATGAGAAGAGTATGTCGACAGCTTCAAATAAAGCAAATCCGTACGTCGGTTTACCATCCACAAACCGATGGTTTAGTAGAGCGTTCTAACAAGACCATTAAGCTAATGCTTAAGAAGGTAACGGCGCCTACCGGAAAGAATTGGGACAGAGCAGTACCCTGGGTCCTAATGGTATTAAGGGATACTCCACAATCTTCAACAGGTTTTTCACCCTTTGAATTGTTGTTTGGACATCAACCGAAAACAATACTGGATATTGCCAAAGAAGAATGGGAAAGTCAAGAGGATCCTGACACCCTAACAGACTATGTGATCGAACTCCATGATAATTTAACTAGGATGAGGGAGCTGGCACAAACCAACCTGGGAAGATCCCAGTTGACCCAAGAAAAATATTACAATCGGAACACCAGAGTTCCACAGTTTAAAAAAGGTGACCAAGTGTTAGTATTATTGCCCACAAGCCAGAACAAAATGTTGGCCCAATGGAGGGGGCCATATAAAATAAAGGCAATATTAGGTCCCGTAAACTACTTGGTGCATCAACCCGATCGGAAGGAAAAAACACAGAATTACCACGTAAACTTGCTGAAGGAATGGAAGAACACGGACAAAGCCATACAGGTTGTCACAAGAATGACCCAGGAACCTGCATTCAATTCAGTTCAGTGGGGATAACAGCTCAAAACAGAAGAAAAAAGAGAATTGAAGGAACACCTTGAGCCTTTAAGTAAGGTGTTTTCCTTCTACCCAGGAAGAACACATTTGGCAGAACACAAAATTGAAACAGAACCAGGACAGACCATAATGATTCGTCCTTACCGATTGCCTGAGTCAAAAAGGAATGCAGTGCAAGCAGAAGTGGAGGAGATGCTGAGGCTGGGGGTAATTGAACCATCATGTAGCCACTGGTCATCCCCTATTGTTCTGGTCCCAAAACCGGATGGGAGTATACGCTTTTGTATGGACTACAGACAATTGAATTCCATCTCGACATATGAAGCCTACCCCATGCCCCGTATTGATGAACTTATTGAACAGTTAGATCAATGGTACTAATATATTTAGCACTGCTAAATATATTAGTACCATTGATCTGACAAAGGGATATTGGCAGATTCCGTTAAGGACTGAAGATAAAATCAAAACTGCTTTTTCTACCCCTTCTGGTCTATATCAATTTACAGTACTACCATTTGGTTTACATGGAGCCCCAGCAACTTTTCAATCACTGATGAATCAGGTTCTCGCTCCTCATAAGGAATACAGTGCAGCCTACCTGGATGACATAGTTGTCTACAGTAAAAACTGGAAGGATCATCTGAATCAACTATCATCCATAATAAAATCATTGCAATCAGCAGGTCTTAACATAAACCCAAAGAAAACTTTACTGGCCGCCAATCAGACTCGATACCTGGGATATCTGGTTGGGGATGGGGTTATACGACCCCAGGTGGACAAAATTGAAGCAATAGAGAAACTGCCTATGCCCAGCAATAAGAAGCAGATCAGAGCCTTTTTAGGCTTCATTGTATATTATCGGCGCTTCATACCTTTGTTTTCTTCCATTGCCAGCCCGCTGATGGAGGCTCTTAAATCTTCCTACAAAGGCGACTTGCTTAAAGATGAAGAAGCTTGTAAAGCCTTTACAGAGCTGAAACGGATAATATCAACACAACCTGTTCTAAGGTGTCCCAATTTTCAAGAAAGGTTTTTTGTGCAATCTGACGCATCAGGAGTAGGAATAGGGGCCGTACTATCACAAGGGACTGAAACTGATCTACGGCCACTGGCCTTTATAAGTCGCAAGCTCTTACCACATGAAGTGGTATATTCTACCATTGAGAAAGAGTGTCTAGCTATCAAATGGGCCATTGAGACACTCAGATATTACCTGGCTGGAAGAAAGTTTACAGTCTTTACGGATTATGCTCCCCTCCAATGGTTGGCCATGCACAAGGACTCAAACCAACGAGTATTGAGATGGTTCTTGACCCTACAGGAATTTTGTTTTGAAACGGTGCACCGACCAGCGGCTTTCCAATTAGTTCCGGGTTACCTATCCAGAAATCCTGACCAGCCCGATCGGCTGGATGCTTCGGGGGGTGTATGTAACAGTCAAGAGGGTCAGTTATACCACGGAGGGGCCCGAGACCCAGAAACCCACCCGATTGGGGAATGGTGGGGTCAGGGGACATCTAACCCAGCCAAAGCACAGACGGAGACTTGTAATGTGGAACTCCAGGACGGGCCCAAAAGAGTCGGAACGCAGCCTTTCTGCGAAGTAGCAGAAACGCCGACGTTCGATTCTGGCGGTGGTCTGAAAGACCTGTAACCTTCGGGCGGACACACGAGAGTCAGATTGTCGCACTCATGTGAATTAGAGGAGACGCCAACGTTCGATTATGACAGCCGGCAGAGAAGTCAAGGAACCGCGAGCAGGGAGAGGCGGGCTGCCGCGGCATGGGAAATCTGCGGGTACTCTGCAGTTGTAACCCAACTGAGAACGCGGAGCCGCAGATTATGAAAGACAGCGTTGCGACAACATAATAGAGCAGGACGAAAACACGAGACTCCCAGAGACCCACCAAAACCCTTCCAGGAAGGAACTAAGATCTCACCTGGTCAGAGATGACTGGAACAGGGAGCGGGTTGAGGTTGATGTCGAAGATCGCTTGCAATGCCTCAAGGGATGGGAGAGTTTATATAGACTAGAGGAGGAAGTGAACACTGATTGGCCTGTTAAACTCCACCTATATAAAGACAACCCTGGAAGGCAAGAGTGTGTTCATTCTTGGTTTTGTTGCAGATCGAACCAGACAGGACATCAGGAGCTGCCGAAGGCTGGTGGGCGTATGAGGACTAGGAGGAGAAGCCTTGCCAGAAGTCCTTACCAGATCCCCTGGAAGGTCAGAGAAGAAGCACAAGCACAGAGAACGGACACTGCAGAACATTTTGATTAAAGCTTCTTTTCTTTTTTTTTTTTTTAAATAGTCTGAATAAAGACCCATTTTAATTTTCATCAAGCCGCCTACCTGTTTCATTGTCACACTGAAACATGGATTTTGCCTCACAACACAACTACTCCTGCTTCTTTGACTAAACCCTTGACTTCTTTTGACCATGTCCCCTGCACCACTAGACACGGCAGGGGTACTGGCCTACTCTATCGCTCTTGCTTCTCTTCTATTCCTTCTGCAGTCATTATTCCTTCTTATTCTTCTTTTGAATTAATTTACAAAATCTTTACTACACTCTTCCCAATTTCATTTATTATTGTTTATCTTCCCCCTGGTCCAGTTGGCTCCTTTTGTGATGATATTGACCATCTTTTATCCCACCTTTTGCCTAGCTCCACTCCTATTGTATTTTGGTGACTTTAATCTCCATTTATCTTCTACACATGCTACTATTCCCTTTCTTTCTACTCTTGATTCTCATTTTCTCTTACCTTTTGCGACACCTGCATTTCACATATCGGTTCTTTTCTTGACCTTATCTTTATTTTAACTTTCACTGCTTCTTCTGTATCTGCCTTACCTATCTACCTCTCAGATCACCACTTACTTTCAGTGTCACTATCCCCTCCTACTCCTCAAAACTCATTGACTCTCTCTTCTACAGCAGCATTATTTCATCATGATTTACGAAATTTCAATTCTACACTTTTTAATACCACCTGCATTTCTGCTCTTCCTCCTATGCCTCTTTTTTCCGCCCTCAATGCTGACGAGGCAGCTTTTACAATTTCCTCATCTCTTTCATCTTCTTTAGATCAGCTCTATCCTCTGTCTGCTTTTCACCCCACACGGAAACCTTCTCAACCATGGTTATCTCCTCACCTTCATTCTATGCGCCGTTTTCTTCCTTGGCCCGAAAAGTGCTGGCTTAAATCTAAATCAGCACCTGACCACTTTTCTTACTTCTCTTTCCACGCTCTCTATGATAATTGTTTACTCTCTGCTAAGCGTGCTTATTTTTCTGAATTATTACTCACCCAATCTGCCCACCCTAAGTGTCTTTTTCAGACTCTTGCACAACTTCTTTCTTCTCCCATCCCAGATTATTCTCTTAACTCAACACTGCCTGCCTCTGACTTTGCTCATTTCTTCTCTTCTAAAGTTCTAACCCTCCATCATGATTTTGAAGCCTCCCTTCTATCCATTACATCACCTCCCTCTGCTCCTACTCCTCAAACTTCTATTTCTCACTTTGCCACTGTTTCTAACGCTGATGTTCTTCTTCTACTATTTAAAGCTCATCCTACGGCTTCTCTTACTGATCCCCTTCCTTTAGTACTTATTCCTAAGGTCTATCCTCTTCTTATACCTTATCTTGTTTCCTTCTTTAACATCTGTCTCACTACGTCCACTTTTCCCACCTCATTTAAACATGCATTGACCATTCCCATTTTTAAAAAAACGACAGCTAACCCATTGTTTGCTTCCAATTTCCGTCCTATTTCTCTCCATCCTATCTTTCCAAACTCTTAGAGCATCTTGTCTATACCCAAATTTCTGTTTTTGCCACTGATTCTTCTCTACTTCATTGATTTCAATCTGGCTTTCATCCTCTTCAATCTACTGAAACTGCCTTGATCTTTGTTTTAAATTCACTTCTTTCAGCTCGCTATTCCAAGCACTCTTCCTTTCTTATTGCCTTAGATCTCTCAGCTGCTTTCGATCACGCCTTACTCCTGACATCACTTTCATCATTTGGCATTCAAGGTTCTGTTCTGTTGTGGTTTAAGTCTTACCTTTCTATTTGAACTATTTCAGTCTCTTGGGCTGGCAAGTCCTCCCCATCCTACCCATCCTTCTCCCTTTACCACAGTGTGCACCAAGGGTCTGTTCTAGGCCCTTTAATTGTTTCTTTATACACTTCACATCTTGCGGCTATTATCTCTTCTTTTGGCCTATCACACCATTTCTACGCCGCCGGCACTCAACTATTTCTCTACTTTTCCTCTTTTTCCCCTGATATTCCCCTCACTCTTTCAGCTTTCCTTGTGGCTATTAAGTCTTGGATGTCTTCTGATTTTCTCACTCTTAATGCTGGGAAAACTGAGGTTCTGTTCTTCCCTGCTGACACCATTCCCCCGCATCTTCTGCCTCCATTTCTGTCTTTTCCACCCTCTAAGCTTTCAATTTCAACTAAAGCTCGCAACCTTGGTTTGCACTTTGACTCAAATCTTTCATTATCTCACCATATCTCTCTTATTTTGCATTCTTGTTGTTTCCATCTTTACAACATCTGTAAAGCGCGCCCATTCCTCACGTTTGAAGCGTCCAAACTTCTAGTCTCCTCTCTAATTTTCTCTCAACTATTCTACTGTTCTTCCACCTTGTTTGGTCTTCCCAGGTCTCGCCTGGCCCCTCTAAGCCCAGTCTTTAATTTTTCGATTCATCTATTATGTCTTTTTCCCTACCGTGACTCTATCTCCTTGTCTCTTGCAACACTTCATTGGCTACCTTTTCATTCTCAAATTAAGTTTAATTTTCTTTGTCTTGTTTTTAAATCTCTCTATGGTCTTGCTCCCAACTATCTTACTGAACTCATATCTTTCTATACTCCATCTTGCTCTTTGCGGTCTTCTGCACATTTTAGACTTTTGGTTCTTCGCCCACCCAGTGCTCAGTCTCGTTTCCGATCTTTTGAACTTCTGGCTCCTCTCCATTGGAATGCTCTTCCACTTTCTCTGTTCTCTATTACTGTCTACTCTGTCTTCCGTGGTTCTCTCAAAACACACTTACTTCTACACCCTTGAGTGATTGTAATCTGATCTCAATTGTCTACCCAATTTTATTGTACTGTGTTCTAATTTTTATTGTACAGCGCTTTGGCTTAAGGCACTCTATAAAATACCAATAAAATATAAATACATATAACAAAAAATGTTATAATGAAAAACATAACGAAAATGTATGTGTGGGGTAAAGGGTTAAATCTTGTGGGGAAATGGTTGGGGTGGGCTTATAGGGGTGGGAAACAGGGGTTTGGGGCAACCCCCCAAAGAAAAAAGAAAAGAAAAATGTTATGTTTTGTCGTTATAAAATGTTCATTATATGTGCATTAGTTATAAAATGAGTCGTTATAAAGACATGTAACCCACCTCATCTTGGATAGACTTGCTACTGGGAATAGGGATAACTTATCTTTACTAATTGTAATACCTGAATATTGTGTAAAAAGTCCTAGGGCCTCTATTATAAGTTCCAGGTTGTCTTCAGGGTTTTGTATATATATCAATGTGTCGTCAGCATACAGTGATATTAGATGGCGAGTTCCATTAATCAGTATGCCTGCATCTATATATTCTGCCATTAGGTGTGCCGCTATTGGTTCCATTGCCAAAATGTAGAGCAGTGTTGAAAGTGGGCAGCCTTGTCTAGTGCCCCTCTCTAGCACCCAGGAGTATGAAAAGTGTTTGCCTGTCTTAACTCTTGCCATTGGTTTGGTGTTTATAAGCCTAACCCAATTACTGAACATCTACCCAAACCAAACCGACTCAATGTGGCATACAGCCAATCCCATTTAATTGAGTCGAATGCTTTTACGGCATCTAACAAAGCTATCGCGCAGGGGATGTCCCATGTCGAGGTGCTGTCGATTATGTGGTGCAAACTCCTAAGGTTCCAGGACATATGTCTACCTGGGACGCATCAGGTTTGGTCAGGGTGTACGAGAGTATGGATCACCTTTTTCAATCTGTTGGCAGGCAATGCCGTCAGGATTTTGCTGTCCTGGTTTAGCATGGACAGGGGCATGTATGAGCTACATTCTAATTGTGACTTGTGTGGCTTGAGGAGGGGTATGATTATCGATTCTCATAGGCTAGGTGGTAGGATACCTATTTCATATGCCTCTGTTAGTGTGAACAGGAGGTGTGGTGCAAGATCAGCTACAAATTCGTTATAGCACTCGCCAGACAGTCCACCAGGGCCTGGAGTCTTTCCGGATGGCAGTGGCCTAATTGTAACTATTGTTTCTTCCACCGTGATGGGAGCGTCCAGGCTATCAGCAGCCGCAACGTCAAGGTGGGGGAGTTGTATCTCATTGAAAACTTTCTGTGCATCAGCATATTGGGGCATAGGTTCTTCGTGATAGAGGTTGCAGTAGTATTCCATGAAGATTGCATTGATCCCTTCCTGAGTGGAGCATCTGGCACCTTGCTGTGTCTATATTGAGTAAATGGGCACACGTTGTTCTTCCTTCTTATATAGCCAGGCTAGCAGCCGGCCAGGTTTATTGCCTTCTGCATGTTGTCTCTCAATATATTTGGAGTAGCTATGTTTGCCTAATCTCTCCCAGCATTCTACACACTTTTGATGCAATGCAGTCGCATTAGTATCCTCTTCCTGTTGGCCATGTTTTGCCTGTGCAAGCTTTTGTAGTGCCTCCTCTATGGCGGTGAGTTCTCTACTTAATGAGGTTTGTATGCTGCCTGACTAAGCAATGGGTGCCCCTACGATGACCACTTTTAGAGCATCCCAAAGGGTGCTAGCACCGGTGGCACTGCCCGAATTATGTGTGAAGTATTCTGTAATGGTATTCTGGATATGGCCCCAAAATAGGGGGTCCTGTAGTGCTTTGGTCCTAAGTCTCCACGTAGGAATAGGGGGTCTATGACGTACGTATTGACATTTCAATAAGAGGGGGAGCGTGGTCTGATAGAACCAAACCCTTATATTCAGCGGCTATGAATTCAGGAACTAGGTCTTTATCCACCATGAAGTAATCAAGTCTGGTGTGGACGGCGTGTGGTGCCGAAAAGTGCGAGTACTGTCTAGAATACAGCTAGATAGTTCTCCATATGTCTACTAGTCCAAAGGATGATAGAAGTGTTATTAGGGACCGGGCTGGTGGGGTGGGTCTGTGGAACTTTGTATCTGACCTATCTAATTGTGGGTTTATGACACAATTACAATCACCTCCCACATGATCTTGCCCTCTCCGTATGGCCGTAGGCGTGGATAAAGTGTTTGAAAAAAGGCAGCTGTGTCATGGTTAGGGGCATATGTGTTAATTAGACAGGTATCTATGTTTTCCAAAAGCCCTTGTACCAGCACCATTCTGCCTTTGTTATCTGATTTATATTGGGTCACTTTAAAAGGCACAGATGGGGCTATGCAGATTAATACCTTACGGGCGTATGCTGAGAAGGGGGAGCCCACGATTCGCCTGCCCAACTTTCTAGCAATTACTGCTTGTTTATCTGCCGTGAGATGGGTCTCCTGTAATAGGGCAATGTCTTTTCTGTGTCTGTGGAGGTATGCGTAGACTCGGTTTCCCTTCACATAAGTATTCAGCCCTCGGACGTTCTAAGTAAGCAGTCTCAAGTCGTTGGCCATATTAGGCTATTTGTCTTGGCAAAGTGCCTCATGTTGGTCCATCGGTCTCCTTTCTGCCGACTTGCTCACTTGGGTGTATATAAGTGGCATTTCCTGTATGTTCTCTGCGCTCCGTGTATGGGGCCAGTAGCCGGCTTTCTTCTGGTATGCTCTAACAGATGGACGCGCTGTACTCGACAACATAGTAGTTTGTTCCTTGATGCAGGCAAAACAGAATAACCAATAACTTCCCTAACTCTCTTAACTAAGAACCATCGCCCAGCATTGTTTCCTATGCTCAAGCGCAGCCGTATTTCGCATACGCCCTACGAATGGATACCTGAGGGAAGCGCGTAGTGGGTGGGTGCAGAACAACTTTGAGGGCGGGTTGGCAGCAGTTCAGGATTGGGCCTTCACATACAGGCGCCATGATTGAGTTGTTAGAAGGGGTCCTGCTACATATAACCTAATTGAAATTCTGTCTGCGATCTAGAGAGGTAGCCTGTCAAGACAACAACCCGCTTATCCTGTGGTTCACGGCAAAGGCAGAGTAAGAGGCGTTCCATCTTGAACAAGTGTAGGCGGTTGCATCTGAGTCACAAATTCGTGTGTGCTCCCTCTGTTGAGAAATTGTTTCGTTAGGTCGGGGCAGTGCTGCTATCTGTTGGAGGGCTAATTTTTTCTCTGTCCATCCAGGCGTGTGCTTCTTCAGGAAGGTCAAAGAACAGGGAGCCATTTTTGTATAGGACCTTTAATTTTGCCGGGCATAGCAACATATATTTCAGGTCGGCTTTATGTAGTCTGGCTTTAACTGATGAGAAATTGGCTCTGCTTTTTTGGACATGGGGGTTATAATCCGGATATACTGCTAGGCTTGCTGAGGCCCTTCATGTCGTACCGCCTTGTCTGGAGTGGGATAAGATCTTTTCTCTATCCTTTTAATTGAGGATTTTTGCAATGATTGGTCTTGGAGGGGCTCCTGGCGGTGGTCAACGGGTCAGGGATCTATGCACCCTTTTTATTGTGAAGCCTTGCAAAAGGTTCCCTGGGCCCTCTTCCTGCAGGAACATATTTTACACATAAGCTGTGGGATTGGGTCCCTCTTCTCGTTCTGGAAGGCCGATGATGCAGACGTTAGAGCGTCGGGCTCTTCCTTCTGCATCCTCCACTCTGTCTTCAAGTAGTTTAACTTTCTGCTGTAAAATGTGGACCTCATGGTGGATTTCATGGATCATGAGGGTGTTTTCAGTTAGTTGTTTCTCTAGGTTTGTGGTCCTATTGGCCAGTTTCCTGACGTCTTGGCGCAGTAGGCCTACATCTACCATGACTGCATCAATTTTTGAGCACAGTGATGTCTTGAGTTTCGCAAAAGCCAACAGGATTTGTTTGTCCGACTCTTCAGCTACTGTAGTTTTGTCCTGTGTCGACGCCATCTGTGTAGCGGGTGTCTGCTGTTGAGTTTTAGCGTAACTGTCAATTGTTGTTTGGCTGCCCTTTGCTTTAGGCACTTTAGGAGGCATTGAGCCCACTTTGTGTATTGCATATTATGCACTAGGCATGGATTTTTCCACTTCGTTATGGATGAAATGACAGCGGTCTGGGGCTGGTGCTTGACCTTACTTTGTTGCACAAATTATCTTGAGTATGGATGAAGCGCAGAGGTAAAAAGGATCTTTAAGTGTAAGCTCGCCAGCAATCTGCTTTTTCTTCTAGCTCCTAGGTGTCTATTCTGGCTCCCAGTGTCTTGGGGTTGCTTTAATTCACTGAGGTGGTCACAGTGTCTGCCTCGCTATGCCAGGGTGTGATTCTGATGTTATGTTCCTCCTGCATGTCCAGGCAGCTCAAAGCATCACCTGGGTGGTGCCTACCTGTCTAGCCGGAGCAAATGAAGGGCTGTAATTGTGGCTGTCCGTTGTGCACACAGATCTGCAGACTTCGCGGTATGCAAGTTGCTGCCTTGATAAATAGCCCTTGTTGGTGTTGGCGCTTTCCTGCGCATTGGTTTATGGATGACTGGGGAGAATCTATGAAGCCTTGCGTGAGAGCGGGCCAACGCAGGCATGCAAGAAAGTCTCAGGGACTGATTGCCGGATCTGAGCTTCTCTGGCACACCCACGTGTGTCCCAGCATGTACGAGGGTCGGTTCTTGCTGGGCTTTCACTCACCAGTTATCTCTCTGTCGCGCATGGTGCTTCGTTGCTCCCAGTGTCCGCCTTATAATTCCGCTTTTCAAAAGGTCGCGGTCGCCAGTTTCTTCCTGCACCGGCAGTCGACCGGCAAGATTTGTGAGGCGCTGTACTCACGCTCCACTGGGTTGGAATGTTGTGCAGACGGCAAGGGCACTCTAAAAGGGTTTAGGCAGGTTCCTGACAAGCAGGCAAAAGAATCAGCACGTCAGTACAGTGACCAAGCAGGAACTATTGGAAAATCCTCCTAACACCATGGCTGCTGACCACACCCCCCCTTGGTCTCATGTCCGTATTTGGCCTTACATGAAGTTTGCCACCCACTTTGGCATGCATTCCCGAGCAACCTAACTCCAAGATGACCCAATCCCAGCATGTCTCACCCTGCTGCTGGACATGGATTCTGCACTAGGTTCTTCCCTCTTCACTTGCATTTGTGAGGGCATACTGGCTAGTCTCTTTTCCTCCGCTTAGTTCTATGCTTCAATTCAGCAGATCGCCACATTTAATCTGAGGTCATGGTCGGGGAGCTACATTTCAGGCAGCCAGTTTTAGGGCCTGGGCTGTTTGGGGGGGTTTGCCCCAGCCCCACGCCTCTGGCACAGCCATGTGTGCGCTGTTCTGATCTGCACCAAAGAATGCCTAGGAGGGGTTGGCCGTTGGATGCAGTTGCAAGGCCTGCAATCCAGGGCTGTCCCACACAGGCAGACATGGGACAGCACAGACGGTGACAAGTGGCATTGCCAACTGCCCTGAGGTAGGGGAAGGTGCGTCAGGCATTTAGGCCTCCACCACCACCACCAGGACACACTGAGCACCTGGCCCTCCCAACCCCATGGGGTGGGGAAACGGAGGCCAGGATGCTCCAGCAACAAACCTCTGCGGCGGGTCCAGGGATACTGCAATGGTGCTGATCAGGGTCCAGTAGTAGAAGTAGTCTAGGAGTAGTAGGAACAGAGGTAGCAGTATTAGTTGCTGGGAGTAAAAGTAGTAGATGGTGGGAGTAGCAAGCGAAGTACATTAGTAGTAGAAGGGTGAGCAGGGAACCATATCCCTGGAAGTTCCTGAGGGTTGAATAGGGGCTAGCAGAGGGTGGGAAAGGCACCATATCCCAGGTTGTCTGTAACAATGAGAGTGGTGTGCAGGGCGCAATATCCCTGAGTAACTTCGAAGGTAGTAGAAAGAGGTAGTGGTATTAGGGAAATAGGAACAGTAGTAGAGCCGGATGAGCGACAGTTAGTGGGAGAGTAGGAGGGGCTATTGGCATTAAATGAGACAGAAATGATAACGAGGGAAATGACAAGAGGTGGGGAAGTAGAGTGAGAGGAAGGAGCCAACAGGAATAACAGAAGTAGAAGGATAGTTGGAAGCAGAAGCGAAGTGGGAAAGCAAGTAAGATCAGGGGTGGAGGTGGAAAGGCAGAGTAAGAGATTGGAAGGGACAGTGACAAGGTGGGAGGAGAGTAGCTTTCAAGGTCAGATTAGTGAAGGGTCAGGAGTGAGAGGTTGTGAAAAAAGTGTACGTGATGCAGAGCGAAAGAAAGCACCTATTCCCAGAATAACTAACCAACGATAGGAGAGGGAAAGGTAGTAGTTCCCTAGGGAGTCAAGTAGCCATCGTATTAGGGCAATCCCCTGAAGAGTAGAGAAGTAGAAGACAGAGAGGGGTTACCGATCTGAAGATTACAAACAGCCCAGGGACGTCTGGGGCTGGGAGGTGGGTTCCCCGCCCGGGGAAGTCGAGAGAGGAAAGGGATGTCCCTAGCGCCAATCATTCCCAGTCCCTGAGACCCCTGAGAATTAAGGAGAGAAGCAGAACATTCTGACAATTTTTATCGAAATAAACACCCTTGGACTTTTCATAAAATTCAGTGTGGTTATTTGTGGTGGGCCGCCCTGTCACACCCCCTCTAAATAATTTCTTATAACTCCTGTTCCCTAGCAGAGCTAATGTTAAAAATGGTTGATCTTACTGGATATAACAAATATGTATTGAAATGAATGACTTTTTTTCCAAACGTTTGTTGAGAGGGGGCCAGCCTCCCTCATTTGCAGCCAAATATTTCAGCACCTGTGTATGATCTAACAACAAAAAATTCCTGATTATACCGGATCAAACATATATCTAACTAATGATATCAATTTGTGTGCATTTTTTTGTTAAGGGGTGCTAACTAACTCACTATGGGTTTGCCCCCCTCTAAATAATTGTTTATAACTCCTGTTCTGTAGCAGATCTAATGTTGAAAATTGGTGAATCGTACCAGATCTAACGAAGATCTAACAAATGACATACGCTTTTGTACTATTTTTGATTGCGGGGGGGTGACTAGCGTACTACGGGTTAGCCCCCCTCAAAATAATTGCTTATCCTGCTCTGTAGCAGATCTAACATTGAAAATGGTTGATCATACCAAATCTAACGTATATCTAATGAATGACATACATTCTGGTCTATTTTTTGATTCAGGTGGGGCTTGATATGGTTTAGGCCCCCCTCTATATAATTGCTTATGACTCCTATTCTGTGGCAGATCTAACGTTTACTATGGTTGGTCTTACCGGATCTAATGAATATGTGTGAATTACTTTTTCCCCAAAATGCTGTTGAGGAGTTTTGGGGCAGCATACCCTCCTTTGCAGCCAAATATCTCAGCACCTGTGTGTGATCTAACACAGAATATGCCTGATCATACCGGATCTAACAAAAATCTAACCAATGACATCGATTTTTGTGCATATTTTGGTTGAAGGGGGCTACTAGCTCCCTACGGGTTAGCCCCCCTCTAAATAACTGCTTATAACTCCTGTTCTGTAGCAGATCTAATGTTGAAAATGGTTGATCATACCGGATCTAACGAAGATGTAACAAATTACATATGTTTTTGGAGTATTTTTGATTGAGGGGGCGTGACTAGCTTACTAGGGGTAGCCCACCTACTCTAAATAATAGCTTACAACTCCTGTTCTGTAGCAGATGTAACGTTGCAAATGGTTGATCATACAGGACCTAACGAAGATCTAACAAATTACATGCATTTGGGTCAATTTTTTTATTGAGTGGGGGAGCTGACTACGGGTTAGCCTCCCCTCTAAATAATTGCTTATAACTTCTGTTCTGTAGTGGATCTAACGTTAAAAATGGTTGATCTTACTGCATCTAAGGAATATGTATTGAAATTAATTACTATTTCCCAAAGATGTTGTTGAGGGGGGCCTGGCCCCCCCTCATTTGCAGCAAAATATTTCAGCACCTGTGTGTGATCTAACAAAATAAATGCCTGATCATACCGGATCTAACGTATATCTAACCAATGACATTGATTTTTTTGTGCATTTTTTGGTTGAGGGGGGCTAACCAGCTCACTACGGATTAGCCCCCCTTCTAAATAATTGCTTATAACTCCTGTTCTGTAACAAATCTAACGTTGAAAATGGTTGTTCATACCAGATCTAATGAATAACTAACAAATGACATCTGTTTTTGTACTATTTTTGATTGGGGGGGTTACTAGCTTACTATGGGTTAGCCCCCACTCATTTGCAGCAAACTATTTCAGCAACTGTGTGTGATCTAACAAAAGAAATGCCTGATCATACCGGATCTAACGTATATCTAACCAATGACATTGATTTTTGTGAATGTTTTGGTTGGGCGGTGGAAACTAGCTTACTACAGGTTAGCCACCCCTCTAAATACTTGCCTATAACTCCTATTCTGTAGCAGATCTAACATTGAAAATGGTTGATCCTACCGGATCGAACGAATATCTAACAAAATACATACATTTTAGTAAATGTTTTTATTGGAGCGGCTAGCTACGGGTTAGACGCCCCCCCCCACTAAAGAATTGCTTATAACTCCTGTTCTGTAGCGGATTTAACATCAAAAATGGTTGATCAAACCGGACCTAACAAAGATCCAATGAAACAGATCATTTTTTGTAAAAGATCATGAAAAGGGGGGCTAACCCGAGTGAGGCCACGTACAGTGGGCTAAGGCGGTGCATCAGAACTCAGGAACTAGTCTTCAGTCCACTCCTCTTTGGAGGGGAGGACAGCCCACAACAGTCTTAGATGGCTACATAGTGTTTTATGGTGGTGAAACAAAATGGTCGGTGCCAACAAACAATAAGCATTGGCCAACAGTTTGGGCTTTTGTGTAGGAATGAGAAAAACACTTGCCAGGCACTGCCATAATGGTATTAACTGGAGATTAAGGGTGGCATGTGCAAAATTGTGCAAGTACCTGGACATTTAATAGCCGTGCCTGGCAAATCCCTAATACTTCTATGCAAGCCATACTGTTAGCTTTGCCAATACTTGTTTTTAAAAGAATTTCAGTGAAGGACATGTATAGTGCTTATAAATCAAGTGGCTGACGGCAGACCTGGTTAAGATATTTTTATTACACCAGTAGTGTGCTTACAGCTCCAATTAAGTCATTATTTCTCAGAAGACTGCTTTAAAAAAACTGTCAGGCACTACAAGAGTAAAGTTTGATGGGAAGGCATGATTAAAGAGAGCTCGAAGAGATCCCACAAGGAAGTGTTTTGGGCGGCGAGGGGCAGGAACTGGGTGGGAATGCCCATAAGGATTAGCATGGCCATGGGCAGTCAATGGGTGGGCAAATAACCAAACAACACCTACAATCCTTGTGTCCCTCCTCAAATGCCAGTTCTCCCTGTCTGTAGTCTAGTGCAATAGTTTCGGCTTATAGTTGGCGCCACCTAATAGCCCAAACTAAAAAAGATCAGAGGTTTACAACAGTATAAACATGTCTTTCGAATATGTACAGCAAGCCATGTGAGGCAGGACTGGACACATGCAGAGCATCCTTGAACCAGTGTAAGAGAAAATACCCCTTAGGTAAGGAGGCTTGCGTATTAGCACCCCTTGTATCTCGACGAAGAAAGCTGAACTTGAATTCAAAGCAATTGATATTAAGAACTGTGAAAATCATCCATAATTACATGACATTATGTTCAGGCGCTTTCCCCCCTGATTACATATTTGACCTATATGCGCAGGAATGAATAGGTCTGTAATACGACACAAATTAAAGGTTTAGAAAACGTGATTGGAAACAAATACAAATCAGTGGGGTAGTTACTCTTTGCTGTAAGTAGCATTTTACTGGGAGGAAATGGGGTTCCTTGCTGCAGCAGCAACTCGAGCAGTTCCCTGGGAGACAAGTGTCACGTTATTAGGTCACTGCGTTGCCAGAAGCCACGAGCACCCCGGCATGCACTGGGCGCATCTTCGCATATTTCGGCTCCGCTAGGTTATACTGTAATAGGTTTGAGTCATTGACGCATCTCGTGCACATACGCCAACCAACACCTGTTCCCATTTAGCAGTAGATGTTAATACAAATTACAGCAAATTGAATAGCCGACTCCAAAAAAGCCCTGCAATTGTTGCGGTATTTTTAGAAACACAAAATAAGGAAATAAACAACTTGAGTAAAAAATGATTTAAATAACAAAAAGCATATCGTTATAAACAGCTTGTCTCCAAGAGAACAATGAACCGACAAGGAGCGAGTTTTTTTTTTTGTACTTCTGCTGTTAAAGCAGATCACATTATGAATGGGTGAAATGTCAGGAATAATTAAAGAAAATCACTGTATAATCTTCAGAGAAGACATCTGATATGTAAGCCGGCTCCGCGCCTCTTATCATTTCCGCTGATCAGCTCGTCTGAACATAGCGCCCATTAGTATTCAACTTATTTTCCTCCCCTTATATAGTACATGCAAAATGGATATGCCTGTGCTCGAGGGGATGAAAAGTGTTTTCCTCCGGTCGATTAATGCAATGCGTGTTGGCCCATTGAATGTTCATCTTTATATCCTAGACCCAGTCAGTGCTCCAGATACAATTTTGAAGTGGGAGCATTTTGCTCCCTATTATTGAAAGTTGGGAGTACAATTATTTTTTAGGGACTAAACACACGAGTCCTGTTCCCAATGGGAGTATTTTATAAACGAGTAAAAATATGTTCAACTGTAAAACAGAAATATTTTTGGGAGAATTGCTTCTTTGCACTACGTTATTCATGCACATTAAAAGATGGGCTTCGGGGGGCGCCCGAGAGCCCAAAGAAGATGGGCCCTTGTCAGCATGGCGCCGGGCCTGGTGGGAGGAAGTGGCTAGATGAGTCTGGGGGTGTAGGAAGCCGGGCGCGATGGTGTTCGATTGGAGTTCTAGGAGCCAAGAAATCGTCCCTGGGAGTGCACGTTTGGTGCGTGCTCGTGGCGCATGGACTGACTGGAGACATGGAGACGGGGAGCCCACAGCAGGTGGAGATAGGTGGTGTTTGGAGCTGTGGCTTCCCTGCAACACTGTTGCCTGGGTCCCAGGGCACACTTGCTGGAGCCCTGTGGTTGGCCATCTGTGCTGCTCTCATTGTGTGGCCCCAGAGCCCACATGCTGCACCACTGCACTGGAGGCTCGATTGAGGACGAGGGGTGCAACCAATGTGCTGGAACTCCTAGAGTGACAGTAGGGCTTGCACAAACTGGTAGGCCGCTGTGTCTGAGGAGTGTGAGGTCCTGAACTGTTCCATAGCACATGCTTGCACAATCTGTATATCAGAAAGGTGGATAGGAGGTGGCCATGCTCGGCAAGGGCAGGGGGTCCTGACCGGGTACATGTTGGGGGTGGTCATTCTTCTAGAGTTGCAGGGGTGGTGTACCCAGGCTATACCGAATCTAGGCTAATTTGAATCTTGTTGTGTGTGTTTTTAACATATTTGCAACCCTTTTTGCAGTACATTTGTGCCCCTCCATGTAACTACTAGGCCGCCTGGTGAGTTTTGCCCAGGACTGCTGTGCAACCACTCCTCTTCCCTTCAACTCTCCTCTGCCGCCCCTATGGCATGCAACATCTCCCCTATCTTCTTCTCTAACTGTTAAACTATCACCTACCCTCCCTCTCTCACAAAGTCTGGAAGAAAAAAGCACAAAAAGACATCCTGTCCACTAACCCTGGCCTACCCATTGCAGACACCTATGTCAGCGCAACTTCCAGACAAGTCTTCTCTCTATCCTCTGACCAGATCTATGGACTCTGCATCTCATCTCTACTCTCTCCCCTTTCACATCCTCTCCCATTAATGGTGGCACCAAATGGGAAGTCCTCTTGGCGGGCTTCGCATCATCCAGCTGTATCATTCATGTCTATCACACTGGCACTATTTTGGTTCAGGGTCCTCAACCCAACCTTCATCTCTTTGACCAGCACCTGTCATCCCTCATTAACTTCCTTCCCACATCTGCTACTCCCTCTTCCACTCTCTGTCGCCGCCCTCCCTGACTGGTGTACCACGCCCCTGTACCCTTCTTCGGAAAACCTTCAAAGGTGAAGACCTCCTGCATCTAGCAACACTCAACGCTCGATCAGCCATCAAACACTCTGCCTCCTTCTTGAAGACATTGATCTCGTCACCCTCGCTCTTACCGAGACGTGGTTCAAGGCCAGCCCAGTTACTGTTTTTGACTTCCTTCTCCCTGATGGCTACAAGATCATCTCCAAGCCTCGCCCTAACCATGCTGGCGGTTTCTCTGATTTTCCCACCCAGCCTCACTCCTACTTTGAGAGCCTGGTTTGAAACCTTGTCATCTCTCTCTCCTCCTCTCTGACCATTACCACTATCTACAGGCAACCTTGCTCTACCACCTTGTTCCTCTCCGAATGGGCCGATTTCTGCTCCTCTCTCCTCACAACCACAACTAAATTCCTTCTCATTGGGGACTTCTCTATCGCAGAATCCTCTCTCTTTCATGACCTCTGACCTCGCTCTCCTGCTCCATTCTCCCTTCCGGTCCAACCCACTCGGCTGGACACACTCTTGATGCCCTCATCAGCTCTGATCTTTCACTCTCCTCTCCACTGGTCAGATAACTCTCTCCTCTCACCAGGGTCCTCTCGGGCCTCTGACCACACCTCCCCCAGCCCTGCCAACCTCGTTCATGAACATCCATCCAATGAAATGAGTGTCAGCTGCCGCTTTCGCATCCACCTGCACCCCCACCCTCCCCCCACCACAGACTCTACCTCTGACTCTGCTCTCAGCAATCTCCACTTGACCATTACTAACACTCTGTACCTTCTTGCCCCAGTCAAGAGGATCCGTCTGAAACCTGCCTCTAAGAGTAACACCTGGTATGACTCTGAACTGGCAGCCCTGAAACGCAAGTGCAGAAATACAGAACTGAAGTGGCAGTCTTTCGGCTAACCCTCTGACAAACTGGCCTGTCGCCTGCTCTAAAGACAATGCAAACTTTCCATCTGTGCCAAGAAAGGGCCCTACATCCAGGCACGTGTCTCTGGTGCATCCAACAACACGGCTGAACTCTTCAAAATCTGCAAGGAACTAGCCAACCCTTCTGCAGTCTCCTCCTCACCCCTCCTGTCCCAAGCCCTCTGCAGTGCAATAGCCACACACTTTACTACAAAAAATCAGGACATCCTGAGCACCCTTGCGTCCCTCTCCCCCGCTACATCACCCCCCTGCCTCCCACCCTCTTTCTGCCTTTCTCTCCTCCTTCTCCCTCATCACACCTGATGAGCTCACCAGAGTTGTCCGCTCGATGAAGGTCTCCTCCAAACAGGTTTCCCCCTGCTCCCCCAGAACCCTAAAGGACAATAGTGGCTCTCTTGCCCCTGCACATGCTGATTTCTGCAATCACTCTTTTTTTCCCAAATTTAATTTTATTTCCGGTTTACACAATCTTAGAACAGAAAACTTTGCATACACGTCAACCAATGAAACACACCCATCCCTCCCTCGACCCCCCGAGTAACAGGATCTTCTCAGTAAAAGAAACAAGATTATGGAATAATTCGGTTTGCTTTGACTGGCATAACAGTTCATCACAACGTATGCCAGTGTCCGTGGCTGCCTCTCAGTCTCTCTGGAGTCTTTAGTTTGTAGTCGACCAGCTTGGGAGGTCCCCCGGAGGGGGCGCCACTCCTCCAGTCATCTTATATCCCTGCACACCTCCTGCTTGCGGCCCTCCTTATTCAACAAAACCCCTTTCAGCTGCTATAGTGTTTGGTCATGAGCTCACCCCATAAGGACTTGTATGCTGCTGCTCTCCCATCAAGTGCAGATGTGATCCTTTCCATCATATCTTCACGTATGTTCAGAGACACATTAACCCATTCTCTTTTGCATGAGTGCATTCCCATTTCCTGGCCAGGCAGGCCTGCGCTGCGAGCGGCAGCGGTGCCACCAGGCCCCCAATCTTGTTTAGTTCCCCATCCAATTCCTCCATACCAAACAGGGTCAAGAACAGTGTTTTTGTGTGCTGAACACCGTCAGTTTCCTTTATCCAGCCCAACGCCTCATCCCAAAGCATCTGTACCTGGGGCATCCCCACCACATATGCCAGCAATCGGACCTAGCCCTGCACTGATGCGAACACTCAGTGCTTATGTTCGGAAACATCGTGCAGAGCCTGACCGGGTCGTATTGCCACCTATGTAAACGTTTAATGGCATGCTGCTTATATTGGCAGGATATCGACGTCTGGAAAGTCGCTTGACACAATTTTAGCCACTCCTTCCGATCCAGTTCCCTCTCCAGGCCACCTTGCCATTTCCATCTCACCTTCTCTGTGGATCTCTTCCCGGCCATAACCAGTTCCTTATACATAACTGAAATCAAGCCCTTTATATCTGTTCTCTTGTGTAGGAGCTGCTCGAAGGGAGTGAGTTCCCTCTGTATCTTATCATTCCATTTGACACTTGTGAGCACCCCCTTCAATTGAACATATGAAAAGACTGACAGTGTGCCCAGGCACAGCGTCTCCTCTAGCTCATTAATAGTGATGAATGTACCGTTCCTCCATGGCTGACCCGCTCGCTCTAGACCTGCCTCATACCAGGCCTGAAACCTCCCTGGATCCGGGATAGCATCCCTTATCTCCGGAGCCCACAAGTAACCCAATGGGAATGGCCAGGTCATCACCCTCTCCATGTCCGAGCCCTGTCTCCACTTCCCATATTGTGCCCATAAGGGGGTGGTCGCGGATTCTACGGGGCAGCCTGTTTCTTGGAACCCAAATCCATTCCCCCACTGTAGCCAGGGACAAATGTAAATTGTCCAGGCCCACCCATTGATGTTCCCTCCGCATTCTAAGGTGCAAGTGTTATTCTCACCTAGTATCTGCGGGGACGTTGGGGCACGGTTGGATCCCTCCCTGGACTTGGCTCCCTTGGATCAGGCTTCTTCCCCTGCTCCTGTAGTGTGGGCTGCGCTGGTTGCTGGCACTGCCCTCGAGAGAATACGAGAGGCCGTGAGAATGCTGTGGTCGGACTGTGATTTCCCTCAAACCCTTCTTCCCAGAATGAGGTGAGCATGCGTTTACCCGTATAGTATCACCTGTTTATTTATGAGGATCTCCGTCCTGCTTCTCATCTGCAGGGGCGCCTTTAATGGACCTAGTACCTTCACTGGTCCATGTGCGTGGTAGCCCAGACCAGTTGTGGCTAATACACTTCTAAGGTAAGTGTTTCTCAACAATAATTATTGTCCGTATCCTTTTGCAATGTCTTTTTTCCGTGATTATTGTCTGTAACCGTGGTAATGTCTTTCCTTCTCCCCAATAGGTGGTGAAGGGCCTAGCGGAGTCGCGGTATTGGAAGCAAGTCCAAATGGGGGCCAGAGAAGTTTACGATGTCTCAAGTAGAAGGTAAGTTTGGTTCTGAAGTCAAGCGCGAGATATGTGCTGTTCGCGACCTTAGCGTAAAGTCTTTATGTTGTTTCTAATCTTGTGTCACAACGAACCTCTGCGATGTCTATGGGTACCTCCGTCCCCAAGCACCAGAGAAGGAGAGAATAATATACTCCCTCACCAGTTATTGAGGCCACAGGTGAAAAGAGTCGGGAACACGGGTACCAGGTGCTGCAAAGGAAAAGCAGGTGAGTGTGAGTACAAGGCAGTCACTTGGGAATGACCAATAATCAAGACAATGGAGTGGGACCTACCTAACATGGAGGAGAACCAGGACGGGAAGACAGCCGGGGGAGCTGGGGTTCAGAACCCCCTCACTTAGGGGCTTGACGTGGTGTTGAGCCGAAGTCCAAACAAAACAACCTTGAGCCAAAGGGGAGTTCCAGAAACAGTTCCAAGAAAAGTCCAAAGCCAAAGGGTCCAAGATCCGAGGATGGTAAACTTGAAAGTTCCAAAAACCAAGTCCGAAATCCGTAAGAAGCAAGTCCAGTGATGCAAGCCAGAGAGTCCCAAAATCCACTAGGCAAAGTTCAGGCAACCAAATCCAAGGAGCAGGCAAAACAGTCCAGAAACACCAGAAGCCAGGGTTCAAAAGCCGGAGAGTCAAGATCCAGGAAAAACACAACGCCACTCGAAATGCTGAAAACAGCTGAGAAGTGCGGAAGCTCAGCTTCAGTGTTCTTTTAAACCGGTGCTTGGGTCACGTGATCGCTTCTTCACTGGGTCACGTGAGTGGCGTCGCGTATCACGTGACCCTCGCAACCGGGAAGTGGCAACATGATTGGTTGGGCGGGCCGCTCCTACAGCAACACGTGGGCGTTGCCCACGTGACCAGGAAGCCGGGGTGGTGAGGCTCAATCCACCCCAGCGCCATCGCGGCCACAGTTTCCATGATGCCGTGCGCCGCCTCCCTCTTACGGGGAGCCCGGCGCCATGGCCTCTGAAGGGGCGCGCCCGGGAAAGGCCACCGCCACAGGTAAGGTGTCGCTGGGAGGTGGGCGGTGTTGCGCGGCTCGTAACAGAACCCCCACCCAAAGGTCCACGTGGGCAGGACAGATGCTCCCGATGGAATCGTGACACTAATAGGGGGGTATGAACATTAGATGCAGGCTCCCATGATCTCTCTTCCGGGCCGAAGCTGGCCCAATCAATCAGGTAGTACAAGACCCCTTTACGAAGGCGCGATCCCAATATGTCCCTTACCTCATATTCATCTGAGGACCCTTGCACAAGAGGAGCCGGCGGCAGCAGTGGCCTTGTGAGGGGCCGGCAAGGTTTTAACAGGGAAGTGTGAAACACTGGGTGTATGCGCCAAGAGGAGGGTATGGTCAGACGAAAGGCCACTTGGTTAATGACCCTCGAAATTCGGTACGGGCCAACAAAACGGGGGAGGAGCTTACGGCAACCTGGTATTCGTAGGTGGCGGGTGCACAACCATACCTTATCCCCAACCGAGTAGCAAGGGGCTGGGACACGATGTCTATTGGCCGCACGGCACATGGCGGTCTGGGCATCCTTCAAATGCACCAGGGTCTGAGCATGTACGCTTTTCAGATCCCTAATGCAGTCGGCTGCCGCAGGAGTCAATCTAGCGGAGAAGTCAGGAATGGGAAAGACTCTGTGATATTGCCCATACATAGAATAAAACGGAGAGAAACCAGTGGCAGAATGAGGTGCGTTGTTATATGCGAATTCTGCAAGGTGCAAAACTTGGAACCAGGTATATTGATGTTGAAGAGAGAGACAGCGAAGATACTGTTCTAGTGTCTGATTACAGTGTTCGGTCTGGCCGTCAGTCTCGGGGTGGTATGAAGACGAGAAACGAGCATCTATGCCCAAGAGACGAGTGAGGGAACGCCAAAACTTAGAGGTGAACTGGGAGCCCCTATCGGAAATGATCACTGAAGGCAATCCAAAGAGACAGAATATCGACTGAAAAAACAATCTGGCTAATGTCGGTGCTGAAGGAATGCCGGTGCATGGGACGAAGCGTGCCATCTTGTTGAATGCATCCACCACGACCCATATGGTATCATGACCCTAGACCTTCGGCAGATCGGTTATAAAGTCCATGTTTACCGTGTGCCAGGGACGGGGAGGAATGGGCAATGGTTGAAGCAGACCCAACGGGCGTCCTTTAGTATTTTTACATTGAGCACAGATTGGGCAGTTTAAAATATAGTTAGTTACATCTCGGCGCATGGACGGCCACCAACACCATCTCTTTAACAATGCGAGGGTTTTTTGTTGTCCCGGATGCCCATTGACTGGAGCGTCATGGGACCATTCAAGAGCCTGAATACGTGTGTCCGTGGTGGGGAGAAACAATAGGCCTTGCATAAAGGGTAACCCCTCGTGATACACTAAATCCCATTCACTCATTTCATCGGAATGTGTAGAAACCCAACTGCGAACAGCACTGACCAGGTCGGTTGAAGGAGTGCATAGACAGATAACATGATTTTTACCCAGGAGGTGTTCGGGGAACACAGGAAGAGACTCTCCACCCTGTAAGCATGAAAGAGCATCTGCTTTACCATGACCGGTGCCAGGACGATGTCGTATGACAAAGTCAGAGGTGGAGAAGAACAGGTGCCAACGGACTTGTCGACTGTTTACGCATTTCAGGTTCGCCAGGTCTTGCAGGTTGCGGTGGTCAGAATAAACAACGATTTGATTTTTTGCTCCCAACAAGTGGTGTCTCCAAACCTGAAATGCGTCCTTAACAGCGAGCAACTCTTTTTCGGTTACAGTGTAATGTAGTTCTGTAGCGGTGAACTTGCGGGAGTGATAGGCGACGGGGTGTAGCAACCCTGAGGCAGGACAATGTTGTGACAACACCGCCCCTAATGCAAATGATGAGGCATCTGCTTCCACTATAAAAGGTAACTCAGGGTTTGGGTGTTGCAGAATGGGAGCGGAAGTGAAGGCTGCCTTTAATGTCTCGAAAGCCAGATCCTGTGCTTTCGTCCAAACATATGGTTCTCGGGGACTGGTCAGGCGAGTAAGTGGTGCAGCTATGGAGGGAAACCCCGCAATAAATCTCCTATAAAAATTTGCGAACCCGAGAAATGATTGCAAAGCCTTAATTGTTGTGGGTACTGGCCAGTTCAGAACAACATCAACCTTGGTCGCATTCATGGACAGACCTTTAGGAGTGATGTGAAACCCCAAGAAATCCACCTCTGTGACATGAAAGAGGCATTTTTCAGGCTTGGCAAATAGGGCGTTGGTCCTAAGCCTGTGGAGTACCTCTCTAACATGAGTTACGTGTGATGCGAAAGAAGAGGAGTATATCAGAATGTCGTCTAGATAGACTATGACGAATATATCTAGGATATCATGGAAGATGTCATTCATGAATCTCTGAAATGTCGCAGGGGCATTGCAGAGTCCGAAAGGCATGACAGTATATTCAAAGAGTCCATGTCGGGTACAGAAGGCGGTTTTCCACTCATCCCCTTGTCTTATTCGAATAAGATTGTAGGCCCCCCTGAGATCAAGTTTGGTAAACAGTACAGCATGAGTAAGATTGTCTAGAAGGGGGTTTATTAAGGGAATTGGGTATCGGTTCTTTATGGTGATTTGGTTGAGACGGCGGTAGTCTACACAAGGACGTAAGTCTCCTTCCCTTTTGGGGATGAAAAAGATGGGACTGGCAGCAGGGGACTGTGATGGGCGAATGTGGCCTATTCTTAATGCGGTCTGTAAGTAGTCCTTGAGGGCCTGATCTTCCGTGGGAGACAAGGAATAGATTCGACCACAAGGAATTACGGCATCAGGGACGAGGTCGATGGGGCAGTCATAAGGTCTGTGTAGCGGGAGATCTTCAGCCTTTCTTTTGTCAAAAACATCCAGGTAATCCCTGTATTCTGCAGGTATGCCAGAAGCGGTGACTCCTACGACATGGTTAGGAGGATCAGACTCCATATCCTGCTCATCCGTGAGCTGCAACTGGGCCAAAGCACCCAACACTTGGGAAGGGGAGGTCACCGATTCAGGGTATGCCAAGCAATGATTTTGACAATAGGGGGATTCAAATAACACTTTACTCTGGGTCCAATCAACGATTGGATTGTGGGTTCGCAACCACGGAATACCCAAGATGAGACCGAATTGTGGTGTCGTAATAAGATCAAATGACAGGGTTTCTTTGTGTTTTTCTTGGATGACCAGGGTCAATGGAGCTGTCTGTTGCTTGATTGGGCCTGAGACGAGCGATGAACCGTCAACAGCTTGCACAGGTTCCGGTCGTCTTTTGTTCAAAATGGGTAAGTTAAGCGAGGCGGCGAGGGCTATGTCGACGTAGTTCCCCGTGGCCCCTGAATCGATCGCCAAGTGAACCTGATGTGGAGTGTTGCCGGGGTAAAATAGAAGGGCCTGAATATGCATGGGTACCGCTAATGTTGCAGGTGAGGAGGAAGAAAAGGGAGGACCTGTCCGAACCCCCTCACTTAGGGACGGGCTTTCCGAAAAACCTCCGCTTTAGGTTTAGGATGTCGAGGACATTCCCGGACATAATGGCCGTTCAACCCGCAGTAAAAACATGCGTTGGAGGTTCTACGGCGTTCCCTTTCGGTAGCCGTGATGGGACTACGGACCCCACCGATTTGCATAGGCTCAGTAGGGGAATCGCTGGTACTGGGATTCGAAAAGGGAACAGTTCTTTTAGCCTCAACTCTTCTCTCAGCCCTTCGGGCATCGACCTGAAGTGCCAGATCCACGAGTTCGGGATATTGAGCTGGCAGCGAAGGTACTTGTCACGACTCGCTCCCTTCGCTCCCGTTCCCGCCACTTGGGGGCATGTTTTGGGGCTTATTCCTTGCTGGACATTTTCTCCGAACCTAATGCCACAGTGCTGTAATGAATTGGGAGCGCTAAATCCCTATTTTCCAAACTACTTCCCTTCCGGATCCATTCCAGGTTTTTGGCAGCCAGCATGCTTCTTTAACCAAATGACTGTGCTTCCCAGAATGCCTGGCCCACTGCTCCACCTCCACCCTTGCAGGACAAGGTTGGGTGGAGGATAGGCAACACCTGTGGCTGCAGGTGCAGCAGTCAGCACACCTGAGGCGTGTGCTCGTTAAACAGCTTTAAAAGCCTCAGTCTCACTTCAGTCCAGCGCTGGTCATCGTTTGCAGTGTTCCTGTTTTTGACTAGTCCCTGGTTCCTGGTTCCTTGCCTTTGTACCTACTTCCTTGTTCCTGTTTTCTTGTTTCCTCCGCCCTGAATTTCGGATTCATGCGCTAATTGATTTCTGCTCCCTTGATTTCCCTTTTTGTCTTCCCCTGTTTGCAGGCAGCAATTCTCAGTGCTTTCCCCTTTTAGATGCAGCCCAGTTTGTCTGTGTTCTATATTTCTTTGACTCTGTCCTTTGCTGCTGTTACCCATTTGCCTTAGCCTTCCTCTTAGTTTAGTTTCCTGTCTTTTCCTTGGAGGGGTAGGGAGAAGTTTGCATAGGTTATTTCGTTTTTCCCTGCTCCTGATCCTTACTTTCTAGAGGATCCATTCCATGTTTTCCACTGCACTTCTGCATTTATTTTCCCTTTGATTATTAGGTGTGGTGTGCGGTAGTAGCTAGCTCCTGTGTGAATGCTTATGTTTTCCTCACTATTTTGTAGACACTATTCCCACTTAGGTATTTAGTTTTCCTTCCATTGCTGTTCTAGCCTTTCTGGGTCCCAGTTTCTTCAACAGGATTCGTGGGCTAGCTGACATTCAAGAGGTTATCTCGTCCTCGTGAGTACAGTTCTTAAGTTCCCTTATGTAATACCATCAAGAGTGTTAGTACAAAGATCCTGTCATTGCTTGCCCTCCACGTGGGTTTAGCGCTGTCAGTACCTGTAACAGCAATTGGGGGTAAGGCGCTTGCCGACTTTCCTCGCGGTCAGGTGCTTACCCCACATCCCTTTTTATATATTGGTTTTGATGTCACACTCTATTTGCACTCCTGGGTTCTAGCATACCTGAGTCGTAGTTCCTGGGTGCACATTTCCCTTGCCATATTCGCTGCCTTTGTACTCGCCTGACTAATCTTGACAGTATGACCAGCCCAAAATTCCCATTGAATATGGCAAGTTTAAGAAAGAAAGGCAGCAAGGCCTCTAACAAGCTTGTACAGAAAGCTTCCCCTACATTTACCTGTGACAATCAAATCACTAGTCTTGGCTTAAATGAACTCCTTGTCACGAATGGGCATTTACGAGCAAAGTATTTTTCCCATAGGATGGCACATCCTACATTGCCTGATCCTAGTTCGATCTTTTGTTCTGATCCCGATTCTATGTCAGCGCAAGCCTTAGCCGCAGAAAACAACACACTGTTAGACTTATTATACAAGAGTACCTCTGTTGTTGAACCCCATGATTCCAGTTGTGCTTCACCTCAGATAGAACAGTTTCATGGTACAAACATAACGAATGGAGGGGTTCCTTGCATAACTTCAGTTTTCTACCCTCAGTCCAAATACTTCTTTGCACAAGTACATACGGTAGTCCCTAATGTCAAGAGGTCTAAGGTCAATAGATTGCTTAAGGGTAACACAGACCAAGTTAGTATGAGAAAGTATAAATCTCAGAACCTGAAAGCAGTTGAGGATAATGCACAATCGGTGCACATCCAGATTGCTAGTGCAGGATCCAGCCCTGATGCCACTATGCCTCCCCCTGTGCCTACTGATAGTGATGTACAGTTAATGCAGGGCATGCTAAGAGCTAAGCTTGAGGAGTTAACACAAGAATTCATTTCTTTACAAGAGGAGAATAAGATCTTGCACGCATTCCTGAATACACCTCAGACTTTATCCATTGATGTTGATGAAGTGAACACAGTTCAGCCCCTGAGTGCAGAGACTTTGGTAAACCATGATAATTGCCAATATGTTAGATCTATTGGAAGTGAAAGTCTTTCTTCTAGCACAGCGCTCAATCTGGGCACAGTTTCTAACAATTGTTCTGCTGATTGTCAGGGATTGCAGTTAGCTGAAGATTTACAAGCCACTCCTTTACCTAAAGTTTGCTGTGTAGCAGTCTGTCATAATTCTGAGCTAGCACACATACAAGCTTCTGATCTCCAAACACAATACACAAAGGTGGCATACACAGATTCAGTCACTACAGTAGGCTTAGGTCCTGCTCTTGATACAGCTGCTGAGACTGAAGTAGATGTTAAAGCTGATGTGGAAGACGATCTTACCTCTGGGTTCACTCTTCCTTCTGCCAATTCTGATCAATACGAACAGTCAGAGACAGTACAGATTTCATGTTCTGATGAACTCATTCCACAGTATACAGAACCAAAAGACCAGCAGGCGATTCCTGAACTGTTGATTGTTAATCTGCCTCTTTCAGAAGCTAAGACAGAGGAATGGACAATTGACGAAATCCTGATTAACAGAGACTTTACTATGGTGATTCCACTGGTTGATTTTGACTTCCACAAAGAAAGAGACTCTGTGTCACCCACTAAAGAAAAGGACTGCAAGGGTACAGTTCAGTCCTTGGTTACTGGAGCCAAGGAGTCTAATGCCCTAAAGGTGCCCTCCATTCCTGAGCCACTAATGTGTCTATCAACTTCTGAGACTTCTGTGTGTCCTCCTACAACCATTGACTCTTCTATGATCCAATCCACAGCCCTGCAGTCATCTTTGGTACACGTGTCTTCAATCAATGAACCGCTGCCATGTCTGCCATTTAATCAAGAGCCTCCACCATGCACGGGGTTAGTCCCAAAGACCCTGACATGTTTGGATTCAGCTACCGAGATGGCTCCAACTCGCATGCCTTCAGCTTCAAAGTTTCCTCTGGCCTGCCTGTCTTCAGCTACAGTGACTCATCCAGAAGATCATCCTTCAACCAGAGAGCCTCCGGTAGTCCATCATATGTGCATGTCTTCAGTTCCAGAGTTTATTGCTTGTTTGCCTTCAGTTCATGATCCATCAGATCCTGCTATATTTTCTACTGCTCCAGACAGTCCTCCTGAATCCCAAACATTTACTGTCGATGAACGTTTAGATTGCCTTTCTTTTGCTTCAGGAGGAGCACCAGAATGCCTGCCTTTTCCACAAGACGATTCTCCCAACTGCTTCACTTTAGCATCAGAGCCTCCTAAAAATGCAGCATCAGAGTTTGAGACTTTTGCCAGCTCCCGCTTCAGAGTCATCAAGCTGGACCAAGTGGTGAGTCAGAACCACTCACCTGGGTGTGCACAGGGGGTGGTGCAGACCGGCGTATTACCTACAGAACTTGTGCAACAGAATTCCGCCAAGAAGCACCAGTTGGGTGCTAGTAGCCAAAGGAAGGGAATGACTGCTGCAGTTCAAGATGTGTCTGTTATTGCTCCTTCTGCGAGTGTGCCTGAAATACCAAGTACTGTGTCTATCACTCCTATCAGTATGCCAAACGTCCCTGCTGTTGTATCCAACGTGCAACAAAGTGGCTACACGACTGTCACCAGGAGTACCAGCCTCGTACAACCCATGGGACTTCCAGGCATCCAAGGCGTAGAATATGTGCAGTCAAACCTTAATCATTTTCAACCACAAGCCTTTTCCCAGATGGATGACAGAAAAAGATCTGAACCTCTACCTCAGCCGCCACCTTCTCTAATGGCTGAACATGAACATTTCCTGAAGCCAGCAACTTCCTCACCTCCCGCATGTCCGCTCTCGGCGGAAAGGCTAACAGAACTTCTACCATCGTCTAAGGCAAGTTGCACCAGCCTGCCTCCCTCCTCAAAGACTTACAAGGGTCCACTCCCAGTGACTGAGCTTCCTGGACCTTCCAACTCTGCTCCAGGTCCTGCAAGTTCTTCATGCCTTTCTTCAAACCATGAGTCTCTTCCTCACCAGAAGTCACCGTTTCCATCAGTATCACCTCCAAAGACAACACACTCCTATCATGGAAGCCCATCTGCCTTTGCCCACAAGCCACCATTTCCATCAGTGCCACCTCCAAAGAAAAAGCACTCCCATCATGGAAAGAAGAAGTCTCGTACGGGTGGCGGGCACCCGAAGAGGGCCGTAGGAGGGGGTATACTGTCACGACTCGCTCCCTTCGCTCCCGTTCCCGCCACTTGGGGGCATGTTTTGGGGCTTATTCCTTGCTGGACATTTTCTCCGAACCTAATGCCACAGTGCTGTAATGAATTGGCAGCGCTAAATCCCTATTTTCCAAACTACTTCCCTTCCGGATCCATTCCAGGTTTTTGGCAGCCAGCATGCTTCTTTAACCAAATGACTGTGCTTCCCAGAATGCCTGGCCCACTGCTCCACCTCCACCCTTGCAGGACAAGGTTGGGTGGAGGATAGGCAACACCTGTGGCTGCAGGTGCAGCAGTCAGCACACCTGAGGCGTGTGCTCGTTAAACAGCTTTAAAAGCCTCAGTCTCACTTCAGTCCAGCGGTGGTCATCGTTTGCAGTGTTCCTGTTTTTGACTAGTCCCTGGTTCCTGGTTCCTTGCCTTTGTACCTACTTCCTTGTTCCTGTTTTCTTGTTTCCTCCGCCCTGAATTTCGGATTCATGCGCTAATTGATTTCTGCTCCCTTGATTTCCCTTTTTGTCTTCCCCTGTTTGCAGGCAGCAATTCTCAGTGCTTTCCCCTTTTAGATGCAGCCCAGTTTGTCTGTGTTCTATATTTCTTTGACTCTGTCCTTTGCTGCTGTTACCCATTTGCCTTAGCCTTCCTCTTAGTTTAGTTTCCTGTCTTTTCCTTGGAGGGGTAGGGAGAAGTTTGCATAGGTTATTTCGTTTTTCCCTGCTCCTGATCCTTACTTTCTAGAGGATCCATTCCATGTTTTCCACTGCACTTCTGCATTTATTTTCCCTTTGATTATTAGGTGTGGTGTGCGGTAGTAGCTAGCTCCTGTGTGAATGCTTATGTTTTCCTCACTATTTTGTAGACACTATTCCCACTTAGGTATTTAGTTTTCCTTCCATTGCTGTTCTAGCCTTTCTGGGTCCCAGTTTCTTCAACAGGATTCGTGGGCTAGCTGACATTCAAGAGGTTATCTCGTCCTCGTGAGTACAGTTCTTAAGTTCCCTTATGTAATACCATCAAGAGTGTTAGTACAAAGATCCTGTCATTGCTTGCCCTCCACGTGGGTTTAGCGCTGTCAGTACCTGTAACAGTACTACTGCCAGTGCATCTTTCATCGCCTCATTTAGACCACGATAAAACACCACGGCCTTTTTATTCTCCGGCCATGCTGTCTCCACTGACAATTGGTTGAAGCGAGTAATGTAATCCACTAGTGGACTCTTACCCTGAACCAATTCTAACAATTCTAGATCCCGGGTCTGTGCTTTGTGTCTGGTATCAAACACTCTTGTCATTTCCGTGATTAACAAATCGAAATCATATAGTACGGGACTGTTTGTTTCTAGCAATGGGTTGGCCCAGGCGGCTGCTATGCCTCCCAGGTGTGAGAGTGTGAATGCCACCTTCGTTGTGGAATCGGGAAAGGCTAGGGGGCGGCATAAGAAATTAAGTTCGCACTGATTAATGAACGTACGGAATTTGCTGGGGTCTCCGTGAAACTTTTCAGGAGGGGCCAAGGTAAACAGTGTGGGAACGTAGACCGGGGCAGGAGTCGGAACAGGGGCTGGTGGGCTCATCTGGGAAGTGCTATCCCCAAATTCCGGATCAGGAGGGAGTGCATGACCTTCGCTTTGTATGGTGTCAAGTCGCTGATGAATTGCGGCCGTGGCAGCAGACATATCAGCTCTGAGAACCGTAATGGCCTATACTAGAGCAGCCACCTGGTCCCCGGCAGCGGCATCCATAGCCAAGGCAGCGATGGCTTCTCAGTCTGTCACAACGAACCTCTGCGATGTCTATGGGTACCTCCGTCCCCAAGCACCAGTGAAGGAGAGAATAATATACTCCCTCACCAGTTATTGAGGCCACAGGTGAAAAGAGTCGGGAACACGGGTACCAGGTGCTGCAAAGGAAAAGCAGGTGAGTGTGAGTACAAGGCAGTAACTTGGGAATGACCAATAATCAAGACAATGGAGTGGGACCTACCTAACATGGAGGAGAACCAGGACGGGAAGACAGCCGGGGGAGCTGGGGTTCAGAACCCCCTCACTTAGGGGCTTGACGTGGTGTTGAGCCGAAGTCCAAACAAAACAACCTTGAGCCAAAGGGGAGTTCCAGAAACAGTTCCAAGAAATGTCCAAAGCCAAAGGGTCCAAGATCCGAGGATGGTAAACTTGAAAGTTCCAAAAACCAAGTCCGAAATCCGTAAGAAGCAGGTCCAATGATGCAAGCCAGAGAGTCCCAAAATCCACTAGGCAAAGTTCAGGCAACCAAATCCAAGGAGCAGGCAAAACAGTCCAGAAACACCAGAAGCCAGGGTTCAAAAGCCGGAGGGTCAAGATCCAGGAAAAAGACAACGCCACTCGAAATGCTGAAAACAGCTGAGAAGTGCGGAAGCTCAGCTTCAGTGTTATTTTAAACCGGTGCTTGGGTCACGTGATCGCTTCTTCACTGGGTCACGTGAGTGGCGTCGCGTATCACGTGACCCTCTCAACCGGGAAGTGGCAACATGATTGGTTGGGCGGGCCGCTCCTACAGCAACACATGGGCGTTGCCCACGTGACCAGGAAGGCGGGGTGGTGAGGCTCAATCCACCCCAGCGCCATCGCGGCCACAGTTTCCATGATGCCGTGCACCCCCTCCCTCTTACGGGGAGCCCGGCGCCATGGCCTCTGAAGGGGCGCGCCAGGGAAAGGCCACCGCCGCAGGTAAGGTGTCGCTGGGAGGTGGGCGGTGTTGTGCGGCTCTTAACAGAACCCCCACCCAAAGGCCCACGTCCACGTGGGCAGGACGGATGCTCCCGATGGAATCGTGACACTAAAAGGGGGGCATGAACATTAGATGCAGGCTCCCATGATCTCTCTTCCGGGCCGAAGCCGGCCCAATCAATCAGGTAGTACAAGACCCCATTACGAAGGCGCGATCCCAATATGTCCCTTACCTCATATTCATCTGAGGACCCTTGCACAAGAGGAGCCGGCGGCAGCAGTGGCCTTGTGAGGGGCCGGCAAGGTTTTAACAGGGAAGTGTGAAACACTGGGTGTATGTGCCAAGAGGAGGGTATGGTCAGACGAAAGGCCACTTGGTTAATGACCCTCGAAATTCGGTACGGGCCAACAAAACGGGGGAGGAGCTTATGGCAACCTGGTATTCATAGGTGGCGGGTGGACAACCATACCTTATCCCCAACCGAGTAGCAAGGGGCCGGGACACGATGTCTATTGGCCGCACGGCACATGGCGGTCTGGGCATCCTTCAAATGCACCAGGGTCTGAGCATGTACGCTTTTCAGATCCCTAATGCAGTCGGCTGCCGCAGGAGTCAATGTAGCAGAGAAGTCAGGAATGGGAAAGACTCTGGGATGTTGCCCATACATAGAATAAAACGGAGAGAAACCAGTGGCAGAATGAGGTGCGTTGTTATATGCGAATTCTGCAAGGTGCAAAACTTGGATCCAGGTATATTGATGTTGAAGAGAGAGACAGTGAAGATACTGTTCTAGTGTCTGATTACAGCGTTCGGTCTGGCCGTCAGTCTCGGGATGGTATGAAGACGAGAAACGAGCATCTATGCCCAAGAGACGAGTGAGGGAATGCCAAAACGTAGAGGTGAACTGGGAGCCCCTATCAGAAATGATCACTGAAGGCAATCCGAAGAGACAGAATATCGACTGAAAAAACAATCTGGCTAATGTCGGTGCTGAAGGAATGCCGGTGCATGGGACGAAGCGATCCATCTTGGTGAATGCATCCGCCACGACACATATGGTATCATGACCCTGGACCTTCGGCAGATCGGTTATAAAGTCCATGGTTACCGTGTGCCAGGGACGGGGAGGAATGGGCAATGGTTGAAGCAGACCCAACGGGCATCCTTTAGTATTTTTACATTGAGCACAGATTGGACAGTTTAAAATATAGTTAGTTACATCTCGGCGCATAGACGGCCACCAACACCATCTCTTTAACAATGCGAGGGTCTTTTGTTGTCCCGGATGCCCGTTGACTGGAGCGTCATGAGACCATTCAAGAGCCTGAATACATGTGTCCGTGGTGGGGAGAAACAATAGGCCTTGCATAAAGGGTAACCCCTCGTGATACACTAAATCCCATTCACTCATTTCATCGGAATGTGTAAAAACCCAACTGCGAACAGCACTGACCAGGTCGGTTGAAGGAGTTGATAGACAGATAACATGATTTTTACCCAGGAGGTGTTCGGGGAACACAGGAAGAGACTCTCCACCCTGTAAGCGTGAAAGAGCATCTGCTTTACCATGACCGGTGCCAGGACGATGTCGTATGACAAAGTCATAGGTGGAGAAGAACAGGTGCCAACGGACTTGTTGACTGTTTACGCATTTCAGGTTCGCCAGGTCTTGCAGGTTGCGGTGGTCAGAATAAACAACGATTTGATTTTTTGCTCCCAACAAGTGGTGTCTCCAAACCTGAAATGCGTCCTTAACAGCGAGCAACTCTTTTTCGGTTACAGTGTAATGTAGTTCTGTAGCGGTGAACTTGCGGGAGTGATAGGCGACGGGGTGTAGCAACCCTGAGGCAGGACAATGTTGTGACAACACCGCCCCTAATGCAAATGATGAGGCATCTGCTTCCACTATAAAAGGTAACTCAGGGTTTGGGTGTTGCAGAATAGGAGCGGAAGTGAAGGCTGCCTTTAATGTCTCGAACGCCAGATCCTGTGCTTTCGTCCAAACATATGGTTCTCGGGGACTGGTCAGGCGAGTAAGTGGTGCAGCTATGGAGGAAAACCCCGCAATAAATCTCCTATAAAAATTTGCGAACCCGAGAAATGATTGCAAAGCCTTAATTGTCGTGGGTACTGGCCAGTTCAGTACAACATCAACCTTGGTCGCATTCATGGACAGACCTTTAGGAGTGATGTGAAACCCCAGGAAATCCACCTCTGTGACATGAAAGAGGCATTTTTCAGGCTTGGCAAATAGGGCGTTGGTCCTAAGCCTGTGGTGTACCTCTCTAACATGAGTTACGTGTGATGAGAAAGAAGAGGAGTATATCAGAATGTCGTCTAGATAGACTATGACGAATATATCTAGGATATCATGGAAGATGTCATTCATGAATCTCTGAAATGTCACAGGGGCATTGCAGAGTCCGAAAGGCATGACAGTATATTCAAAGAGTCCATGTCGGGTACAGAAGGCGGTTTTCCACTCATCCCCTTGTCTTATTCGAATAAGATTGTAGGCCCCCCTGAGATCAAGTTTGGTAAACAGTACAGCATGAGTAAGATTGTCTAGAAGGGGGTTTATTAAGGGAATTGGGTATCGGTTCTTTATGGTGATTTGGTTGAGACAGCGGTAGTCTACACAAGGACGTAAGTCTCCTTCCCTTTTGGGGACGAAAAAGATGGGACTTGCAGCAGGGGACTGTGATGGGCGAATGTGGCCTATTCTTAATGCGGTCTGTAAGTAGTCCTTGATGGCCTGATCTTCCGTGGGAGACAAGGAATAGATTCGACCACAAGGAATTACGGCATCAGGGACGAGGTCGATGGGGCAGTCATAAGGTCTGTGTGGCGGGAGATCTTCAGCCTTTCTTTTGTCAAAAACATCCAGGTAATCCATGTATTCTGCAGGTATGCCAGAAGCGGTGACTCCTACGACATGGTTAGGAGGATCAGACTCCATATCCTGCTCATCCGTGAGCTGCAACTCGGCCAAAGCACCCAACACTTGGGAAGGGGAGGTCACCGATTCAGGGTATACCAAGCAATGATTTTGACAATAGGGGGATTCAAATAACACTTTACTCTGGGTCCAATCAACGATTGGATTGTGGGTTCGCAACCACGGAAGACCCAAGATGAGACCGAATTGTGGTGTCGTAATAAGATCAAATGACAGGGTTTCTTTGTGTTTTTTTCGTGGATGACAAGGGTCAATGGAGCTGTCTGTTGCTTGATTGGGCCTGAGACGAGCGATGAACCGTCAACAGCTTGCACAGGTTCCGGTCGTCATTTGTTCAAAATGGCCCCTGAATCGATCGCCAAGTGAACCTGATGTGGAGTGTTGCCGGGGGAAAATAGAAGGGCCTGAATATGCATGGGTCCCGCTAATGTTGCAGGTGAGGAGGAAGAAAAGAGAGGACCCGTCCGAACCCCCTCACTTAGGGACGGGCTTTCCGAAAAACCTCCGCTTTAGGTTTAGGACATCGAGGACATTCCCGGACATAATGGCCGTTCAACCCGCAGTAAAAACATGCGTTGGAGGTTCTACGGCGTTCCCTTTCGGTAGCCGTGATGGGACTACAGACCGCACCGATTTGCATAGGCTCAGTAGGGGAATCGCTGGTACTGGGATTCGAAAAGGGAACAGTTCTTTTAGCCTCAACTCTTCTCTCAGCCCTTCGGGCATCGACCTGAAGTGCCAGATCCACGAGTTCAGGATATTGAGCTGGCAGCGAAGGTACTACTGCCAGTGCATCTTTCATCGTCTCATTTAGACCACGATAAAACACCACGGCCTTTTTATTCTCTGGCCATGCTGTCTCCACTGACAATTGGTTGAAGCGAGTAATGTAATCCACTAGTGGACTCTTACCCTGAACCAATTCTAACAATTCTAGATCCCGTGTCTGTGCTTTGTGTCTGGTATCAAACACTCTTGTCATTTCCGTGATTAACAAATCGAAATCATATAGTACGGGACTGTTTGTTTCTAGCAATGTGTTGGCCCAGGCGGCTGCTATGCCTCCCAGGTGTGAGATTGTGAATGCTGCCTTCGTTGTGGAATCGGGAAAGGCTAGGGGGCAGCATAAGAAATGAAGTTTGCACTGATTAATGAACGTACGGAATTTGCTGGGGTCTCCGTGAAACTTTTCAGGAGGGGCCAAGGGAAACGGTGTGGGAACGTAGACCGGGGCAGGAGTCGGAACAGGGGCTGGTGGGCTCATCTGGGAAGTGCTATCCCCAAATTCCGGATCAGGAGGGAGTGCATGACGTTCGCTTTGTATGGTGTCAAGTAGCTGATGAATTGCGGCCGTGGCAGCAGACATATCAGCTCTGAGAACCGTAATGGCCTGTACTAGAGCAGCCACCTGGTCCCCGGCGGCGGCATCCATAGCCAAGGCAGAGATGGCTTCTCAGTCTGTCACAACGAACCTCTGCGATGTCTATGGGTACCTCCGTCCCCAAGCACCAGTGAAGGAGAGAATAATATACTCCCTCACCAGTTATTGAGGCCACAGGTGAAAAGAGTCGGGAACACGGGTACCAGGTGCTGCAAAGGAAAAGCAGGTGAGTGTGAGTACAAGGCAGTAACTTGGGAATGACCAATAATCAAGACAATGGAGTGGGACCTACCTAACATGGAGGAGAACCAGGACGGGAAGACAGCCGGGGGAGCTGGGGTTCAGAACCCCCTCACTTAGGGGCTTGACGTGGTGTTGAGCCGAAGTCCAAACAAAACAACCTTGAGCCAAAGGGGAGTTCCAGAAACAGTTCCAAGAAATGTCCAAAGCCAAAGGGTCCAAGATCCGAGGATGGTAAACTTGAAAGTTCCAAAAACCAAGTCCGAAATCCGTAAGAAGCAGGTCCAATGATGCAAGCCAGAGTCCCAAAATCCACTAGGCAAAGCTCAGGCAACCAAATCCAAGGAGCAGGCAAAACAGTCCAGAAACACCAGAAGCCAGGGTTCAAAAGCCAGAGGGTCAAGATCCAGGAAAAACACAACGCCACTCGAAATGCTGAAAACAGCTGAGAAGCGCGGAAGCTCAGCTTCAGTGTTCTTTTAAACCGGTGCTTGGGTCACGTGATCCCTTCTTCACTGGGTCACGTGAGTGGCGTTGCGTATCACGTGACCCTCGCAACCGGGAAGTGGCAACATGATTGGTTGGGCGGGCCGCTCCTACAGCAACATGTGGGCGTTGCCCACGTGACCAGGAAGCTGGGGTGGTGAGGCTCAATCCACCCCAGCGCCATCGCGGCCACAGTTTCCATGACGCCGTGCGCCGCCTCCCTCTTACGGGGAGCCCGGCGCCATGGCCTCTGAAGGGGCGCGCCCGGGAAAGGCCACCGCTGCAGGTAAGGTGTCGCTGGGAGGTGGGCGGTGATGCGCGGCTCGTAACATCTTGTTTGTCCTTTTCTCCTGCAGGGATGGCCCAGCGACGTCTGACGAGGGGCAGCTATCCGAAGGCCTGCTGGCGGTTGCTGGATGGATGGATTTGCGCGGATGCTGGACGAGAAGAGCTCCCCCGTAGCTTAGACGCCTGGATCAGGTGAGGATGCGCTCCGACTGCGATGACAGCTGGAATCAGGTAAGATGCGCTGCAGGCGATGGGATTGCAGGAGTCAGGTAAAATGCGCTTAAGCAATGGTATTGCTGGAATCAGGTAACATGCGCTCGGGTGATGGTATTGCTGGAATCAGGTAAGATGCGCTCAGGTGATGGTATTGCTGGAATCAGGTAAGATGCGGGCTGGAGATGATGTTGCTGGAGTCAGGTAAACTGCGCTTCAATCAATGGTATTGCTGAAATCAGGTAAGAGCGCTTCAGGCGGCGGTGAGCGTTACGCTGCTATAAGCAGACTAACGCAAATTGCCTGCATGCGGGCGGGGCAGGCTTAAGTAGCCTGGCCCAGCCACGCCACCTTGGCTCCACCTTGTGGCCCCACCTGGCCACTCCAAGAGGATGCTGCACGTGCAGCCCAATGTTTTCCTATGGCCACCCCCGACCAGGATGCACGTGGGGGCCCTGCAGGAGAGGAAATAACATGTGCACCAGAAATAAAGTGTGCTCATGAGCCTGGCGCCAAGGACTGGGTCCACCTGAACCCTTTATATGATGGAACTAGTGGTCCTTGCCCAGTGGCCATGACAGTACTCCCCCTCAAGGCCCCTCTCACGGGCGCTCTTCCCCCAGGTCCTTGTTTGGCAGGATTGTTACGATGGAATTGTCTGATTAGCTGTGGAGCATGGACAATGTCAACAGGTTTCGATGTGCGGTCTTGAGGTCCATAACCCTCCCAGTCAATCAGGTAGTACAGTTTAGATTGCACTATCTTAGAATCCAGAATGGCTTTGACTTCGTATTCCAGTTCTCTTTCTATGATATCAGTCTCGGATGGTGCTTTAATTCGAGTATCTGGTTTCATTGGTTTCAGGAGAGAAACATGGAATACCAGATGGATCCGCATATTGGCTGGTAAATCCAATTTCATGGCAGCAGGGTTGATGATGCCTTTGATGGGATAAGGCTTTATAATACAATTTCAGATTGGGGAGCCCTACCCCCCCTGTCCTTCGTTAGGGTAAGGACATCAAATGATATCCTGGGCTTTTTCCATTGCCAGAGAATTGTCAGCATAGTGGCCTTTATTTCACGGAAGAATGTTTAAGGGATATTGATCGAGATCATTTGAAACGCATAGGGAAATCTCGGTAAGCACACCATCTTAAGGGGGTTAAGGTGTCCAAGCCATGAGATGGTTAATTCATCCCATCTTTCCAGATCTTTTCTGAACCCTTCCAGAATCATAGGGAAATTTGCCTTATACAGATCCTCCAGGACCCTCGTATGGTTTATTCCCAAATATAGTAGTGTGTCATGGTTGATCATTAGTCCTAATGGCGCGAACCTCCCCACGTCCATGTCCCCTGTCCCTTCCAATGGGAAGAGTATAGATTTTGCTTTATTAATCTTGAACCCAGAGAGATCTCCATATTCTTCCATCAGTGCGATTACCCTAGGTATGGAGGTCAGGGGGTTCTGTATGTGCAGAAGCATATCATCCCCATATAATGGCACCTTGTATTTGTGTCCCCCAACTTAGAATCCCAACACCCCAGGATCTCCCCTGATTCTCTGTGCTAGTGGTTCCAATGAAAGCACGAATAGGATCGGCGATAGAGTGCAGCCCTGTCTTGTGCCTCTACTTAGGGTGAACCAACGGGAGAAGCCTCCATTGTCTGCCACACAAGGCCAAGTGGATCCATAAACTGCCATAATGCATCTCATGAACCTAGGACCCATATCCACTTTGCTAAGTACCTCTTTGAGAAAACCCCAGTCTACCCTGTCAAATGCTTTTTCTGCATCCACCGATAAGAGTACGGGGTCCCCCCCTATGCCCCTCGCCTCATTGATCAAGTGCAGAGTTTTCCGGACTGTGTCCGCCCCCTGGTGTCCCTTTATAAAGCCCACTTGATCCGAGTGTATCAAATGGGGCATGTATATTTCTAGTCTTGCCGCCAGGACCCGGGTATAGATTTTGGCATCGATATTAAGGAGTTAGATGGGGAAATATAATCTGTATTTTTGGGGGTCCCTACCTTCCTTAGGGATTACCGTGATCACTGCCCGGGAGAATGTTTCTGGGCATTCACCACTCTCAAGGATATCGTTAAACAGTTCTACCATGAATGCGAGAAGAGGGGTAAGAAAGGACTTATAAAAGCTTGCAGAGGAACCATCTTCTCCTGAGGCCTTCCCCATGGGAACGCTAGTCGCTGCCCTCTTTACTTCGTCAGCCGTTATGGGAGCTTCTAGCGCCTCAGCATCCCCCCGGGAGATTACCGGGTTGTCCTTGTGGGCTCCAGGTTGACCCCCATTTTATACAGGTCCTCATAGAATGACGTGAACGCATCTCGAATCCCTTTCCTTCCTTGGTCCTCCGTCCTCGCCACCCCCTCTATGGCCTCTACCCATTTGTCTGCCCGCTGCCCCCTAATTGTCACTACCAACAATATGTCTGCCTTATCCCGCTTCTCATAAAACTTCTGTTTCAGGAATTGTAGTTTCTGAATCACCTCTCCTTTCTCGAGGAGCTGCAGCTCCTCTCTCTTCCCTCGCCTCCAGAACTCTATCTTCTCTCCCCTCTACCGTGTCCCTAACCCTCCATTCCAACTTGGTAATTTCGGTCCGTAGCTTGTTTTCTATTAGGGTCCTCTCCCGTTTTTTGCGGGCCCCCTCCCTGATCAGGATCCCCCTCCATGTCGCCTTCCCTACTTCCCATACAGTTCTCTTAGAAACATCCCCGTGTCGTTCACCCTAAAATACTCCTCAATCTCTTTAGTAATTTCCTCATGGAATACCAGATCTTTCCAGAGGGAGTCGTTACATCTACATTTAGAGCTCCTGGGTACCAGCCCCTGCCAGTTTAGATCCACCAATACCAAGTCATGTAGTCAATTCTAGTAAATGTGCCATGTGGGCCGAGTAGAAAGTATACCCTCTTTCCTCTGGGTATAAGTGTCGCCAAATATCCTGTAGCACATATACTACCAACATCCCCAGGACCTCCACCTGTGCTAGTCGGGGCCCTTCCTCCGAATCTCTCCCGGGTTTGTCCATCCTTCCGATAGTCTCTCCACATGTTTAGGTCCCCCCCCAAAATTATAGGACCCGTTGCTTCGAGCATCACTTTCGGCAATGTTTGCAGCAAAAACCTCTGTTTACCCTGGTTAGGTGTAACGCTCACCTGGTTCCCACGGGGGCGCTGGTCTAGTCTGGATTGCTGTGGCCTCTTCTAGCGTGATGCGCAGGACCCGGAACACCGATTGGACAGGACCTCCAAATCGTGCTTGCCTGGCCCGTAGGAATATCCTTCTGCAGATGAGAAAGGGGATTAACAGTCTGCAGAATAGTGTGCTAGCTCCCCCCTTTACCCTTCGTTCCTCTCTAACTTCTGGTGCAGGGGCGCGTGTTCGTCCAGTTACTTCACTGGTTTTCAGAATGGCGCTGGCAAAATCCACTTGACTTTCCTGAGCGATGCGCCGTAAGTATGAAAGTTCAAAGTTCAAGTGAGGCCCCCTTTATGTTGTCTTTCTAACCTGTGATCTGTCCTTTATTTCAGGTGCAGAATGAAGGCGATGCGTCGAGGGGTTAAACTGCCGAGGTGAGTAGTGATGAGGGCGATCCCTCTAAATGTCCTTATCATTCCCCAGAAATGTCTCTTGTCCTTTCCCCATAGGGGCCGGGGTACGGTACCTGCCAACGGGGCGGCGCCGACCCGAAATGTGGAAGAAAAGCTGGTGAGTATTATGGCTGTTAATCAGGCTTTCCTTCTGTGTTCCTTCTGCTCACCTTTTGTTTCTTCCTCTCTCCCCTAGGTGCAGAGATGTGGCGTCCGATGCTGACAGCCGCGATGGAGCCGGGAGATGTCTCGAGGACAGGTGAGTGAAGCGTGGCGCTGCAGCGAGCAACGCAATGCTTTTATATGGAAGTCTTTCTTCAGGGATGCTGGCGAGAAGATTCCGGATGCAGGTAAGAAGTTTGAAATAGTCCTTGGTTTTCACCTTTCTCTTCTCTTCCTTCCTTGCAGGTCTTCCAGGTTCGAGGCGGGCGTGGCTGGAGTCCAGGAGCAGGAGCAGACACGGTGAGCGTTAAGCTGCAGGAAGCAGAACAACGCGAAGCATGAGCTGCTGTCTGGGCGTGGCTTAAATAGCCTCCAAAGAAGTCCCAGGTATGTATCCTTCCCCAACTAGGTATGTATCCTTCCCTGGCCACGCCCGAGTGAAAAAATAGTCCCTATGAAAAAATAGTCCCTTTCAGGTCTCAGGGAGGCCTGAAGCGTGCAGCATGGTCTTTTACCCGAGGGCATGATGCCTGCTTCCGGGGGTGCTGGGCCTGGCCTGGTGCTCCGGGGGTAGGCATCATGACAGCACTCCCCCCCAAGGCCCCTCCCAAGGTCGTTCCTTCTGGAGGTTTCGGTTTGTTTGGGAAATTCTGATGGAACCTTTTTACCAGCCGAGGTGCATGTACGTGATTACTGGGTTCCCAAGACCTTTCCTGAGGCCCGTACCCTTTCCAATCAATTAGATAGAAAAGTTTTGATTTTGAGATCTTAGAATCCAAAATGTTCTTCACCTCGAATTCAGGCTCCCCATCTATCTGAATCGGTTCTGGTGGCTTTGTTAATCTGGTTCCTGGGTGCACTGGTTTCAAAAGTGATACATGAAAAACGGGGTGAATCCGCATGTTAGCTGGTAGATCGAGCTTGACTGCCACTGGGTTGATTATAGCTTTGATCGAGTAAGGGCCTAAATACTTTGGATTAAAAGTTCGAGGCCCCTTGAGTGATAGGTGTTTGGTAGCCAACCATACTTGATCCCCTATTTGGTATGGAGGCGCCTCTCTTCGATGCAGATCCACATTCTTTTTGTATTTCCCTTTCGCATGTTGCAAATGTGCAGTTGCATCCTTGAAGGCTTGAGTAATCGTAGAATGTAAATGGTCCACTGCAGGCATTTCAAGGCTCAGAGGTGAGTCCAAGTCTGAAGTACGAGGGTGATGTCCATATAGGGTATAAAAGGTGCTCTGACCAGTTCCAGAGTGTATCGAGTTATTGTATGCATATTCTGCCACCCATAAAATGTCCTTCCAATTACCCTCCGATTGGTGCAACATACATCGTAGATATTGTTCAAGGGTCTGGTTCGTTCTCTCCGTCTGACCATCGGTCTGTGGGTGGTGGCTGGTCGAGAGTCTTACGTCGATTTGTGCCAGTTGACAACACTTTTTCCAAAAATGAGAAATAAACTGACTTCCCCGATCAGAGACTAGTATGGACGGGAATCCATGCAAACGGATGATATTTTCAAGGAATTCTTTGGCAAGAACAAAGGCTGAAGGTAATCCTTTCAACGGAATAAAGTGGGCCATTTTGGAAAATAAATCCACCACGACCAGAATAGTATTGTAACCATTACAAGAGGGCTGGTCCGTGATAAAATCTAGTGACAGGGTGTGCCAAGGTGCTGGTGGAATGTCTAAGGGCTGAAGAAGACCGGCGGGTCTTGTCTTTTGACCTTTGTTTTGGGCACAAACTCCACAGGACATCACGAAAGATTTAATATCCTTTCGCCAGGAAGGCCACCAGAATTGTCGTTTAACCTTTTCCTCTGTTTTGGCAATGCCAGGATGTCCTTCCATCAGGGTATCATGATGACGGGAAATAACCAGTTCTTGCAATTCCTTTTCTGGCAAAAATAAGCGTCCTTGGAAGTAAGGTAAGCCATCCTTGACTGAAAAGTTAGACCCCCTTTTGATCCAATCCTGCAAGGCTGAAGAGTCCAGGAATTGTTTCACTCGTGCTTGAATGTCTTCAAGGCTTTGTAAAGTGGTTATCCCCAAAATTCTTTGTTCGGGAATTATTGGCACAGGTTCTGAGTTTGTGTCTATTTCTTCCATTCCAATTCGGGATAGAGCGTCCGCCTTACCATTCTTATAGCCGGGGCGGTAGGTGATTACAAAATCGAACTCAGCAAAGAACAAAGCCCATCGGAGCTGTCGAGACGATTGAGCCTTGGCAGTTTTTAAATATTGTAAATTTCGGTGATCAGTGATCACGGTGATGGTATGCCGGGCGCCGAGGAGATAATGCCGCCAAGCCTTGAAGGCGGACTTAATGGCTAATAGTTCCTTATCGGTGATCGCATAATTTATCTCCGGCGGCGAGAACTTTCTGGACCAAAATGCTACGGGGTGCAGTTGGTTGGTTTCAGGGTCTCTCTGAGACAGGACAGCTCCCATGGCTAAGCTGGACGCGTCGGTTTCGACTATATATGGGAGATCGGAACGCGGGTGCTTCAAAATAGATGCGGACGTGAACTTAGCTTTCAACTCCTGAAAGGCCTGTTCGGCTTCCTCGGTCCATTCAAAACGTTTATTTTTTCGCAAGAGTGCAGTGATGGGTTGCACCACACGTGAAAACTCCGGGATAAACCTGCGATAAAAGTTGTCAAAACCAAGCATGCTTTGGACACCTTTCACCGAACTACGTGATGGCCATTTGAGGATGGCATCCACTTACCGTGAATCCATTCGGACCCCTTTAGGTGTCAGGATGAATCCGAGAAACTCAACCTCGGTGGTATGGAAAACACATTTTTTCAGCTTGGCAAACAGTTTGTGCTGGCACAGTTTCTCTAGGACGGCCCTGACATGCTTTCTGTGATCAGATTCCGAAGAGGAGTACACAAGAATGTCATCGATATACACGACAACACAGACATCGATGAGTTCCCGAAGGACATCGTTCATGAAGAATTGGAAGGCTGCAGGCGCGTTGCACAACCCGAAAAGCATCACCTGGTATTCGAATAGTCCATATTTTGTACGGAAGGCCGTTTTCCATTCGTCGCCTTCTTTTACTCGTACCAGATGATAAGCCCCCCGGAGATCTAACTTGGTGTATACGCAAGCGTCCTTCACCTGGTCAAGGAGTTCAGGGATCAGAGGCAGAGGGTAACGATTTTTAACAGTTATCTGTTTCAATGCGCGGTAATCGATACAAGTTCTAAGGTCGCCTTCTTTTTTAGGCACGAAGAACAAAGCTGAGGATGCCGGGGACTTTGACGGGCGAATGAAACCATTGGCGAGGTATTGATCTAAATATTGTCTCAAATGCAGATTCTCTGGTTCAGTAAGGGCGTAAATCCAGCTACAAGGGGGTTGTGCACCGGGCACCAGATCGATTTGGCAATCGTACGATCTGTGGGGAGGTAACGTGTTGGCCTGTTCCTTTTGGAAGACGTCCTGAAAGTCTTGGTACTGTGGAGGTAGTTGCACGGGGACAGAGGTTACTGATGCTAGATTAATTTTTGGATTTTCTGGGTAGCAGGTTTGTGCACAATCCGGGAAGGTTATTCTCTTCGCTCGCCAATCAATTCGAGGATTATGTGTCTCTAACCAATGGATTCCGAGAATAAGCTGAAACTGTGGAGCCTTGATTACATCAAACACAACTGCCTCCCGATGGCCATCCAGACCTACAAGTGTCACCTCAGCTGTGGAATGTGTTACCGGTCCAGAGGCAATTTCGGTTCCATCTACTGTGGTGATGACATCTTTGTTGGTTTTAGGACGCAAAGGGAGGTTTATCCTAGAGACCAATTCTCGATCCACATAGTTTCCTATAGCCCCGCTATCGATGTATGCCTTTATAGCATGCAACCGTTTAGGCTGTTCCGGATCTACGAGGACCATTGGCACAATGAAATGCGAGGTCTGAGAGTTAGTTTTCAAGCTCGGCAAGCGGACCCCTACGCTTGCCGGGCGTGGTCGTTTCCCGATACAGAGTTTCCATGGATTTTATCAGCGGCTCCTACCACCTTCTTGGGCGGCTTAACCGGGCAATCTCGTAGAAAGTGTCCAGAGGACCCACAATAAAGGCATAATTGCATCTGTCGTCTTCTTTCCCGTTCTTTTTGAGTTAGGGGTCCTTTAACACCTCCGATTTGCATAGGCTCCGAGGCATCAGCCCAATTGGGGTTAACGTGGGTCTTGGCCAACACCCGGGTTTCAAACTTGGACCGATCTGCTTTGCAGCCTGTGATCCAATTGGACCACTAAGTCTATATATTCAGTGCATTCTTGGGGCGGATTTACAACTTGTGCCAGGACATCTTTAAGTTCTCCGCGTAGACCTCGATAGAATAACGTGATTCTTTTATCCTCTGGCCAACCAGTTTCCACAATTAGTCTATTGTAGGTTGCAATGTAGGATAGAAGGTCTTGATTGCCCTGTCGCAGAGATAGAAGTTCGTCATCCAGAGCCTGTCCCTGGGAGTGTTGAGCAAATAACCTTTCCATGCTTGTTTGAAATCCTTGAAAATCACGAAGAATCGGGTCATCTTGAGTTACCAGTGGGACTGACCAATCGGCAGCACAGCCGCTGAGATATGACAACACAAAGGCTACCTTGGTCTGATCATTAGGGAAGGCCCCAGGTCTGCATAGGAAGTGCAAACGACACTGATTCATGAATACGGCGAATCGTTTAGGGTCCCCAGCAAAGCGTTCAGGTGGGGCCAGCGGCATGTTTCCAGGTAGATTAATCTGCACCGGGTTACTGGAAACCACAGGAGCGGGGTTCCCCCCGGAACCGGGTAAAGGAGTTTGTCCAGCTTGACCTTGCAAAAGCTGTCCAGCCAGGTCATCAGCTCTATCCTTTATTACAATCACTTCCCTCCTGAGGGCACTAGTCTCTTGATGAGCGGTGTGTACTTCGGCCCGTAATTCCCCCAGTAATTGGGCCAACTGGTCAGTTTCGGAAGTTTCCATAGCGCCTGGGTGGGAATTTGTAGGAAGGCTTCGCGTTCTGTAACGCTCACCTGGTTCCCACTGGGGCGCTGGTCTAGTCTGGATTGCTGTGGCCTCAGCGTGATGCGCAGGACCCGGAACACCGATTGGACAGGACCTCCAAATCGTGCTTGCCTGGCCCGTAGGAATATCCTTCTGCAGATGAGAAAGGGGATTAACAGTCTGCAGAATAGTGTGCTAGCTCCCCCCTTTCCCCTTCGTTCCTCTCTAACTTCCTCCAAACCCCGGTTTAAGCTCACCTTATGGCTTGGAAGGATGAACTCTCCATCCTGCTTCTGGTGCAGGGGCGCGTGTTCGTCCAGTTACTTCACTGGTTTTCAGAATGGCGCTGGCAAAATCCACTTGACTTTCCTGAGCGATGCGCCGTAAGTATGAAAGTTCAAAGTTCAAGTGAGGCCCCCTTTATGTTGTCTTTCTAACCTGTGATCTGTCCTTTATTTCAGGTGCAGAATGAAGGCGATGCGTCGAGGGGTTAAACTGCCGAGGTGAGTAGTGATGAGGGCGATCCCTCTAAATGTCCTTATCATTCCCCAGAAATGTCTCTTGTCCTTTCCCCATAGGGGCCGGGGTACGGTACCTGCCAACGGGGCGGCGCCGACCCGAAATGTGGAAGAAAAGCCGGTAAGTATTATGGCTGTTAATCAGGCTTTCCTTCTGTGTTCCTTCTGCTCACCTTTTGTTTCTTCCTCTCTCCCTTAGGTGCAGAGATGTGGCGTCCGATGCTGACAGCCGCGATGGAGCCGGGAGATGTCTCGAGGACAGGTGAGTGAAGTGTGGCGCTGCAGCGAGCAACGCGATGCTTTTAAATGGAAGTCTTTCTTTAGGGATGCTGGCGAGAAGATTCCGGATGCAGGTAAGAAGTTTGAAATAGTCCTTGGTTTTCACCTTTCTCTTCTCTTCCTTCCTTGCAGGTCTTCCAGGTTCGAGGCGGGCGTGGCTGGAGTCCAGGAGCAGGAGCAGACACGGTGAGCGTTAAGCTGCAGGAAGCAGAACAACGCAAAGCATGAGCTGCTGTCTGGGCGTGGCTTAAATAGCCTCCAAAGAAGTCCCAGGTATGTATCCTTCCCCAACTAGGTATGTATCCTTCCCTGGCCACGCCCGAGTGAAAAAATAGTCCCTATGAAAAAATAGTCCCTTTCAGGTCTCAGGGAGGCCTGAAGCGTGCAGCATGGTCTGCATCAGGTAAGTGCACAAAACACCTCCCTTTATGAGCCTGGCGCCTATGGCGCCAGGACTGATGTCCAACATGAGCCTGGCACCAAAGGCGCCAGGACTGAGTCCAAAGAGCCCCTATAAGGACCCGCTGGGCTTTTACCCGAGGGCATGATGCCTGCTTCCGGGGGTGCTGGGCCTGGCCTGGTGCTCCGGGGGTAGGCATCATGACATTGGGGCAGTAGATTGTAGCGAATGTGAATTTCATCTTATTTATAAACCCTAAGATCAGTAGAGCCCTGCCTTCTCCATCTGCCCACATCTTTGTGACCTCCATCTTAATGTCTTTCGCCATAAGGATACCCACCCCCGCTTTTATGAGGGAGCCTATCCCCAATATTCCTGTCCCAGCGCACTCCCCAGAATCCTCCTTTCTTCCCCTCTGGCATATTTGCTCTATTGAAGGAACAGTATGTCAAAATCCCCCTTTGGAATTCCCTGTCCACCAGAGAGCGTTTCGTGGGCGAGTTTATCCCTTTACCATTCAAAGTCCCCACTCTGAGGAGACCCACTCCCTTGTCCCCCTGAACTACTGCCATCCTCTCTTCCTCCTTCTTTTCCACTGATCGACTGGCACTATAGGCGTCCCTGAACGCTACTCCCAATCCTGAAAACTGATAAACATCTCTTCGAGAAGATCCTTATCTCAACCCCCTACTTTGTGCCCCCCCATGTTATCCTTCTTCCGCGCCTGAATCCCTCTTGTTAACATCACCTGAGAGAAATCGGACCACCAGTTGGAACCGGCTCCCTTCCAGTCCCGTGCACATCACACCTGTTCAACTTTGAGCTCCCCTCCCTTCTATAAATCACTTTCCAGACCCGTTGACCCTTTGCGTGATCTAGCTTCAGCAATTAGAGCCCGGTGGCAACCCCCTGGCTGCATCATCCGAATTCTGCCCCAGCCTCCATACCCTGTTCCAGGGCACCGTCTCCCACCAGCCAGCCCCCAGCAAAACTCCCCATTACAGCAATCACTGCGGGGTGTTTGACCTGCATGCCCCACAACCCTTTCTTAATCTCCATTGAGAGCCAGACTGGTTCCCGTCACACCTCCACATTACTTACATACTAGGTCAATTGTTCGCATTTGGAGATGTATTCAGCTTTCTGTACTTCCTGGATCCCGGGATCCTCCTCCTTCTTGGACCTTTTATAAGCCATTGTCTGTCTTCAGTTGCTTTGTCCCCCTGGTTCTCTGACGAGTCGGTCTCCCCAAGCAATTCTGCAGTGACTCTCCGAATGTCCGCCTCTGTGTTCATTCTGTATTTTTCACCCTCCAGCACAAAGGCGATGGAGAACGGGAAACCCCATCTGTACCACACCCCCTTCCCATTTAACCATTTGGTCAAGGGAGAGCACATTTTCCTTTTGTATAGTGTCAGGGAGGACAGGTCTTGAAAAATCGTAATTCTGGACGGCACATACATGATTGGGCCCCTCAGCCTTGCTCTTTCCAGAATTTTTGCTTTATCAGTGTAATTATGAAACTTGGCCAGGACCGACCTCATAGCCCCTGGAGCATCTCCCGCTCGGTGGATTCTCTCAATCATCGCTTCGTCGATGGTGTTGTCCTCAAAGACCAGCTTTGTAACCTCATGTAGCCCCCTCTTCAGGTCGAGTTCCGTCTCCCCCTCTCAATCGGAAATACCAAAAAGCCTGAGGTTATTCTGCCTCTCTCGATTTTCCAGGTCATTCATCTTCATCCTGGCCTCCTCCTTGCATCTCTCAATTTCGGCAAACCACATATCCATGTGCGTTTCAAGTGTATCAAGGGAGGGCTGGTTGTTCTCTACTTCTTCAAGTCTCTCCTCCATTTTGTCGATTTGTTGGCTGATCCTGTCCACCCTGCTCCCGATGTCGGCTCTCATATTCCTTATTTCCTCCATGAGTGCGGCAACATCCTTCTTGGAGGCCGTGGATTCCTCTGGCGCGGTTGGATTGCGTTATATCTTGAACACCCTGATTACTTGATGTATACTTGTAAGCTGCCAACTTCTGCCTTGCCTCCATGCGCTTCTTCCTGCTGCCGACCTGGTGGGTCCCTTGAGGGTATCCACCCTTTGGGGTTTGCGGGTGTCAATGGTCAATGTTCCCCTCTTGACTTATGCCTCAGTCTGCATTAATTCTGGAGAATGACCCCCCAGGTCCTATGTCTGGGAGGCGGGCACACGAAATCGGGGCCCTGCACCTTCCTGGAAGCAGACGACTTCCACCTAACACCTAGTGGACTATCCAATACTTTCCTACCATACTCCGGATGTGAGTGTGAGCCAGGGGTCAGAGGGCAGATAGTCCCCCTCCTACTCTGCGGTAGTCGTATCTGCCTCCCTGCAGTATCCCCAGGCCGTTCTCAGCCTTCACTGTAGCCTCTTTCATCACCTCCTTGGCGTATGCTGACCCCTCACCTCAGGGCTCAGCAGGAGTTGCAGCAAAATGATCCCTTGTCTTAGGGCACATTCCTTCTGCAGCTAGAGGGCCAAATCCGCTTCAGTAGACCCTATATTGCGGAGCTCCTTCAGCGGGGCCCGACCTTTCTGTCCTCTGGAGGAGGCTGGCACACGCCCCTGAACAGGGGGCCCTCACCTCCTTCAGGCGTTTGTCCAGCCCCCGAAGGACCCTTCCTGCCACCCTCTCCCCCCTTTGTGGGTGTGTGGGTGGGGGAAGTACTCCTGATTACTCCAAGTAGGGCCGCCCTGTCCCTGCGCTTGGGAGGGGGGTAGAGGCGCTCCCCGTCATGAGTGACCCCTCACTCTGTCCAATTGGGCCCTCCTCAGTTGTCTGGGGCCTCTTCAGCTGGGACGGAGCTGCTCACCTCCTCCTTGTTTGCTTGCATGGGATCAGGTTACGTCCTCAGCCTGACAGTCCAACTTTCTGAGCCATGCATGCTTTCACTCACAATGCGTCTGGGCTTGTATCTGCAGCAGCTCCCACGTGATACAGATCCGTCTGATCGTGTTGCAGATGCTTCACGTTGGCCTTGCTCCTCTTGCTGGGGTGTCCCTTATCATGTCCCTGTTACTTTATTTTCAGCAGAGGCACCCCGGGCAACGTATCACTTCCTGCGATGTCTCTAACACAGTCCACTGGTCACCAGCTCCCTTCCCGTTCCACGCTGCTGTCTGTCCTCCGGGGGCCAGGTCAGGCTGCATCCTGCGGCCGCGTGTTCCCGGTGCCCTCCGCCATACCCGCCCCAGTCAGCCTCTCCAAACCACTTCCCTGCTGTCTGTTCCGCGGCAGGCAGGAAACTGCAATGCGTGGAGTGAGGGATGGCCCCTCACTGCTATTAGCACAGAGGTCCGCCACATGGTCCACCTCCCAGCCTCCCTTTGCAGTGCAACTGTGACTCGGCTCTGCCCCTACGAGCTTTTCTCTCCCCCCAGCACTTCCACTTGTGTGTACGGCGGGGCCAGCTCCAGTAGTTCACTCTGTGAGGAAGGGCTAAGCGCCCCTCCTGGCTGCCAATCTTGGTGTCGTCGCAGCCGGGCCGCTGTTCGGTGCTGTGTGTGCTCGGCCTACTCAATGAGGGCTCCGCCTCTCCTCCCTGCGTTTCTTGGGGGGCCTTGTTCTCTTCAGTGCGGAGGCCACCCGCTCTGGTACCTGGACAGAATGCTCTGCAGGTGTTCCCACCTCAACTGTTCTCTTATCCTTTCACTGGAGGGTCTATTAGGGGGGGCTCAGTGCCCCTAATGGACCGGTGAAGCAGGAGCACAACGCTCAGGCTGTCATTGCCTACGTGCCTCCTGGTGGCCTCTCCTGCAATCACTCTTTTGCCACTGGATCTTTCATCTCATCACTCAAGCACTCCCTTGTGCGCCCCTTCCTGAAAAAACCTTCAGCAGACCCCACTTGTCCTTCCAGCTTCCGCCCCATATCTATCACTCCCTTCCTTGGTAAACTCTTGGAGAAGCTGGCCTTCCCCCAGCTTACCTCACACACTGAACTTGTTGGCTACCTCCAGGACCATCAATTTGGATTCCGAGCATCCAGAGGCACGGAAACTGCTCTTCTGAATGCCTGTGAGGAACTGCTACCATCTCTGGACTCCATCTCTCTAACTGTCCTCAGCCTACTTGATCTCTCCTCCGCTTTTGACACGGTCAACCACTCCATCCTCATAAAACAGCTCCATAATATCCTGGGTATCTCAAAGCTGGCACTGGACTGGCTGACCTCCTTCCTCAGCGACCGTCCATCCCAGGTCATTCTGAGCACTTTCTCCTCCCCTACCTCTTTTCCACCTGTGGTGTCCCCCAGGGCTCTAACCTCTCTCCCGGACTCTTTAATACCTACCTCGCTTCACTGACATACCTCATTTCCACCTTCTCCCCTAACTTCCAGTGTTACGAAGAGGACGCAAAACTCTTCTTCAAACTTCCCTCTGACCCTCTGTCATGATTTATCGTCCCAGGACTCACTTGACCAGCTGGAGACACAATTCCCGATTTGCGGCGCCATTTTTCCTCACAACATGGCAGTTGCTGATTTACTCCGGCATTGCAGTGCGCGGTCTAGTTCTTCTGCGCAGTGTGTTTATATACATTAGTAGAGCCGGAGCTCCTCGCGCCTCAACACTTGCCTACACTGGTGCCCAGCTCAGTGCTTCCTTGTGAGTTACCTTGTTTTCCTGTTCTTTCCCTCCTTCAGCACTCTCCTGGCCGATCCTTCCCCCCGCTGCCTTTCCCGGATCCTGCGCTTTCCTCGTCGATACTTCCCCCCACTGCCTTTCCTGAATTCTGGTTCTCTGTGCAGTTGCTCTTCTGCTTCCCCTTCCTTCCTCCCAAACTTGCTGTTACTCTGTCCGCCGAAGTTCCTGGATCCATATCTGCCAGGACAATACGCGCATAACATCTACAGGTTTTGTTCCCTCGCAGAGGGTTTTTTCCTGTGAATTGGGTTGTCCCTCCGGTGTTACTTTGCCTGGCTGTTTGACCATTGGGCAGGGTGGTCTCAGGGGAGGCTCGCCCCTTCCTGCACGACACCCGAACAAAAAAGAAATCCACAAAGGAGAAGAAAGCTAAAAAGTCCTTGCACAAGAAAGAACAGATGAGCCCCAGCCAGGAACCTATAAATCCTGATAGTTTGAGATGCCACCAGACCATCAAGACCTCGGACATGGAACCCTCAGCACAAGACTTACTGTGAGGCATGCAGGAATTGTCCACAGAGGTACAAAATTTGAAGGCTGAAAACGCAGCCTTACGACAACTAGTATTGTCATAGGATGCCTACATGCAGGCAGGAATGTCCTTGGGGGGCATGGTGGAAAAATACAATGGTACCCCCAAAAAGCTACATCCTTTTTTGGACTCTTGCATGGTTCATTTTACCTTCAAACCCTATTTCTATTCCACAGATAGGGCTAAGGTGGGATTGATTATATCTCATCTAATTGGTAATGCTCTTACTTGGGCTACCCCCTTGGTGGTCGCTGGAGATCCTCAGTTGGATGATTACACTGCGTTTGTGAACAGCTTCGAGGCTATATTTGATACACCTGACATGGTCTGTACAGCTCAAGAGAAATGTTTGGAGTCTCATCAAGGCTCTCAGGACGTCCTGTTGACCTATGTGCCCCGATTGAAGCAACTTGCCAAGGATGCGGACTGGTCGGCTAATGCTTGCTTCACTCTGTTTCGCAAAGGGTTGCATGAAGATATTAAGGATGAGTTGGCAAGGGTTGCCAGACCAGGCTCTTTCCAGGTCCTCCTCGATATGGCCATGCAGATTGATTTCTGCCTCCAGGAAAGAAAGGCTAAGAAAAGGAAACTTTGTACTTCATCCTTTAAACCCACCCGTTGTATCCCTCTCCACATGAGGCACCATCTTCTACTGCTGCAGGAGAGTCCAAACCCATGCAAATGGGTTAGCTACGTGGTCGTCTCAACACCGAGGAAAGAAACAGAAGGATCGAGTTGGGGTTGTGTATGTATTGCGCTTCCCCGAAACATATGGTACGCAATTGCCCTATAGTTCCACCTTGGCGTTCAGGAAATGCCACCTCCAGTTCCTAACTGGAGCTGAGGTACGGGAGGCTGATAATGACTCCTTCTCTTCAGCCGATGTAGGGCCTTCACTACGCTCCTCCCTGGTTATTTTACAGGTCTCCCTTCAGTTCAATCTCAGAGATCCTATAACAGTACTGGCATTGGTGGATTGTGGATACATGGGCATATTCCTGGATGATGAATGGCCGGAATACACCAGACACCTTGTGAAAACAAAGAACAGATTCAGGCTGTTGAAGGAATGAATGGTTGCCCTTTGTCATCCGGACCGATAACACAACGTTCCAAGACTCTCAGTATGACCATCAACAACCACAGGGAATTCCTCAGTATTAACATTATCAAGGCAGCTCATTATCCAGTGGTGTGAGGTATGCCATGGTTGCACAGGCATAATCCTTACATCAACTGGTCTGCTGGTACCTTGTTTCTAAGCTCAGAATACTACATTGCCCATTGTTTTTCTCAGAGCACGACCAACTACCACAATGCCTTGGTCGGTTGTACCAAGGAACAAATCGTGTCCCTGTCTAACTTGAACCATGTACCTCCGGAATATTACAGGTTCATTGATGTTTTTTCTGAGTCTCTTGTGCAGATCTTGCCTCCATATAGACCGGAAGACTGTGCCATTGAAACTGCCGAGCAAGATATAATTCCATTTGGGAGGATGTTCATACTATCTACCTTAGAAAAAAAAACCCTTAAGGAATATCTAGAGGCTAACTTAAAAAACGGTCTGATTAGAACCTCGCAGGACAAGGCTGCGGTGTTGAGCGATGCAGGTGTTTGGCGATGAAGGGGTCTGCGGCATAGACTGAGTGCGCATGTTTAACCCTCATGTCTGCGGCCGGCAGGTAAGAAGTTGTGAGTTTGCTTGCTGCTTTGCACTTCCTTGCCCTCCTCCCGCACCCTCTACCCTCACTTTGTGCACGTTCTCATCCCCTCACCTGTGTGACCTCTCGCACTCCCCCTGTGCGCCGCCCGTTGCCTCCGCGCGTCTGCCATAGCCTGCCTGGTCTCTCGCAATTCCCTGATTGCGTGTCTATATCTCCCTTTCGCGTCCCCGACAGCATGATCCGTGCTTGCCTCGCTCCCAGCTCATGTGGTTCCTCGCAAATCCTTGATTGCGTGATTCCTTGCAAGCCCCCTGATCACGTGTCCTCCCTGCCTCCCGTGATCCCCTAACCGCCCGACCCACGCTTGCCTTATGCTCTAGTCTGTGTGGTCCCTTCGCAATCCCTGATTGAATGGTGCCTTGCAAACTCCCCTTATCGCGTGTCCTTGTAACTCCCTCGCGATTCCCTGCCCCATGCTTGCCCGTGTGGTCCCTCGCAATCTTTGACTGCGTGGTTCCTCGCATCTCCCTCATCATGTGTCCTCGCGTTCCTGACCTATGCCCCACGCATTGCCTCACTCTGCCCACTTGGTCCCTGCCAATCCTTGACTGCGCGGTTCCTCGCAAGCTCCCCTATCGCGTGTCCTCGCAAATTCTGTGCGGTCCCTGACCGTATGTCCCATGCATTGCCTCCCCCTACCCATGTGGTCCCTAGCATTCCTTGACTGCGTGGTTCCTTGCAACTCCCTTAACGCATTTCTTGCAGCTTCCTCACGTTTCCTGGCCGTGTGTTCCGTGCACTTCCTCGTGCCCCCCTCATCCCCTGCTCCCACGTGTCCTCTGATTTGCCTGGACTACCTTGATTACTGCTTGCCGTACTGTCCTGTTCTGCCGTATCCTTGCCTACTTAGGTCATCTCCCTTCATTGCTGTTGTTTTCACTAACTGACTGCCCTGCTTTGCTTACATTGCCTGTATTTCTCCTTAATGTTTTCCTCATCTAGGTCTGCTTTCGCTGTTTTTGCTTACACTGCCTGTATTTCTCCTTATATTCCTCCCTCATCTAGGTCTGCTTGCACCGATTTCTCCTGTGTTGGTTTTCTGTTGTTTTTGTATTCGCCCACTGACTGCCCTGTCCTATTCTGTGTGTTCCGGTGCACTCTTCCTTCCTCTAGGTTCTCATTCGCCAACTACTTTGTCCTGTTGTTTTGGTTTTTGTCTTCTTAGCAAATCGTTCAGTTAACAAACTGCTCCAAAATTGTCTTAGCTCTTGTCATATTGTTCAGTTGTCGACTATTGTCACGTCCATCTTTTTCCCATCTGCTAGTCCTTCCCTAGTGTCTCCCCGCCTCCCACCCCCTTTCCTCTTCTTCTCTCCTCTCCTGTTAGGAAACGGTGTACTGACCGGATTCAGGCTCCACTTTCATACTTCCCAAGTTACAATGGTACCGTTCGTAATAAGTCTTTACATGCCATCTCTCCCGGAAAACGCTCTGTGCTGTTGGCTCAGCGGGTCTTTCTCACAGCCCGGACCCGTTTCACAGAGCGTGTTCGGTTGCCCTGGAAACTGGGCCAACTCCCGGCACATTTTGGTCAAGTGCAACGTGGCACACCGTCATGTGACGCCCGATTCATAAGCAGTTACAGGAAGAAGCTTGGCGCTTCTAGTTGAGTCGCTTACCTCTCGTTTACTGTTTTCTTGCTACGTCCTTTTGGTTTCCTGACTCAAGCATCGCTATACGGATTGCCACTCTCTTGTCCCTTCTGCCTATTCCTGCCCACACTTCGTCTGACCACTAGCTACGTTTGTTTGGATTGCTTGAATTCTCCTCGTCAAATCTTGGAACTTGCCTGCCCTTTGCCGAACTTAGCCTGTTTCACAGATCTTCTTTGGATATTCGCTTGTCTGCTTACGTTGCTTCCGGCTCTCCATTCCAGTTACCACGAACCGCGAGAGCTCTGTTTGCACTGACTCGGTTCACAGAATCAGCATCCTGCTTTATTACTTTGGGCACAGAACGGAATCTGCGTTTACTGTATTAGTTTCCCACATTAATCTGAAGATCAGTGCTTCACCTACTTACCTCAACTCCCGGGTGTATTTTTACTACACTGCCTGGCTACTGATGTGGTGTTTTTCAACAAGGACAATAAGGATAAAAGAATAACTCCTTCTCCCTCTGGTCTGGGGATCATCCTCCATTAAGACGTCCTCGTGCCGTTGGGTCCGGTGGCATCTTGGAACTAGAGACTCGCCACCTTAGCATAAGGCGTCCTCGTGTTGTTGGTTCTGGTGGCCTTTTGTGGTCTAGAGACTGCCCATTTTAGGGTTTAGGCGTCCGCGTGCCGTCGGATTTAGCCTCTAAATTTCCCTGACCAGAGAGAGTTTTATCTCATCCTTTCACTGTGGTAAACATTGGGTTTCTGCTTGATTTAATAGTTTCTTGTAAATCTGGTTCTTATGGTCTCTTACGCCTCTTGTTGTTGTTTCAGGGGAAGGCCTGTTCTGTTTTCTGCCTGTACCTTTTTTGAGCTGCAGTCCTGTTATTAGTACAGGTCAGTCCTTCTTGTTGTATACACAGTTCTTGTCTTGTCTAGTGTAGCCAGTTTGGTAACCTGTGAAATTCGCTCTACAGGTACCTCGTTGTCTAGAAGATTGTTGGAACTCTCCACTGCACGAGCCAGGAAGTCCACTGATCTTCTTCTTCTGGTCAATATCCTTCTTGGCGTTTTTTGGTTTTTACCTATACCCAAGAGGAACATTGTCTTGAGGAATTCTACGGCTACATGACCGAGTCAAGGCCACTAGATTCCTATCATCTCCCTACCTACTCTATGGTGCTCTCTGTTTCTCCTATCTTTTCTAACTGCTTCTCTATCGACTATCCTCCTCTCCTCACAAAATCTGGTAGGAAGTAGTTGAAAAAGGACATGCTGGTCTCCAACCCACGCCTCCTTATCACTGACACCTATACCAGTGCCTCCTCCAGGCAAACCCTCACCGACATCTTCTTTGTCGTTCCCTCGCCAGACCTATGGACTCTTTATATGGTCTCTGTGCTTTCTCCTTTCTCTTCTTCCCCCATTAATGGTGGCACCTGGTGGGAGGCCCTCCTGGCACCCTTCCACTCCTCTAAGGTCATCATTAATGTTTACCTGAATGGTACTATCTTGGTCCAAGGCCCTTAGGCCAACCTTCTCCTCTTTGATAGACGCTTCCTGTGCCTCATCAATTTCCTTTCCTCTCCTACTGTCCCATCTCTTCCTCCCACGGCTTCCTTGCCTCTCTCTGCTGTCTCCTCCTTCACTACCTTGCCCTCTCCTCCTTCCTCTTCTGCCCCCCCTCAGGCTTCTTCTACACCTCTGCAGGGCGTACCTCTGATTTGTACCCCTGCCCGGAAGTCTTTCAAGGACGGCAACCTTCCCCTTATTGCCACTCAACTCTTGCTCAGTTGTCAAACAATCCTCCGACATCTACCGCTTCTTGGAGGAACTTGACCTCAATGTCCTCGGTCTCACTGAGACATGGTTCACGGCCAGCTCTGTCACAAGCTTTGACACTCTCCTCCCTGATGGCTACAATATCCTCTCCGTGCCGAGATCCAACCATTCCGGAGAGGGTCTAGCCCTGATCTTCCCGCAGTGGATTCCTGCCTCTGTCATTCCCATGCAGGCCTACTCCTCTTTCGAATACCTCGGCTGAAGGCTCTCTCTCTCTCTCCTGGCCATTCCGTTACTGTGGCTACCATCTATCGGGCACCTGGTCAGATCTCCTCCTTCCTCTCTGAGTGGGCGGACCTCTCCTCTTCCGTCCTGGCCTCGACCTCTCAACTCCTCCTTCTTGGAGACTTAAACATCCACCTGGATGCTTCCTGTCCTTCCTCTGGACTCTTTCGCGACCTCTGCGACTCTCTCTCACTCTCTATTCTCCACTCTGGCCCGACTCACTCTGCAGGGCACACTCTGGATGTTCTGATCTCTTCAGACCTTCCCCTTTCTATCCCTCTCACCACTTCTCTCTCCTGGAGTGATCACTTTCTCCTTTCCTCCCAGCTCACCCTCTCTACCCCTCAGGCCAAGTTAAGTCCAGAACTGCCACCTACCTTCTCAGTTATCCGACCAATGAAGCATATGTCAGTTGAGGCTTTTGCCGCCACTTTCTCACCCTCTTCCTCCCTTTGGCTGACTCACACCCTGATACCGCCCTTTGCATGCTCAACTCTGCTATATCTGATACTCTTGATGTTCTTGCCCCTGTCATGAGGATCCGCTTGAAGCCCAAAGCCAAGTGCAACCCCTGGTACGACTCAGACCTCTTCACCCTTAAACGCAAGTGCAGGGTGGCTGAGAGGAAATGGCGTGCTTCCGGTACATCCTCTGACAAACTGGCCTGCCGCCTGCTCCAAAGACAATACCGGCTCTCTGTCCGCACCAAGAAGAGAGCCCACATCCAAGCCTGCGTCTCTGCGGCATCTAACAACTTGGTCAAACTCTTTAAAATCTGCAAGAAACTGGCCAATCCTGCTGCAGTCTCTACCTCTCCTGTCCCCTCCCAGGCACTTTGCACGGCCCTGGCTTCTCATTTCATCTCTAAAGCTCAGGACATCCTGTCCTCTCTCTCTTGCCCTCTGCTCCTTGCTCTTCCTCTGGCCATTCTTCTGCCTTTCCCCTGTTCTCCTCAGACAAGGTTTCTAGACAAGTCCGATCTATGAAAGTCTCGTCAACACAGGTTCACCCCTGTTCCTCCAAACTTATCAAGGACCACATTGACTGCCTGGCTCCTGCTCTGGCTGACTTCTGTAACCACTCCTTTGGAGTATTCCCTTCCCCCTGAAGCACACCCTTGTGCACTCTCTTCTTAAGAAACCCTCTGGCAACCCGTCCTGCCCGGCTAACTATCGCCCAATCTCCATCACTCCTTTCCTGGACAAACTCCTGGAAAAGCTGGTCATCGCCCAGCTTAACCTTCACACTGAATCTGTTGGTTGTCTCCATGACCATCAGTCTGGCTTCAGATCTGCCAGAAGCACGGAAACTGCTCTCCTGAACATCCATGAAGACCTGCTCTCCAACCTCGATTCCAACACCCCCTGTGTCTTCATCTTACTTGATCTCTCTTCTGCCTTTGACACAGTCAACCATGCCATCCTGCTCAATTGTCTCCGTGATAACCTGGGTATCACCGATCAGGCCCTGGGTTGGCTGACTTCTTTCCTCTCCGATCGACCCTCCAAGGTCCAACTTGGGTCTTTCCTCTCCTCTATCTCTATCTCTACCTGTGGTGTTCCCCAGGGGTCTAACCTCTCTCCCTTGTTTTTCAACTAATACCTGGCACTTCTTGCCCACCGCATTGCAGCTCTCTGCCCCAACTTTCAGTGCTATACGGATGACACTCAGCTCATTTTCAGGCTCCCTTCCACCACCTCTTCTCCTTCTCTCATCTCTGACTGTCTGTCTGCTATCCAGGAGTGGTGTGCCGCCAATGATCTCTGACTTAATGCCAGTAAGAACGAGATTATCCTCATCGGCACACCTGCTCCCCAATTTCCTGTCACTCTCTGGCTGGCCTCTCTTGGCCCTCTTCCTGCTCCCACCTGTGAGGCTAAAAACCTCGGGGTCATCTTCCACTCCATACTCTCCTTTTCTCCTCACATCTCTGACATCTCTAAGAAGTCACACTACCAGCTTCACCTCCTCAGAGGTATTCTTCCTTTCCTCTCCTTCCGCCAGAAACTCACTGTCTCCAGAGCTCTGGTTCTCTCTAGACTGGACTACTGCAACAGCCTCTTTCTAAATCTGCCTGCCTCTACTCTCCACCCTCTGCAACTCATCCAAAACCAGACTGTGAGATTTGTCCTTGGCCTCAAGCCCAGGGATCGTATCTCTCCAGGACTGAAATCTCTCCACTGGCTCCCAGTGGCGGTGTGGATTAAGTTCAAAACCCTCTGCATTGTCCACAAGGCCTTCTGGGGCCTCAATACCATCAACTCTCTCTTCCTGCACTGGTCACCTGGCTTCCCTCTGATCTCAGGCCCAGGTCCCCTCCCCGCCAGTTGCACACCTGCACTGCCCCCCTGGCACTTAGGGCTGTTTCTGTATCCCTAGAGCCCCCTATCAGCGCTTGCTACCTGATGTCTGCACTTACCCTGGCACTTGCCAGTAGCTGGCTGCACTGTACTGCCCCCTTCCCCTTCCCCCTGCACGTTTCCCTTCCCCCTTCCTGATTTTTTATTTATTTGTATAGCGCCTCCAGCCCTGAGACAACTGAGCACTGTTCTTACATTTTACAGTTATACAGTTGGACATCAAGTAAGTACACGTGAGTCACTAAGATTAGTGGTCGTATACAAGGCAGATGCACAGGAATGCACAATGAGAGTCGGAAATATGTACAGATAAGGGTATAAAATATAAATTCTTACAGTCATATATACAATGAAGGCAGAATTGTTGGAGATCCTCTCTTACAACACTTTAAAGGGTGGGTGGGTTGAGGTCCTGCTCCAAGAGCCAAGCTTTGACCTTGTTGCGGAAGACCATGAAGTATGGTTCTGCTCTTATGGAAACGGGAAGCGTGTTCCATTTTTTTTGCGGCCAAGTCTGGGAAGCTAACTCTGCCCGCTCGTTGTTGATTGAATCGCAGTATGACAACACAATGTGACTGCGGTTCTACTGAGTCGAGAAGATATGTGACATGCGAAAGTGTTGCAGAGATATATGGGGGCCTGGTAATAGAGGCACTTGTGTGTTAGCGAGAGTGATTTGAGATCTATTCTTTACTTGATGTTCAACCAATTTAAGTTATGTCTAGCTGTGGTAATGTGATTTCTCCTAGTGATGTTGCAAGCTGATCTAACTGCATTATTTTGCATAACTTGCATTTTATTAATATTGTATTGGGAGGTTCTTAAGTAGAGCACATTGCATTAGTCAAGCTTAGATAGTACAAGTGCTCTGGCTACTGAAGTGCAATTGGATGTAGTTAGGTACGGTTGGCAGGCTGTGATGAGTTTACAAGTATATGATGTTGCTGACGTGAAGGCATTGGTTTGTCTCGTGAGAGATAGTGTGGAGTCAATGTAAATGCCTAGCGTTTTCACATCATTACTACTTTAATAATGTTGCCGTCAATATTGAAGGTTTTGAAAGACGTTCCTAGTTTGTTCAGTTTAATTGGGGAGCCAAGTAGAAGTAGTTCGGTTTTGTCGTCATTTAGACATAAACCATGCTTGGCCATCCATATTTGTGTCGTGCTGTAGATGTAATTCAATGTTTTGTTGTCTGCAATGTAATCACCAGTGATAGGGATGAGTATCTGAGTGTCGTCCGCATAGTTTGTATATGTGACACCCAGATAATCAAGTATATCAAATAACGGCTTGGTGAAAACGTTATATAGCGTTGGGGACACACAGGAACCTTGTGGGACTTCACAGGAGACTGGAGTGGGGGAGGCTGATGCTGATGGAGCAAAGACCCTCATAAATCTATTACTGAGGAAGGATTTAATCCAAGAGTTGGCTTGGTCAGAGAAGTGTGCGGCCGATGACAAATGTTTACATAGAATTTCATGGTTCACTAGGTCAAATTCTGCATATAGATCAAGTAGTAGGAGAAGGGCGGATTTTCCTTTATCTTTTAGTGACTGAATTTGAGTCTTTAAGTCAATTAGTGCAGTTTCAGTCCTGTGTCTTGGTCTAAAGCCTGACTGTCTTAATCCCAGCAAGTTATTAGTTTCCAAGTACTGCTGAATTTAGAGGTATGCTGCATGATCCAAAATTTTCAATAGAAAAGGGACAGTCGTAATAGGTCTGTAGTTCGATGGATTATTAGGGTCCAGCGTAGATTATTTTAGCAATGGGAGTACCCATGCATCTTTTAGATTGGTAGGTACAATGCTGGTGTCAAATGAAGCATTAATAAATGTAGTGATAAAAGGAGCGAGTGCAGTAGCAGCTTCCTTAATGACCTCAGCCGGGCAGACATCACCCTTGCAGTTGGAAGGTTTGAGTTTGTGTATAATCGTCTCTACTTCTTTAATTGATAGTGGTTTGAAGTTAAATTGTGGCAGATTGGAGATAGGGGCTGATGTTAAGTTCTGAGGTATGGAATTGTCGACAAGATTTTTCTTGATAAATATTTTATTGAGTAGCAGGGTCATTTTATCTTGTAGAGCATTCTGTATTTTGGTGCACTATAGGGTGTCTTTAGTACAGGAGTCAGGTATGGGAGCAGGCGATTCCAATTCTTTTAGAATATTGAACAGTTCCTTCATGCTAGAGTTCGCTTTGCTATACGGTCGTTGAAGTTATTTTTTTCAGCCTGGACAATGGCTATTTTATAGTTAAGTGATGCTGCAGTGAAGATGTCTTTATTTTGTTTTAATGGGGAGTTTTTCCAGGTAATTTCCACTGAGTGTTTCCCTTTCCTGAGAGTCTTTAGGTGTGGTGTATACCATTTATTGATGTGGGCACAGGGCCTGGATTTTTGTAGTTTAAGCGGTGCTATCGTATTAATAGATTTGAGGATAGTATCATTGTAAAGATTCACTAGATCTGATGGGTCTGACAGGGTGACGGTAGGGTGTGTTATAGGGCGTATTAGCGGTAACAAGTTTTCTACAGTAAGGTTGCGTTTACTTCTTGTCATAAGGGCTGGCGCTTGCGTGGGGGTAGTGTGCGTTATAGATTTATCCACCGTGAATGTGATTAGGTGGTGGTCAGTCCATGCACATGGTGTGTTGTCCAAAATCTTGATGCTACAGTTAAGGTCCGCTAGCCAATCAAGCGTGCAACCTTTGTTATGCGTCGGGCTAGAGATACAGTGAGTGAACCCCAGCTCAGAAATGGTATCCTTAAGGGCAGATGCTTTAGAGTCATTAGGGTCATCAAGGCCTAAGTTAAAGTCTCCTAGGATTATGATTTGAGAATTGCATTTTATGTTAGTGGACAATAGATGTGAAATATCATCTTCAAAGGTATTGGTGTTGCCCGGAGGTCGGTAAATCAAGTGCATAGTAATGGTAGATGTGGCAGATGTGGATAGTTTAGCTGAGAGTAGTTCAGTGGATGGTAAATGCTGGTTATTGATCATTCTTAGCTCAAGCGCTGTTTTGTAGATAAACGCAGTTCCACCCCCTTTGGTGGCATTGGCCACTCTGTCAGAGCATAGAATAGAGTAATTGACGGTAAGGCTAATGCTAGTGAGGGACCTGAAGAGGGAATCAGCCATGTTTCAGTGATAGCAATGATATTGAGGTAATTAGTGGTGAAGATGTCCAATATATCCAAGGCATGTGCTTGAAGGGATCTAGCATTGATAAGCCCCATTTTTAAGGTATTAGTAGTATTGCTAAATCGGGGTAGTTGTATTTGACAATTATTGCCAGTGTTACTAGGTTCTGCAATAACCAGGTTGTTTGCAATAGTGAATGAATTGTTAGTATCAGGTTTAGGTCTATGATGTCGTAGGAATCTAGATCCAAGTCTAACGTTTCTCCATAGTGAAGGGCAAGGTCGTGTTGTGACGAACGTGAAAGGGCGGCTAGGTACTAGTTGCTGAGTGGTAGAGCAATCAGGTATGGGTTGTGATTCAGATTTTAAGGCGTGAAGCACAGTTTTGACATGGTCATCCTGGATTGTAAGTAATGAAGGGAGCCTTGGAGGAGCATATTAAGGCATGGTTTTAGGAATAGAGTTGGCTGAATGTCGTTCGAGGATGGCAAGTTAGTTGTCATCACAAGGTTTGTGATAGTAGGATTTTGGCATAGGTAAAGATCCATGTTGTATGGGTGGGAAATGGATGTCCCGAGTGTAGGATTAAAAAGGGTCAGTATGTTTAATGCATTAAGGCAGCCTAAGAGTCGCACTAATTGTAAGGTCATCATGTCAGAGTGTATAATCTAGCATAATATAACTAAACATAGACATTGAAGTATGCAAGGGTTACTTAGTTCATACAGTTCAATGCAGGTAATCGTTATCGTTATGACACAGTAGGCTAGATCAAAGTGAAAGAAAAAAGCAGCCCTGCCATGATGCTAGTTCACGTAGTTCAATGCAGTTAACAATTATAGCACATAGGTGGCAGTTGTAGCATGGTAGGGTAGTTCTACATGTGACGCTGGCAAGAAAAATTGCTGGTTCAGGCAGGTAAGGTACATGATTGATGGATTGCATCAATGGCTCGTGGGGCCCCACTAATTGGTCAGAAGCATGAGGCGGCACAGGTTGTAGTACACAGTAGGCATAGGCTCATAAGTTGCACCAGAGGATCATAGGGGCACACTGAGAGGTCAAAATCCTTCGGCGCACATTGTGACGATGGTCATTTACAACATAGGCTCAGGCAAATGAGATGCAACAAGAACTAATAGTAGGTGCAATTCAGTTAGCAGACGTACTTGTCTACACTTGCGCGATCTCAAAGTCACCTGGCCTAGTAAGATCGTTGTCTGTCTTCCCTCTGTTCACCCTCCCTTGCCTCATCATGCCTTGAAACACTTGTGTATAGGCGCGTTATAAAAGCCATATCATATCATATCATATATCCAAGTCGCCTGCCGGGGCTCTGTTTTTTTTTGTACCCAAGAAAGACACCACTGAATTACGCCCCTGTCCGGATTACAGTAGATTGAACCAGTCCACACAAAAGGACTGCCCCTGATATCTGATATCTTGCAAGCCCTCCAGGGAGCAGCGTTTTTTTTTCCAAACTGGATCTTCAGGGGGCCTATCATCTTATTCGAATAAGAGCTGGAGATGAGTGGAAGACAGCTTTCAGGACCCCTTTTGGCCACTTCGATTACTTAGTGATGCCCTTCGGGTTGTCCAATGCTCCGACTGTCTTTCAGCGCTTCATGGACCGGATTTTCACTGACATGTTGCTCCACTTCGTCATCAAATACTTGGATGACATACTCATATTCACCAAAGAGTCCACACAAACCAGGATCATGTCACCAGGGATTTAACTCATTTACGAGAGAATAAGCTTTTGGCTAAACTAGAGAAGTGCCAGTTCCATTTTTCAACTGTTCGTAATCTGGGTTTTGCTCTAGGTCCTCAGGCCATTTCCATGGATCCCAATATAATTTCTGCTATCATCTCATGGCCTTCCCCGACCACTGTGAAACAGATACAATCCTTTGCAGGATTGGGCAATTTCTACAGGAAGCTTATGCATAATGTCTCCTCCATTGTCCAACCCATTCTTTCACTTCTGAAAAAAGGAATTCCCTTTGTTTGGGGAAAAACTCAGGAATCCGCCTTCCTGTTGGTCAAGAAGTTGTTTACTGAGGGCCCCTTATTTTGCCAACCTGACATCACTAAGCCTTTTTTTGTTGAGACTGATGCCTCGGATTCAGCAATTGGTGCAGTACTTAAACAGACACAAGAGGACTTGATGGAACACCCTATCGCATACCTTTCAAGGACTCTGATGGAAAGAGAAAAAGACACTACTCAGTCCTGTAAAAGGAATAACTGGCTATTCGTCAAGCATTCGTTGAGTGGCAACATCTTTTGCTTGGCGCCTTGTTTCCTGTGCAGATCAGAAACGACCATCACAACCTTCAGGTGCTGTAGTCTTTAGAATGTAGAAATAGCAGACAGGCCCGATGGGCTTATTTCTTTGCCCACTTACAGTTCCAAGTTACCTATATTCCGGGCCAACACAATCTAATAGCGGATGCTCTCTACCGCTGTCCTGACTTCCTCACTGATTTCTCTCCAAGTTATCCCAAGATGTTCCCAGACACTGTGTTTATCTGTTATGTCGATATCTTCCTGGAAGAGGTGCATAAGGACACCCTTAGCTGTAAGAAATGGCAGCAGTATCCATTTACCAACGCTTGGGTCTCACTGATAAGGGAAAATCTTTAAGGGTACCTCCTTATTTCTTCCTACCAAGTCCTTCAGAAGATCTGCCTTGTTCCTCTGCCACAACACCTGCTTTTCAGTACATCATGGAGCGAAGGTTACCCGGCGTAGCCTCAAAAGACACTTCTGGTGGCCAAAGATGGCACAGGACGTCAAAATTGTCATTCAATCTTGTGCAGTTTGTGCTACAAATAAATCCATCTCTCTGCAGCCATCAGGACTAATATTACAACCTGAGGTACCTTCCCGACCCAGGCAAACAATTGCTACTGATTTCATAGTGGAGTTACCACCCTCTAGGGGTTGTACCACTGTCATGGTTACCATAGATATCTACTCTGATATGGCTCATTTTACCCTTTTAGCAAAATTGCCTTCATCCAAAGAAATGGCTAACATCTTCCTTTCTGACATCTTTCGTTTGGATGGTCTGCCATCTACCATCCTTTCAATACACCCCACGGTTTTGGTCTCGGCTCTGCCATTTGCTCTGTGTTCTTCGAGCATCATCCTCTGGGTACCACCCACAAGGCAACGGAATAACCGAGAGGGCCAACCAAACCCTTGAACAGTACCTACAGTGCTTTTCATCACAAGTACAGGACGATTGGGCAACTCTTCTTCCAATAGCTGAATTTGCCTACAATAACTCAGATCATTCCTGATTGAACACTAGCCCTTTCTACTGCAGATATGGGTTTCATCCTTCGGTTCTACCTGAAACCTCTGTCGGAGGTTCACCTGTACCTTCTGTAGACTCTTGGATTTGTGATCTACAGACCACACATAAAACTGTCAAAGAACATAGGCTAGAGAAACGACAAAGAGATTTGAGGATCAGAAACGCTGTCAGTCCCCCTTGTATTCTGTCGGTGATAAGGTTTGGGTGTCCTCCAAGTATTTACCTAGACACCTAAGACCCTCCAAATGTTTTCCTCAGATGGACCATTCTCAGTGACTAAGGTCATAAATCCTGTGGCCTTTTGTCTGCAGTTACCCATGACATGGAAACGCATCCATCTGGTATTTCACACTACACTTTTAAAGCCATCCATATCTTCCTCCAATAAGGCAGTAATTCTGCCCCCAGTAGTCACTGACGACCAGCAAGTGGAGTATGAGGTGGCCAGACTGTGTAATTCCAGGTACCGGAGAGGACATCTTCAATATTTGGTGGAATGGAAGGGATACCCCCCAGTGAACACTCCTGGAATCCACTTACCAACATACACTCACCTCACCTGCTCCGCCAATATTACTGTCTTCACCCTGGTAGGTGGAGTGGTTCTTCATTCTGAAGCATGCTGTGATGATTTATCATCCCAGGACTCACTTGGCCAGCTGGAGACACCATTCCCGATTTGCGGGTGCCATTCATCCTCACAACATGGCCGCCGCCTGTTTACTCTAGCATTGCTGTGCACGGTCTAGTTCTTCCACAAAGTGTGTTTATATGCATTAGCAGAGCCGCAGCTCCTCGCGTCTCAATGCTTGACTACTCTGGTGCCCAGCTCAGCGGTTCCTTGTGAGTTACCTTGTTTTCCTGTTCTTTCCCGCCTTTGCGCTCTCCTGGACGATCCTTCCCCCCTGCTTCCTTTCCTGGATCTCCATGCAGTTGCTCTTCTGCTTCCTTGTCCTTCCTCCCGAACTTGCTGTTACTCTGCCCGCCAAAGTTCCTGGATCCATATCCGCCTGGACAACACGTGCATAACATCTACAGGTCTTTTTCCCTCACAGAATTTGTTTTCCTGTGAATTGGGTTGCTTTGTCTCACTGTTTGACCATTGGGCAGGGTGGTGTCAGGGGAGGCTCGCCCCTTCTTCCACGAGACCCAAACAAAAAAGAAATCCACAAAGGAGAGCAACGCTAAAAAGTCCTCGGTGAGCCCAAGCCAGGAACCTATAAATCCTCACACCCTCTCCTTACTTCTCCTATCATTCTGGACTGCCTATCTGCCATTCAGTCCTGGTGCACTTCCAACGAGCTCTGCCTCAATGCCAGCAAGACTGAGATCCTTCCTATTGGGACTCCTGCTCCCTCTTTCTTCCCCTCACTCTGGCCATCCTCCATGGGCTCTCCCCCATCTCCTTCATTTTAAGCCAGAAACCTCAGTCATCTTTGACTCCTCTTTTGCCTTCCACCCTCACATTGAGACCTTGCCAAGAAGTCCCACTTCCAACTCTACCTTCTCAAAGGTATTCACCTTTTTCTCACTTTCCCTCAGAAGCTCAATGTCTCCAGAGCTCTGGTTCTCTGTAGGCTAGACTACTGCAATAGCTTCTTCCTGAATCTATCCTCTTCCTCTCTACGACACCTCCATCTAATTCAGAATAGGGCAGCAAGACTTATCATTGTCCTCAAGCCCAGGGACTGCATCTTTCCAGCCCTAAAATCTCTTTGCTGGCTCCTGGTTGCTGCAAGGGTCAGCTTCAAATCCCACTCATCACCCATAAGGCTGTCTGGGGCCGGGGACCATGCTATCTACAACTTGCTCTTACTAAATAATCTCCATCTAAATCTATAACCCTCCTCTAGCACCAACACACTGTGTGTCAAGCGCTCCTTAAACGGAGGCACTGGTAGCCAATGTCTTTCCTCAGCTGGCTCCCTCCTTTGGAACAGCCTCCCCCTTCCTATGCGTCTTGAGCCAGATCTCCTCAAATTCCAAAAAGCACATGACTTTCCTTTTCACCTCCTCCTTCCCTTCCGCCCTCCTTTGCTAAGCCCACAGTTGCTGAGCAGGGCCCTTATGTGTCCTTTTGGACCCTGGCCTCCCACACCCAATCACCTTCACTTGCCTGGCACCCATTGGCCTATGCCACCATAGGCCTGCACTTACCTATTTATTGGCAGCTTGCCACTCCCTAGAACGTACCTATCTATTGGCAGCTGACCTCTCCGTAGCGCTTCCTCCCCTGGACACTTACATCTGCTGCTCACTCACCAGTTCGGTCACTCCTAGCACTTACCCCTCACTTCCTCTGCCCCTCTTCTCTCTCTACACTTGCATTTTCTGAATGCTCACAAGGCCTAGTCGGTCCGTCTTTATCCTTCTGTGTTTCAATCCCATGTTCCATCCCTGGTGCCCTGTGGGCGCGTTGAAACACAATTTACTTGCTCTATAAGCACCTTACAAATGCACAATAAATAAATAAATATGTTGGGCCTCGAGTCCTTCAGCAGCAAGGCTCAGGCTCCTTACCCTTTACCTTCCCACCGGTCCCACTCCAGAAGTACCCAGACCATACCAGTCACACTGATATCATTGTCCTTCAAATGTACTATTCATACAAATCCCAAAGGCATTGCGCCTTTTCCATGCCTCGGATATTGACATATGCCTGTCTCTCCAATCTACACAGGGTGGATACCAAACCCTCCCAGACTTTCATGAGCGGGCCATCCAGCGATTTCCAGTTATACAAAATGGCTTTCCGGGCAGGGAACAGTACAGAATGCAGTAGCTTGACCACATTGCCGTCATCATGGCCATCTTCCACACCCATACCAAAAATCATAGTTTTAGGTTCAAAAGCCAAGATTACCCCTGGTATTGTCCCCATGGTGCCCTAGATCTCCCCCCAAAACTTTGGTACCACAGGGCAAGACCAAAACATGTGACCTAACATACCCGGTCTTCCACACCCTCGCCAACAGTTAGCTGACAGCAAAAGTTTCACTGCGGCCATCTTAATTGGCCTATAATAAAACCGTTGAATGATTTTGTACTAGATTTCTCTGTTGCCCATATTATAAGAAACCTTGTTAATCAGGAAGAAGAAGGAGTAAATATCCCTGCAGTCCTGCTGGGTGTCTAATTAACTGCCCTCTGCTCAGCTAATACCCCATTTCTTCTTATGTTATTCCAGATGCTGAGTAACAAGTCCTCAATTTGGGAAACTCCAACTGGTCGTTCTCAAGTTCCAACTCGCAGTTTGAGGGGCAGCAGGTAAATGTATCCTCAGTCACCGTTCTGCTGTTCAGACACATGTAATGAACTTAGAATTACTCACCCTATTACACAGACTAAGGGCCTCATTAAATGCATGTTGGTCCGGGAACTATGGTACCGGTAAGCATGCCGGTACCGTAGTTCCCAGACCGCCATACTACGAGCTGTGGTCGCGGTTGCCTGTCAGCCCGCCAGGTCTGACCTGGTGGGCAGAGCGGCACCCGCGAACACATCATGTCGGATGCACCGGCACCACTCTGAATGGTGCCGGTGCATCCAACGTCCCATTCCCATTCAGCCCTATGTGGCCGAATGGGGATGGGGAGTCCCTCATTACCGGCACCTGCAAATGGGCAATTACCAGGTCCGGCAAACTCGGCATGACCCGGTAATTGCCCATTCATGGGTGCCGTAAAAAAATTGATACCGGCGACAGCCATGCCTGTACTACAGGCACGGCTACCGCCAGCCTCGTAATGAGGCCCTAAAAGTTCTTGGACACAGGAAGGCAATAATGCACACTTGGACCATTAGTTAAAAAATATTTGCCTCTTTACAGGCCCTTTATTCACCCTTCACAAACATACACATAACTGTAGAATAAATACCACTGATTATACATAGATACATAAATAAGGACAGATATGATAGATATGCATCACCGTTGGTGCAGTTTTAGGAGACAACTTCATCTCGGCCACGACAACACTACCCAGTTGCAAGGCAGGCAGGCAGAGAGATCACGCCTCAACTAATGGGGTCGGGAGCGGAGCGTCCTCCCTCTCCGCAAGACTTCATCACTCGGGGTTCCAATTCTCTGTCTCCTCTCGGGATACCTCTCTTATTAAAGGGGACAAATCCCTGCCGATCATAAATTGCCGACTGCCCCCGGCTGAAGGACAGACAGCAAGCATGGGAGACAAGAGCGGAATGTTACGGCTCACAGGCCGCCTATGCCCCGCAGGGTGCGTACAGGCACACACACTGCCACCCGACTTCACTTCAAAGGGTCAAGAAATCCCTTCCAATGCAGAGTACGAAGCTTTTCAACTCTGTTCCTTTGGTGGTGTAAATTGCCATGGAAACGGGCTGTTACTGCCGTCTCCCACTTCAGACTCAGACTACATTTCCCATCACGCCCATGCCGCTTGACCGCAGCAGCCAATGGCCGTCCAGAGCCTCAGTTCCACCACGACAAAACCGTGTGTGTAATGCAGAACGCTGCTTCCAATTAAGGTTGTTACCAGCATTCTGAAGTCTCGTCTTCAAGTATTCCTACGTCTATCCTGTGTACCGAACTTCTGCCTTTGTTCACGGACTGTTTTGTGATTACGCTCTACTGCCTTGTGATCCCCCGTGTACCGACTCCAGCAACTGTTCACAAACTGCTTTGTGATTACGCTCTACTGCCTTATGATCCCCCGCGTACCGACTCCCGCAACTGTTCACGGACTGCTTTGTGATTACGCTCTACTGCCGTGTGATCTCCCGTTTACTGACTGAAGCAATTGTTCACAGACTGCTCTGTGAGTACGTCTTACTATCTTGTGATATCCTGTGCACTGACTCCCGCAACTGCTCCCATACCACTTTCAGGTTACATTCTACTTCCTTCATGTTTCTGTGTATCGAATTGTTGCCGGCTACCACGGACTGCTAAAGATTCTGTTCTGCTTCTTAGTAAACATCTGTGCACCAACCCCTGTCTCTTTAACACGACCTGTGCGGTTACCTTATTCATAGCATTTCAATCTCCTCTGTTCCATACCACGGTAACCTAACCTGCTCCACCGCCCTCCTTTGGTGATATCCTGGACACATCAAGACTACGACAGCCTTCTTCATTAACCCTTTTTGCTCCACTACTAGAGGATTACAGCCGTACATCTGCACATGCAAACTCTCTGCTGTACGTGCACCTCCCTGGCACTAGTGCACCCCTCGTGCCGCCCGGGTTTAGTTCCCATAGTAACTTGCCTTTTTTGTATTTTATCCTTTAGTTGTTTGTACTGCCCAAAACCCATCTGTGCCTTAACTACAATAACAACACAGTAAGAATCTTTGTGTGCTTATTCTGGACTACCTGTTTCCTGTATCTAGTTAGCTATATCTCTCCATTTCTATCTTTTATAGAGAGATAGGGGGTTGTTTCTCCAGAAAGTGAAAGGTAACTAATAGTACAGGTATTCCTCCCTCATACCTCTTGTAGTGGCGCTCTCCAGCACACCCAAGTATTAACCTGTTGATCTTTCCTTTTCAGCTGGTTTCTTGCCGGTGTGTGCTCCCCGCTCTTTTAGGTGATCGGCCCCTCTTCCCTCAACAGAGAGGAGGCTTGGGTTTAGGTCTAACCCGGGCTCTGCAATCAAGTCAGGACGGAAGCACGGGTCAGACTCCTGTATCACCAGGCATCCAGTGACAGAATTGGAAGCCATGGAAAATGCAGACCCATTGGCTATCCTGACACAGTTGGTGGCTGAGCTCTGATCCAATATGATTGCGGCAAATGATGCAATGTGTCATAGGATGGATAGTCTGCAGGAAATATCAAGCACCTGCTCCTTGGGAGCTGACGCTTCTGGGGGTACGGCCTCCGGTTTCCGGCTTTCCCTACCCAAGGCAGGAGTCAACACATCTTTATGGCTACTCCGTTCCCGCTAGCCCACCTGAACGGTTCTCTGGGGACCCCAAACAATACCAGACTTTTATCAATCAATGCAAACTACACTTCCTGTGTCGCCCCACAGCTTTTCCTAATTCAACCACTAACGCTGCGTTTGTTCTCTCGCATTTGGGTGGCACAGCCGTAGCATGCGCTAATCCCTTATTTGAAACAAACAGCTGTATGACTGTGACACACTCATCACAGCCATGAACAGGGTCTTTAGATACCCGTTATAAGTCGCAAGCGACAGATCTGGAATTCCTGAGTCTCCAACAGGGTTCCTCCTTTTTGTTTACCTATTTGACCCGCTTTAACCAACTCGCAGCCGAGACGGACTGGCCTGAGGAGAAGAAATCATCTGTTTTCTACAAAGGGCATTTGGATGAACTCAAGGAAACCCTTGCAACCGTCCCTGTGGTTCCTACAGGTTATGGGGAACTCCTGGATCTGGTTCTACAGATTGATGTCCGTAGAGCCGAACGAAAGGGGGAACGGAGACATGTACAGCCTGCTACTCCTGCGCTTGATATTTCAGGTCCTCGGGCCTCGGCCCCAGAGCCCATGCAGCTGGCGGCCATTCACGGTCCCTTGACGCCCACCCAACAGGAACACCACAGGTCGCACAATCTGTGCATGTACTGCGGTTCAACGGAGCATCTCCTTAAGGATTGCCCTTAAAAACCTGTGAAGAAGGGGGGGAAACACAAGACACCGGCAGTAGACAGAGTCCCTACGCCGGGTGTGTTTTTCTTGGACTCATCGAAAACCCAAGGTGTCTCTCCCTCTGCACCCGTTTGTCTTCCTGTAGATTTTTCCTGACTCCTGATGCTTCCTTTTCTGCCTTGGCAATTATCGACTCTGGTGCCACTGGTAATTACATGGACTGTGATTATGCTATCAGTAATGGTATACCGGTGGTATCCAAGGAACAACCGGAGGCAGTTCACGCTGTGGATGGCACCTCTTTGGTGTCAGGTTTGGTTACACAGCACACATCCCTTATCCACATGCAGACAGAGGAAGGACATGCGGAAAAACTGTCCTTCAATTTGATCAAAGCACCCCAATTCAGGGTGATCCTTGGCATATCCTGGTTGCAACATCACAATCCGGACATTGACTGGTCAAAAAGAGCTGTGCAATTCCCGTCACCGGTTTGTAACGATACGTGTTTCCATAATACGAGTGTGTGTTCGGATTCCTTCTCTCATGCCATTGAGGCATCAGAGGTGCCGTTATGTCCAGCTCGGAGCAGGGCATTCCTATGGAGTAAACCACATTCCAGGATGTGTTTGACAAAGGGGCAGCTGAGAACCTGCCTCCTCACAGACAATATGACTGTCCAATCGATTTGGTTCCCCGGGCCAAGATTTTGCCTTGAAGGGTGTACTCACTCACTATACCAGAAGATAAAGTATTGAAGGAGTACATCGACAAGGCCTTGACTATGGGGTTTATCAGACTATCCAAATCTCCTGCAGCTTCTCCCCTCTTCTTTGTCCCTAATAAAGAGGGTGACCTTTATCCTTGTATCGATTATAGGGCATTGAACGCGGTCACGGTAAAGAATCAATATCCCCTGCTGCTCCTCTCTGTCTTACTAGACCAATTAGGGTCTTCTGCTGTATACACCAAATTGGACCTACGTGGGGCATACAACCTTGTGTGCATGAGAAAAGGGGACGAGTGGAAGACCGCCTTTAAAACCAGCTATGGGCTTTTCGAATACCAAGTCATGCCCTTCGAGTTGTGCAATGCCCCGGCCACCTTTCCAGCGTTTATGAATGACGTGTTCCATGATTAATTGGAACGGTTCATGGTGGTCTATTTAGATGACAGTTCAGTACAACAGAAGTTTAAGGGTTTCTAAATTCTGTTTCGACCTATACATCTATTAACACATCATAGACAGAATCAATCTATTCAAAAAATTATTTCTCCAAATCTGATCCCTACAGTTACTTAAATGTCCCTACAAAGAGTTTCTCACTACCCCTTGGTGTGGCTGTCCCTAGTGAGGCGCTGGTGTGTCGCCTATCTAGGTGAGGGGAAAGAAGAGAAGTCTAGCCCTATCCTAACTCACTACTTTCCTCGTTTACTAAAAATAGGAGCGCACTGTTTGGAAGTCAACAAGCCACTATTTATTTAATTGTGTTGCTTCCATTCAGTGTGACTTATCATTTCTCAATAAAAATAGCAAAGTGGGCATAAGTCCAATTGTTACCACCTTGTCCACTGTGCTTTGCTTAAAAAAAGGATGTGTTGTGACCAGGCTCACTATCTACTATGTGAGTCAAGGGGGTCAGGCCATCACCCTGAACCAACCTATGTCAACCGGTTTCAGCGGGGATATCTAGTTTGCCGCTTTCTTCAGGACTATAGAATGTGACATGTTATGACACACTAACAGAATAAAAAAGACAGTATCACAGTTAACTATCTTCAAATTTCTTGTCTGAAGAGGGTCTTTTCCAATTTTTCGGGGACGTCTTGTCAGTACATCCAATCCCTATAATGGAGAAATACACATATCAGGGATCTGTGAATGCGTATATCTGCTATAGTCTGTGTGAACATGAGTATTCATTGATCTTACCTAAGGGGTGTGTCCCACCAGGCACCATCAATTGTCGCATCTTGATTGGTGTCTTATCGGTGCTGGAAGTCTTATCTCCTGGAAACACATGATCCAGGGTCAATGTTATAAGTCAGCTACATCGTGTGTTTACTCTATATATGTTAGTAAGTGAAAGACAATTCATATCACTTACCTTTTTTCCCTCTGTGTTGGGGAATGGGTCATTCCTTCTAGATTTTTCAAGCGCGTGGTCCATGGGCAGGTGTTCTCTGCTGGCCAATGCCCGGCTCTCACGGTGTGGCCTGTTAGGGAGAATTCTCTTGGATTCTCTTATAAGGCTAATTTCCCAAACCTAGTGAGTCCCCCAGCAGCTTTGCAGGATTTTTGGGGTTTGTTTTTTTCTCCTGCTAAGAGTGAGACTCTTTTTCTCCCACTCTTAGGCATGATTTGAGGTATGTCTTTGACTCTTTGTGTGCTTATGGGCTATGGGGTTCTCTTTTTACTCCATAGGGTATCATCCCTTTCTTATGTGTGTGTTACACAGCACCCTCAGTGCAGTAACACAGGGGTGTCATAGTGACCCCCAAACATAGACTCCATACCCTGGTACTGACAACTGTCTCCCAGGGCATGAAAAGTCAGCACTGACTTTACTAGTCCTAAATTGTGAACAGAACCAGTACAAACCATCATATTGTGGAAGTACTGGAAGGGGTTAATTATATTGCCCCTGGGTCTGTTTTTAAGGGGGTAGTTTCCAGTCCCCCCTTGTCGAGTTTCTGGCTGGTGGCAGTGGTTACCACACAAAATATTCCACCGGAATAATCTCTGTGGGATTTTCCCATTGATTTTAAACGCACCATTTTTTTGGTGCAATGTTAAAGATACCGCCGGTTTATTTATTTAATATTAAACCAACGGTTGGGTCTTTTTGCCAGAACTCTTTTCTAAAATGGCGTTCGTGTCCGTCTCTGTAACTGACCAAGGTCGAGCCCTTTGTTCCACTTTTTGGCGGGCTTCTCCACAGAAGCCCTCCAAATGGTGCCACTCTGTCTCGGTTCCACAGGATGGGTGGGGAGGGGAATTGGCACCCTGGACTGCGTTGCCTTAGCAACTCAAGTTGCACTCTGTTCTGATTGGCCCAGTGGTGAGCCGCCCGGCTCACCACTTAGCATGTTTGAGTGACAGCTAGGCTGTTGAATGGGGGTTTTTCTGTATAAAAGCAGGGCTTTTGGGACTGGAACTTCAGAAGTCGCCACAGGACCTAAGAATCCGAAGAGGGAAGAAGCTGAGCCATCTGCAACGACAACACCACCGGTGAAGCCCTGCTGCAACTACCTCACCACTTTCCCGACGACAAGAGAAGATCTTCTGCTGGACGAGTCTTCTTCCTCTGAGCTGGTGGGACCAACCAGTTTGCCCTTTTCGCCTTCCAAAGATGTCCCTTGGTCGAATCACCTGTGCCAAGCACCCCGGCGTCCAGATAGCCAAGCTTCACCACTTTGACCGCGAATAAAAGGAACACACCTTTTATCGACGAACTCTGCGGCTGGTTTCATCCTTGTGCAGTGCAACGACTCCACATTTCCTCCTCGATGAGATCCTCTCTTCCCCTCATCAAAACAATAAACTGCAACCACTGCCAGGAACAACTGCCACCGCTGGAGCTTCCTCTCTCTTTAAGGTACTGTGTCCTGCCTGGCCTCCCTTTCTTCGGATTGCTAAACGTGACCCTTAAATCCTTGGCTTTCCAACTGGGTTGGCCCCAGACCTTCTAACTTTACCTTCTTGAATCACCCCAACCTCTTTTGAACATTCTGCAAAGACTTTTAGTGCATTTTAAACCGTGTGATCCTGGGCACATTTCGCTTTGCTCCATTTAAAGTGGGCCTGGCCTATGAACTTTGGCTCTACAGTATATACTGCCTTTATTCCCTTGTTGAGAACTCCTAAAAGTGTTGGGACGTGTCTTATTTCTATGCTCTGCCTTTTTTCTCTCCCTTTAACTGAACTGTTGGAGTGCCATCAGGTTATGCGCTCACATCTGTTTAACAAATCGTGGTGTTTTAACTCTGACTTGTCTGATAGTTATCAAGGGAGGTGTGTATACTTTCCCTGACTGTTTTTAAACTTGCTTTTGATTTCGAGTGCTAGTAAATTGCCTAAGGTGTGTTTTAAATAAATAATTATATACTTTTTATACAAAGCTCTGGTCAGTGTTTGTTTGCTCTACTGTGTTTTTAGCCCTATTGTGCATACTCTATATACTGCCCTACTCTTCTTGAGAGAAGTCTGACTGCTCAGCCACAGCTACCAGGTAAATATGGGTGGTACAGACTGCTACCAATTGGGTTTACTGCTTACTCCTGTAGTCTTAATCTTTTTGCAGTCTTCCCCAAGGGAACTGCACAGGATTCTGCCTAACATGGCCCGTGTGTGTTTTCACACACTGCGCCTAGAGGGGAAAGGGTATGTTTTCAATACAGAGACTTGTTTCCCGTTAAGCAATAAAATCTATTGTGTGACTCGATTCTAATATGTAATACGCACTGGTTATTTGTATTCCACAAGTTATAGCGTCTTGTCAACAAATAATAGGCTGCAGCCTGGTGTGGCACTCTGCTACCTCCAATTACACAGGTAGTTAGACGTGTGGTTCTAGCTTAGCATAAGTGCGGTATACGGCCAATATTTTATGCGGTTAGTTCCCGATTCACAAAGTTAGTGTCTGAAAAACGGGCAGAACCTCATAGCATAGGGTATAGCTTATCGTTGCTTTGCGATTCTAATAAGTAATACGTGCTGCTTTTTTATATTCCACAAGTTGTAACATACTATCAATAATTGGCTGCAGCCTGATGTGACGCTCTGCTAGCTCATATTGTACAAGTAGTTGAACGTGTGGTTCTGGCTTAGCATAAGTGCGGTATACGATCAGTGTTTTCTGCGGTTGGTTCCCGAATCAAACAGTTGGTGTCTGATAACGGGCAAAACACTGTAGCGTTTGATAGGGCTTTTCATTGCCTATTGCGACGCCTCCGTGCTTACCTGAATATCAGCCGGCGTTTGGTCTGACACGTCTCCTTGCTGTTCGAGTTGACTAACAGCCGCCATCTTGGGAGGGGGTTCTTTTTTATACCGAGATGGCTCATTGAGCCTGAGTCTAGTCCTCTTTTTATTTTCAATAAAGTTACTGCAGGGCTCATCCACAACGCCATTGCATTCGTGAGTATATGGAGCAGGGACCATGAATACGTAGCTATATATCTGCATTACATCAACATAAGGTGAAGACTGACATCACAGAACAACACAATGGCAGAGGTAACATTCCTAGCCTACGCAGCAGAACTAGTAGAGGGCATACTGGCCAATCCCTCTATTCTTGGCACTGATGAACAAACAAGTCTACAAGTAAAAGGAGATGAATGGAACGAATTGGAAGTCCTCAGGAAAAAACTCATTAGAACGGAATTACATGGAGCCATCATGACTGGGTACCTTAGGTCACACATTGCCCCCAATTACTGATCATTAAAATCGAGCCACAAATTTTCCTGGACCAGATCCAATTTAGAAAAGATTGGAGTTTTTGTGAGACTTTGAACCTTTGGATCCCCCTCTTTTCCAACTCCTATTCACCTGAATCTCCGGTGGAGTCCTTTCGTCTAGGCTTTCTGGGTTCCTTGCTCTTCTTTTGATGCAGATACAGACGTGACTCCCCAGAGGCCACCGTGACCGGATGGGGAACCAAGCCCCGGGAGCCAGTCCCCAATGTCAGGGAAAAAGCTGTTAGGCTAGAAAAAACCCTATTGAGATGGAGTCCTTCTGTAGGCTTCAGGCAGTGAATCCGTAGTATAAATAGTCCAATGAAACTGAACACACTGTTCCTAGTATCCGGGAGAGAAGTCCTTTAGAAGTCCAACTCCTACTACCGGTAGTGAAGGTAAGGTACAGAGATGAGAGGAAACGGCAATCCAAAAGGAAATGCTACTTGACTGTGGAGCTCGCAGGCGTCCGGAGGCCGGACTGAAGCACTCGCAGGCGTCCGATAGCCGGACAGAAGAGCACTCGCAGGCGTCCGATGGCCGGACAGAAGAGTACGAAGGTAAGGTAAAGGAAAGAGCGAGAGATTGAAGGAGAGAGGGAGAGATAGGAAGGAAAGGAGAGCTGAAGACAGGTAGAGCCAGGACACGAAGAGAAACGGAGGGGAGAAAAGACAGAGGAGTAGGTCTTACCTCTCAGTGCACTTTAACAGAGACAAACCACAAGAAAATAAACCCATGAAGACGGAAACCGCGGTGGGGAAGAACAACTGAATGGAAATACAGGAAACTGAAAGTATTTCAGAATAGCACGAAGGCTCGAAAAAACTAGCGTTGAGTAGTAACAAGGTAAACAGATCCAACGCACCGAAGCCTCGGTGCGTCCCACATAAATACGTGCCGGCAGCCATATTGGGAGAAGCATAGACCGCTAAAGGCGTTCCCAGTCGCCAGATTAGGCACGTCTCCAACGACTCCAGATCTTCCACGGGCGATGCATTACAGTTTTATAGCAAACAAGTGCACCATAGACTGGTTAATTGTTATTATTGACACAGCCAAATCAGTGTCGGAAAAAATCATGAACGAAATCATAGCGAAACAAGACGCCCTAGCTGCAAAGATGATCATCGGGAACTATCTAAAAAGTATGGAGACATTAGATGCTACAATAAAGGAATTTAAAGAATTCAACTTAAACAAGAAAATAATCAAATTGAAGAAGGATATTGCAGCATTTACCCACGAGAAGAAATATCCATATATCACCGATGAATACTATGAGGAGGCTGACAAGAATAGTAACCAGAACCAGACCAGTGGCCAACCCAGGGAATGACAATACCAACGGAACAACAGACCACAACCTAATAATTGGAACTTCTCCATCGGGAGCTCAGATGAGGATACCACGAGACCGGCAAGAACTCTAAGATTTGAAGACCAAGAACAAAATGGGCGTGGGAACACCCAGGGTTTTCAGCAACCGAGAGGCCACAGGAAATCAAGAGGATGGTGGCAAGATCAATCACCCAGAATTACCTGCAACAGAGGAAGAGGGTGGTATGAACAAAACGTCCCGAGAACATAAATTGGAAGAACCAAGGGGCTAGTATCAGCGACACCGCGGCCCAATCTCTAGTGGTTAACCTGTCTACTATAACACTGGACCAAAATCAACTGAGGGTATTACAAAAGGGACTATCTTTTGTCCCGACCAGTAAACATGACCCATTTCAAATACGTATTGAATTTACGAAACTCATGAGGAAGATCCACTTAAAGCAACATTTTGCAGGTAGCATGCCTAAAGGGAGTCAAGGTGTAACCAACTTACATAACAAATCTCTATTTTATCCTCCTCCTAACTCCATCACTCCAAAATCTATAACATTTGAGAAAGCCTTATTGAAGAAGATCGAAGCAATTGAAGCAGAAGAGATCCAACCCTTCTGCAATTTGAGGAAACCGAGAGCCAAGCACTCAAAGAACTACGAAACAATGACCTAATTGTAATTAAGTGTGTGGACAAAGGGGGAGCTATTGTGGTCATGGCCAAAAAGGACTATCAGACCATGGTTGACACATTGGTTAATGACAGGACCACATACAGAAGAGCGGTATTCAGCCACTCCCCTGTGATTAACTGCATTAAATTATTAAAAAGAGGTTAAAAAATTGTGGCATATTCTGAATGTAGGTGAAAATACACTAAGTGTCCCCTTGTTTGCAATTAAGAGAAGAAGAAACATCACAGACACTCTAGTGCACACCTACAGAGAAGGGAAAGAACAAGGTGAGAACCAACCCAGCATCTAGAACCTGCCCAAAGCTACCTGCCACACACCATGTGGTACATGCACTGCATGTCCCTTTACTAAAAGTTCAACATCGATTGAGATTGGCTGGAACTCACCGTGGGAACAGGGAGTATTTACAAACTGTAATACCACAAATATGGCATATCTGATTAAATGTACTTATGACAAAATGTATATCGGGATGACAACCAGAGCAGTACAAACTTGAATTGGATAACACAGATCCAATATTAGGATGAAACGGACCACTGCCACTCTAGTGGAATATTACTTGCAATTGAAACACTCAGAAAAGGACATCAGCTGGACTATCCTGGAAAAAGTAGTGGTCCCCAAGAGAGGCGGGAATATGGGTGCCATCCTATTAAAAAGGGAACAGCTATGGATCTTTAGACTTAAGAGCCATGTGATTGGACTGAATGAGGGGATATGTTGGCAAGCTCTGGCAGTTTTCTAAACAGTCCCGGATATATCACATAGAGCTTGATGGGAATGTAGGCACTATTAGGGGATGCCCCTAATAGATGCTAGCCTACTTGACTTTAACTAGATACTCTAGTATTGAATGCGGGTATAGTCCTTATCCTTTATCGGTATCAACAATCAACTATGTCAGACCATAGTGATCTATAAACTTAAGAAATGAGCTGGCGCCACCTCTTCCCCCTTTTCTTGCAGCACTCTCTCCTCCTTTTCCACTAGAGCCATGAATGGAACTAGAGGAAGCCATTTAGGCACTTGTCATTAACAGGAATGCATAGATGCCCTATTTGCCCACATTTGTAAATTAAACATTGCACCAGTAATATCAATATACAGAATAGTGGTGACATGAGCTGGAGATTTGGCAACTACACAGTGGGTTTAGTAATGAGGGACTGATATACAGGGTACTCCATATATTCACAAATGCAGTGTCTTTGTGGATGAACTTGGCAGTAAGTATATTGAAAATAAAAAGAGGACTAGACTCAGGTTCAATGAGCCATCTGGTTATAAAAAGAACCCCCTCCCAAGATGGCGGCTGTTAGTCAACTCGAACAGCAAGGAGACGTGACAGACCGAACGCTGGCTGATATTCAGGTAAGCATGGGAGCGTTGCAATGGGCAATGAAAAGCCCTATCCAAGGCTACAGTGTTTTGCCCGTTATCAGACACCAACTGTGTGATTCAGGAACCAACCGCAGAAAACACTGATCGTATACCGCACTTATGCTAAGCCAGAACCACACGTTCAACTACTTGTACAACATGAGCTAGCAGAGTGCCACATCAGGCTGCAGCCAATTATTGATAGTATGTTACAACTTGTGGAATATAAAAAAGCAGCACGTATTACTTATTAGAATCGCAAAGCAACGATAAGCTATACCGTATGCTATGAGGTTCTGCCCGTTTTTCAGACACTAACTGTGTGAATCGGGAACTAACCGCATAAAACACTGGCCGTATACCGCACTTATGCTAAGCCAGAACCACACGTCTAACTACCTGTGTAACTGGAGGTAGCAGAATGCCACACCAGGCTGCAGCCTATTATTTGTTGACAAGATGCTATAACTTGTGGAATACAAATAACTAGCGCGTATTACTTATTAGAATCGAGTCACACAATAGATTTTATTGCTTAACGGGAAACAAGTCTCTATATTGAAAACAAACCCTTTCCCCTCTAGGCGCGGTGTGTGAAAACACACACGGGCCACACCGTGAGAGCCGGGCATTGGCCAGCAGTGAACACCTGCCCATGAACCTCGCGCTCAAAAAATCTAAAAGGAATGACCCGTTCCCCAACACGGAGGAAAAAGGGTAAGTGATATAGATTGTCTATCACTTACTAATAGATATAGAGTAAACAAACGATGTAGCTGAGTTATAACATTGACCCTGGATCATGTGTTTCCAGGAGATAAGACTTCCAGCACCGATAAGACACCAATCAAGACGCAACAATTGATGGTGCCTGGTGGGACACACCCCTTAGGTAAGATCAATGAATCCTCATGTTCACACAGACTATAGCAGATATACGCATTCACAGATCCCTGATATGTGTATTTCTCCCTTATAGGGATTGGATGTACTGACAAGATGTCCCAGAAAAATTGGAAGAGGCCCTCTCCAGACAAGAAATTTGAAGATAGTTTCCTGTGATACTGTCTTTTTTATTCTTTTAGCGTGTCATGACATGTCACATTCTAGAGTCCTGAAGAAAGCGGCAAACAAGATATCCCCGCTGAAACCGGTTGTCATAGCTTGGTTCAGGGTGATGGCCTGACCCCCATGACTCACATAGTAGATAGTGAGCTTGGTCACAACACATCCTTTTTTAAGCAAAGCACAGTGGACAAGGTATTAACAATTGGACACATGCCCACTCTGCTATTTTTATTGAGAAATGATAAGTCACACTGAATGGAAGCAACACAATTAAATAGATAGTGGTTTGTTGACTTCCAAACAGTGCACTCCTATTTTTAGTAAACAAGGAAAGTAGTGAGTTAGGATAGGGCTAGACTTCTCTACTATCCCCTCACCTAGATAGGCGACACACCAGCACCTCACTAGGGACAGCAACACCAAGGGGTAATGCAAAACTCTTTTTAGGGACATTTAAGTAACTGTAGGGATCAGATTTGGAGGAATAACATTTTCAAATAGATTGATTCTGTCTATTTAGATGACATTCTTATATATTCCACATCGAGGGAGCTGCACACAGAACATGCCTACCTGGTACTCCAAAGGCTGAGGGACAATCATCTTTTTGTTAAAGCTTAAAAATGCGTTTTAAATTCTACTGAAGTAGAGTTCTTGGGATATGATTTGAACAATCAAGGCATACGAATGAGCCAATCGAAATTCAAGGCTGTCCTCCAGTGGCCCATTCCCACCTCAGTCAAGGCTCTTCAGTCTTTTTTGGGCTTCTCAAATTTCCATAGGCGCTTTATTAATTCTTTTTCTTCGATTTCGGCTCCCCTTGTGGCTTTGACAAGTTCCAAACATCCTGAAGCTCAGAAGGCCTTTGATACCCTGAAGGTGGCTTTTTCTTTTGCACCTGTATTGCAACATCCCAATCCTTTCTTGCCCTACCTAATTGAGGCTGGTGCATATGATTCCGCGTTCGGGGCCGTGTTATCGCAACGCTGTCCTGACTCCGGAGAGGTATTCCCCATAGCTTTCTTTTCAAGGAAATTGACCCCGTACATGATGAATTATCCCATCACGGAGCAGGAGCTGTTGGCGATCAAAGAGGCATTTTCTGAATGGCGACATCATTTATTGGGTGCTCATCATCCGGTGACTGCGTTTTCCGATCATCGCAGCCTCCTGGCGTTTAAGTCGATAAAGTGCCTTACTGTTCGATAAGCACGATGGCATATTTTTTTTTCCCAGTTCAATTTCACAATTACATACGCCTGGCCCGTCTCAACACATGTGCTGATGCGTTGTCGCGCCTGTCTTCAGAACCATGCATCGCCGCAGACAAGCAATCCCTCCTGCTACAATGTCGGGTGGTGTGTGGCTGTACCCCACAACCTGTCATGCGTTCTATTGTTATGGAATGGGTTTCTGCGCATCCTGAGGAATACGCGTCCCTCAATCTCGATGTTGTGCAGGGTCTGCCATACATCCAAGGGCACTTGTTTATCCCTCCCACTGAGGCGTGTCTCCGAGCTCTTGCCTGGTCTCATGATTCTTCGATGGCTGTGCATCCTGGGTGGCAGAAGACCCTGGATTCCCTACGCTGCTGGGTTTGGTGGCCCTTCATGTCACGAGACGTCGTTGATTACCTGGCGTCCTGTTCCGTATGCGCTCAATGCAAATCCTCTTGCTCCAAGCCGGTTGGTCTTTTGCTTCCTTTACCTGCGCCTCACAAGTCCTGGTACATGGTGCCCATGGATTTTATCGTGGACCTCCCTCCAGTAGGGGAAATTGATACTATTTGGGTTGTGGTTGACTATTTTACGAAGATGGCCATTTTCGTGCCCTGTGTTGGTCTTCCGTCCGCTTCCTCCCTGGTGGACCTCTTCTTATGGAAAGTATTCTGTTTTTTTGGACTGCCATCTGTCATCGTATCCGATCGTGGCCCGCAGTTCACTGCACGCTTCTGGAAGGCCTTGACTACTTCTCGCCGCATTGATGACAGGTACAGCTCTGCATACCATCCGCAGACCGATGGGCAGACCGAGCGGGTCAACGGCACTCTCAAGCAGTCTCTGAGGTGCCTCTGCCTGAAATACCAGAGGTCTTGGTTGTCTCTTCTCGCTCCTGCGGAATTTGCTTATAATAATTCAGTCCATTCTGCCTCCGGGGTTTCCCCATTCTTTGCCATGTATGGTCAGCACCCACGTTCCCAGCCATTGGATACTGCTCTTCCTATAGACAATCTGGCTGCCCGGGCATGTCTTTGTGACATGGACTCTGTCCATCGGGATATGCGGCTGCACCTGCTCCGTGCCCAGGTCCATGCTAAACGGTACATGGACAGACATCGGACTCTGGTGCCAGATTACAGAGTGGGCTTGAAAGATTAGCTCTCTATTCAGAATCTCAGGATTCTGGGTAAGCGTTCTCTCCTCCATCGCTTTGTTGGCCCGTTTATAATCACGGCCGTGATCAATCCGGTTGCGGTGCGCCTTTGCTTACCTGCTTCCTGGATGGTGCACCCAGTGTTCCACGTCTCTCTACTCAAGCCAACCCGTCTCCCTGTTGGTCCTCCCCCAGTGAATGTGGATGGTAAGGACGAATTCGAGGTTGCTGACATTCTGGACTACCGTTTGCATCTCCCTTTTACCTGGTCGATTGGAAGGGATATGGTCCCAAGGATCGCACCTGGGAACCGCTTGGGAACATTCACTCTCTAGTATTGGTGCGTCGCTTCCATGCCCCGCAAGGGGTTGCCACCACCTTTGGGGGTGGATACTGTTACGGCTCACAGGCCGCATATGCCCCACAGGGTGCGTATAGGCACACAAACTGCCACCCGACTTCACTTCAAAGGGTCAAGAAATCCCTTCCAATGCAGAGTACAACGCTTTTCGCTCCGTTCCTATGGCATTGGAAATTGCCATGGAAACGGACTGTTGCTGCCGCCTCCCGCTTCAGACTCGGACTACATTTCCCATCACGCCCATGCCTCGTGACCGCAGCAGCCAATGGCTGTCCAGAGCTTCAGTTCCACCACAACAAAACCGTGTGTGTAATGCAGAACACTGCTTCCAATTAAGGTTGTTACCGGCATTCTGAAGTCTTGTCTTCAAGTATTCCTACGTCTAATCTGTGTACCAAACTTCTGCTTTTGTTCACGGACTGCTTTGTGAATACGCTCTACTGCCTTGTGAACCCCCGTGTACCGACTCCAGCAACTGTTCACGGACTGCTTTGTGATTACGCTCTACTGCCTTGTGATCCCCGAGTACCAACTCCAGCAACTGTTCACAGACTGCTTTGTGATTACGCCTTACTATCTAGTGATATCCTGTGTACCGACTCCCGCAACTGCTCCCAAACCGCTTTCAGGTTACGTTCTACTTCCTTCATGTTTCTGTGTATCAAATTGTTGCCTGTTAACACGGACTGCTAAAGATTCTGTTCTGCTTCTTAGTAAATATCCATGTACCAACCCCTGTGTCAGGAATGGCACTCTGTCAAGAGTGGCACAGGATACCCAGGTAGGGTTTGGGTGGCTGTGCTGAAGTAAGGTAGCAGATAAGCACACACAGCAGGAAGTTCAACAAGAAAGAAGAGTAGGAAACTGTAGCTGTGAGCCAAAAGGGGCAAAAGATACAAAGGTACAAACAAACTGGATTCCCTCTTGGGGTGTATGCTGAAATGGGAAAGAGTGTTCCACGAACCTTAGGAAACTCCAGCCTTCTGCACAGATTGCTATAACAGAGGCCCACGCTGTATGCTCATGGCTGGGAACAACAGCAGTGGGTGTCTGTAACACTGAAAACGCGACAAGGGAAGGGGCAGAGGTTGCCTGCCGGAAACCAACAGGCAAGCTCTGTACAAAGGGATTACATAAGACACATGAGAAGACAAGAACAGAAATATCCAGCGAAAAGGAAGTTAATGAGCAATCTAGCAGAAGGAAATGAAGGAAAGGCAGTTAGACTGAAATAGATAACCTAAGGTGGAGTACAGATGACTCAAGGAAGAGAACAAGGGAGCAGCAGTCAGGAAAACAGAAAGGCTGAAAAGTAGGAAGCGGGTCTGCAGTCAAGAGTGGCACATGGTGCAGGCAAACTGTAGTGGACTGCGGAGGACTGTAGTAGGCTGCAAGGCAGGGAGTCCAGAAGAACAGAACAGGACAGAGAGAGATTAGTAGTAGGCGACAGACAGAGAGCCCAAAAGAATAGGGCTGCGAGGTAGGGGGCCCAGAGGAGCAGGGCTGTAGGCAGCTAAGTGTAAAACAGGCTGTAAAGCAGAGGAGTGTAGCAAGCCACAAGGCAGGGAGCCCAGAGGACAAGGGTTGTAGGCAGCGGAGGGAGACAGGCTGCAAGGAAGGAGCCCAGAGGACAAGGGCTGTAGGCAACGAAGAGGTGCAGGCTGCAAGGTAGGGAGCCCAGGGAACAAGGGCTTGGAGACAGCAGAGGGTTGCAAGCTGCAAGGTAGGGAGCCCAGAGGACAAGGGCTGTAGGCAGCCGGAGTGAGGCAGGCTGCAGGGCAGGGAGCCCAGAGGACAAGGACTGTAGGCAGCCAGAGTGAGGCAGGCTGCAGGGCAGGGAGCCCAGAAGACAAGGACTGTAGGCAGCCGGAGTGAGGCAGGCTGCAGGGCAGGGAGCCCAGAGGACAAGGACTGTAGGCAGCCGGAGTGAGGCAGGCTGCAGGGCAGGGAGCCCAGAGGACAAGGATTGTAGGCAGCCGGAGTGAGGCAGGCTGCAGGGCAGGGAGCCCGGAAAGGGCACTGGGTCAAAACAGGATAATGCAGCAACAGGAACAGCATACAAAGTAGAGGGTCAAGACAAACAGGAGCGGGGAGATCTCAAGATGCAAGACACTGTGCTCCTGCAGGCAGCTGCTTATATACAGCCCTGCCCTGTTCTGAGGAAGGCTAATTGGCAGCACCTGGAGCAGCACACCTGAAGACAATCTGCCTCCTCCCTCTCTGGTCCTGAGCAGGTGGAAGTAGCACCGGCCGCTAGGGCTTCTGGGGATTGTGGTCCCAATAACAATGAATTAGAATAGCCAGGAATTGAGGACTGTAGCCAGGTGCATTATGGTAAATGTAGTTAATTGAATAAAATAAGAAAGAACCAAAGTTGAGCAAATGGAAATAAAAGACCAAGGCGTGAAAAAGAGTTGTTCAAGGAGTATTAGGAGGATAAATGAGTACCAAGTAGTCCATGATGGTTGCCAATGCGTGCGCCAGCGGCGCGGGCATGACACCCTGTCTCTTTAACACAGCCTGTGCGGATACCTTATTCATAGCTTTTCAACCTTATCTGTACCATACCATGGTAACCTAATCTGCTCTACCGCCCTCCTTTGGTGTTATCCTCGACATATCAAGACTACGGCAGCCTTCTTTTTCATTAACCCTTTTTGCTCTACTACTAGAGGATTACAGCCTTACAAGTGCACATTCGAACGCTCTGCTGTATGTGCACCTCCCCGGCACTAGTGCGCCCCTCGTGCCGCCCGGGTTTAGTTCCCATACTAACTTCCCTTATTTTATCCTTTCGTTGTTTGTACTGGCCAAAAACCCATCTGTGCCTTAACTACAACAACAACACGGTAAGAACCCCTGTGTGCTTATTCTGGACTACCTGTTTCCTGTATCTAGTTAGCTATATCTCTCCTTTTCTATCTTTCATGGAGAGATCCGGGGTTGTTTCTCCATAAAGTGAAAGGGAACTAATAGTACAGGTATTCCTCCCTCATACCTCTTATAGTGGCGCTCTCCAGCACACCCAAGTATTAACCTGTTGATTGTTCCTTTTCAGCTGGTTTTGTGGCGGTGTGTGCTCCCTGCTCTTTTAGGTGATGGGCCCCTTTGCCTGTCTAATCAGATCAGCAGGGGGGCATATCATAGATAAGAGTTCTTCCCTCAACAGAGAGGAGGCTTTGGTTTAGGTCTAACCCGGGCTCTGCAATCAAGTCAGGACGGTAGCTCGGGTCGGGCTCCTGTACCACTAGGCATCCATCCAGTGAGTGACACGGACATATCCAGACAGTAGTGGAAAAACCCAGCTCGTCTCTCATGCGCTCGTTCCCAGCACCCTTTATCAATGTACCTGCACATCTCTGACTCCCCGCTCGGCTCGTCCTTGAGTGAACAATTCAAAAACTGTCCTCCATAATAAGCTCATCAGATTCACACTAAAATATGCCAACCGTTGCAGAACTCATGTCTGCTTCTATCTGAGCTCACAATAATGTAGATGCTCATTGCGGTTCGGAAGTGAATTTCCAAAATGGCAGCGGACCGGCGCCATGTTTGAACTCATTTTTGCACAGGCACAACCATCCACCCTTTGGACAATCAACTACCATATCGCAATGAAACAAAAGATGGTTTCCGAAACTGACGAAACATCCCTATCAAATTGGGAATACAAGAAACACAGCAACAAACAACCAGAATAAACACAATTGTAAAGATACAAATGAAAGCATAGCGCAACCCAAATTGTGCTTCAAAAACAAATAATCTATAGAAGCCCTGTTTTGCAAAATAGCGTTTCTAATTTCTGCTGCCCAACAGCAGCTCTGTCAAAGCCTGAGAGTTCTCATTAAGCCCTTTAACCATAACACAGGCTAATCTAATCAAGGACTTATAACCACCAGCAGCCAACCCCAAATCCCCCACTAAGGAGAAAGCAAGTGCTAAAACCTCAGGTTCAGACAACAAATGTACATTAGTATCACAGTCTGGAGAAAGGCCAAAGTGATGAAGAGAACGGGTAGCTCAAAGAATCGCAGGCTGTAAAGGAAACATCATCAAACTGAGTCGTGTTAAGGCACAGGGACCACCAGAAATATACACAGGAATGTAAGTGTAGGTAAAGTTACCACAGGAAAATAACCAACCTGTTGGAAGTTTCACATGTCGAAGATGGCTGGCAGTTATATTAGTAAAATTACATAGCATTGCATTAGAAACATCAGTACAAGCATTAGTAAAATGTGCACATAAACGCTTCTCAAAATCAGTTCCACTCCTCTCATCCGTCAAGTCCAGCTGTTGGCATTTCCCAATGCGTCGAGGATCACAAGTCATTACATAGCAGACGTCAACCAGTACAACGTCGTAGGTGACAATACGTGTCATATTTCTCCATTTGCGCTCAGTGTCAGCACAGAATGTGCAGTATTCATAAACAGAAAAAGATTTTCACACATCCGAATCCTCTACCAAGGAATCATTATGCAGTACCCCGAAAACGTGTCTCAGCACAGGGGCCGGCGTAGGTACGGCCACAAGATACGTTGAAAACAAGTTTGCAGCATCATGAACATCAGCTAGGCAAAAGTGTGAGATGTTCAACACTCAACTGGCTTGAAAAACCCATACATTCTCAGGCAGCTCAACAATCGCAGCATAGCCAAGCCGCACAAAAGACATGGAAGTCACAGAAGAGGGCACCACATCACGCCCAACACCACGTTTTCTCAAAAAGCTGCGGTACATTGCAGTCGACTCAGCATCAGGCAGTGCAGTAACATCCAAGCCGCTAGTTGTCATCCAGATCAGTGGAATCAGTTGCAGGATGGAAATATTTTCCACATCTTTTCGCATGTTCCCAGACCCTCCCGAATGCACTCCCCACAAAACCACAAGCGCAAACATCACACACAGGATCTGGAAGAAAAAAAGAAGATATCCGTGAAGTACATCACTCACGTAAATAACATTTGTTAGTGGGAATGTGGCTCCATTTCCTCTTTTCTGGTTCCATCACTAGAACAACTTGATCCTCCCCTGCCGCAATTACAAGAGGCCACTAGATTTCTCAACCCAAACATTTTCGCTCCTGGAACCATGTTGTCTGATGAGCCAAAACCTTTATTACCATGTGTAGTTACCACAGTGGGTGTCTCTCCCATCTTTACCACAGACAGTTTCACAGGTACAATAATCAACTATGCCACCCTATCACCTTAATGGATAGGTAGCATTTTCTCTCCACTATTGATTAGGATCACTTTTATTTCTCCTTGGCAATCTGCATCAATAATCCCTCAGAGTAACTGGATTCCTCTTAATGCTAACCCAGATCTAGGGGCAATTAATCCCATATGTTCTGATGGAATTTGTACTCCAATTCCTGTCTCAATTAACTGATTCCTCTTGATTCAAGTCGAATCTCCTCCATAGCATTCAAATTCACCCCTGCAGACTCTGGTGTCGCTCGATAAGGAGCTAGAGCCCCAGGTGAAATTTCCCAATATATCAACGTTTCAAATGCCCTGTTTGGTTTCATTTGCAAAGCTGGCGTTAACATACGCATCAATGGAGTCTCACCATTTGCAATCAGTCTGTTATTTAACACTTGCACTGCATCCAGAATGCACTCACATCACCCTTTCAAGTCACCATCACCAGTCTTTTCCAACTGTTCTTTCAACAAACCATTAATTCTTTCAATCAATCCCAAAGCCTCGGGGTGATAAGGGACGTGGAAAATCCATTCAACACCCTTCTCCTGACAATAGTCCTGAATCAGTTTTCCTTTGGAATGTGACCCATTGTCACTTTCAATTTGTAAAGGTATACCATAGTACACTGCCAATTGATCTAATAATTTAATGTTATTCAATTGCGTAGCTCTTTTGCATGATAATACCATCCTGAATACGTGTCCACAATCGTACACGCATACTGACATCCTCTGCTGATTGGCATTGGACCGATGTAACCAATCTGCCAAATTTGTCCAGGTAATTTACCTCGTTTCAATGTTCCTTGAATCACACGTGGAAAAGATCTCTGTTTCTGATACTGGCACACTGGACATTGTAAAAGCACTGTTTTCACTATTTCTAGAGAAACGCTAATTCCTCGATCTTGTGCCCACCTAGTAGTAGCCTTCTCTCCAAGATGCCCACATTTCTGGTGTGTCCACTTAGCAATCAATTCCAGATCATCTTCCTCAGACTTCGTGTCCATAGCTGAAATTTTGGCACGTTCATCTGCAACAGAATTGAACCAACGTTCCAATGAGTCTGTCGCACAATGTGCGTCTGCATGATACACGGTCACTGTACTATGCACCCAACATTTCCGCAATAACTCGACCGGAGAGTGTAGGAGCCCTTTCCTCTCTCAACACGTGCAGCAGGAGCAGCATCTGCCAGCCGGACACAAGCCCAGCTGACCCAGAGCTCATGAAGGAGCATCGGCTCAGCTAATATTTTTCACGGGTATATTTGAAAATCATTGCCCACACCCCCACCTTCTTCAGCCTGCAGGGTATCAGAAAGAAACAACACATGCTGGAGCAGCGAAGTGCCATCCGGGTTTATTGACATTCCCACCAACATTCTTAGATGGCCGGCACCACAGCGGCCTGTATTGTGTTTACCTGTGTCGCCTAGCAACAGACGCTTTATCCTCCAATCCACTGTGCCGCCCCACCCGCTGAAAAAGGCACGTCGGAGCAGAGGGGACAGAAACGCTGCCTTTTTTATGGCACTGAAAAGTCCTGAACCTCTTTCACTCTTCTGCCAGATCACTGCTTCGCTAAAATCACGAACTTCATTGCGTGGGTCATCATCAAGTCACTAAGCCGGTGCAGCCTACTACCGGCTAGGTTGTACCAGTAAGCAAGTACTGTCTAAGAGCCCTACCTGCGGTGATCCTGCTATCGGCACAGTCGTACAGTCATTACAGACTACTAACATTAACTTTGCCACATATTGGCTCCTACGGACTTGATACAGATAAATCGATATTTATAACCTCACAGGTACGCCACATATACGTTATTGCATAAGTATTTGCCAATACCACATCCCTTGTTTTATATCTGTCCCAATTGCTATGCAGCCTGTCTATTGTGTTTTTCTGCAAAAAGGCCAATTGATCGTTACCACTCTTGAAATGTGGCACTGCTTCTATTCTAGTTTCATCCCATCATACTATTCGACTGTTATTCCCAACATCAGTAAATGCGCGACTGTTTCTTGCTGGCCTCCAATCCCAGGCACCAAACTGACCGCTGCTTGCCACCACCTCTTTGCATATGCGAAATTTGCCTTTTCCTAGAACCCAAAAGTACCTATTGCTAAACTGCCTCAGCCCTGCACAATGAACCTAACACTGTAACAGAGAAGAACCTTCCAAAGGGTCTAGAGATTTTATAGCCTGAAGACGCAGTCTAACTCGTCTTGAACGTTAGCGTTTAATACCGGCCATTCCATACCTGTATAAATCGACTATATGTTATGTTATGTTATGTTATGTTACTTTGCATTTATATAGCGCCTTATGTACCATTGGTATGGTCTCAAGGCACTGGTAGGTTGAACGCCCTTGGGAACCGAAGTTCAAGTCAGTAGAGAGAATAGAGAGAGTCAAAGGTGCGTGTGAGCACTGGATATGTGTGCAGCTGGTGTAGCATTCGTGTGATAGCTGCTTCTTAGCGGTAGGTGTGGTGGTTGAGAGCTCAAGAGTATGTGTTCGTTCTGGCAGGTTGTTATCCAGACCGATTCTGGCTGCGTTAGGCCTGAGGAGAATGCCTAGGCTGGAGGGTGTGTAACCAGCAGTGTTTAGTTAGGGTGATGGGGAGTGAGAGGCAAATGATGGTATGAAAAGAGCTATACCGAATGGTGTCATAGTATCGCTGTGTTCTAGTTGAGTGGTGTGGTAAAGAAGAGACTAAGCGTGGAGATGTGATATGGTGGTTTACCTTAGGTGCTTGAGATCGAACCCACTCCAATAGTTCCATGTACTCCATCAGTTCCATGTACTCCGATTGTTCCATGCATACGACCGTTTCAATCACTCAAAACTGTTCCTTTCAATGCTCTTTCAAATGTTCCATGCACTCCAAACCATTCCATGTAAGTCACTCCATTCTATGCATTCCAATCCGTTCCATGCATTCCAATCCGTTCCATGCACTCCAATCCGTTCCATGCACTCCAGTCCGTTCCATGCACTCCAATCCTTTCCATGCACTCCAATCCATTCCCTGCACTCCAATCCGTTCAATGCACTCCAATCCGTTCCATGTACTCCAAGCCAATTATATGCACTCCAACCATTTTACGCACTGCTCCTTTCATTCGATCTACCCACGTTATCCTTTCTCCATCCACATACGTCATCTTCACATGCTCGATCCGCTTCACTGGTTCCACCCATTTCACACGTTCCATCCACTTCACCCAATCCACCCACTTCACTGGTTCCACCCACTTCACCGGTTCTAAACACATCATCCATTCATCCACCTACTTCATCCGTTCTACCATTTCACCCGTTCTACCCACCTCACCTATTCTACACCAGTTCATCCGTTCCAACCACATACTTCACCCGTTCCATCTACATACTTAATCCGTTCCATCCACATATTTCACCCATTCTTTCCACATATTTCACCCGTTCCTTCCACATATTTCACCCGTTCCATCCACATACTTCACCCGTTCCATCTACATACTTCATCCGTTCTATCCACATACTTCACCCGTTCTATCCACATACTACACCCGTTCCATCTACATACTTCACCCGTTCCATCCACATACTTCACCTTTTCCATCTACATACTTCACCCTTTTCATCCACATATTTCATCCGTTCAACCCAGTTCACCCGTTCCACCCAGTTCATCCGTTCCACCTAGTTCATCCGTTCCACCCAGTTCGTCCATTCCACCCAGTTCGTCCGTTACACCCAGTTCGTCAGTTCCACCCAGTTCATCCGTTCCACCCAGATCATCTGTTCCACCCAGTTCATCCGTTCCACCCAGTTCATCTGTTCCACCCAGTTCATCCGTTCCACCCAGCTCATCCTTTCCACCCAGTTCATCCTTTCCACCCAGTTCATCCGTTCCATCCAGTTCATCTGTTCCACCCAGTTCATCTGTTGCACCCAGTTCATCCGTTCCACCTAGTTCATCCGTTCCACCCAGTTCATCTGTTCCACTCACATACTTCACCCGTTCCAACCCCATACTTCCCCCGTTCCAACCATGTTTTTCACTTCATCCATCCACTTCACCCGTTCCATCCACATACTTCAATCGTTCTATTCAATATATTTGACCCATTTTGTCCACATACTTCACCCGTTCCTTCCTCATACTTTACTCGTCTCGTCCATATACATCACCCGTTCTTCCAGATCCATCCTCCGTTCCTACCACCCACTTCACCCGTTTCTTCCCCTTACTACACCCGTTCCTTCTACCTCACTTCACATCACCTGTTCCCTCCAACCACATTACCCGTTCCATCCACATACATCACCCCCGTTTGCTCCACAATCGACACCCGCTCCACACTCTACACCCGCTCCTCGCTCTGCACTCTACACCCGCTCCTCGCTCTGCACTCTACATCCGCTCTGCACTCTACACCCACTCTGCACTCTACATCCGCTCCGCACCCGCACCATACCCTACATACGCTCAAAACCCTACATCGGCTCAACACCACTGCACCCTACATCTGCTCAACACCATAAATCTACTCAACACACTACATCTGCTCAACACCATCACGTCCTACATCCGCTCAACACCCTAAATCTGCTCAACACCCTACATCCGCTCCACTCTATTATTCACACACACCCTACATCCGCACCACAACCTACATCCGCACCACGTTCTTATCTGCTCCACGTTCTCATCCGCTCCATGCCCTCATTCATTCTGCACTCTCATCCGCTCTACGCACTCATCCGCTCTACGCACATATCCGCTCTACTGACTCATCCGCTCAACGCACTCATCCGCTCAATGCACTCATCCGCTCTACGCGATTCATCCACTTCACCGACTTCATCCGCTACATAGGGCCTCATTACGACCCTGGCGCTAAGGGATTACCGGTACCGGTAAGGGTACCCGTACCGGTAATCCCTTAGTGCCTGATTACGAGGTCCCTTTGCAGGTTGGAGACTTTAACGTCTGCTTTTTGCAGGCGTTAAAAAACAACCCGCAAAGGGACCTTGGTGCTAAATACGGTGCCACAATTTGCGGCACCGTACTTAGCGCCCTCTCCAGTCCCATTGAGCCCTATGGGGCAAAAATGGGAATCGGGAAGGACCATGGCGGCATGGGGAATTACCGCCCCGCCAACCTCGGAATAGGGCGGTAATTCCCCATTCTGCCATGGCGGAGTCGGTAAGTTACCGGCATGGACCATGGTGCTATTGGAGACCTAAAAGTCTCCAACAATTAAAAAACTGCTATCCACCAGACCAAACGCGACAGCTATAATAATAGAATTAATAAACCAACTCAGCCACAAGAGAACTATTCATTATACTTAGAGAATTGGAATCTCCCACACAACCGCCGGAAACTTGCACCAAAGACATCACCTGGTGCACTAACATACAAAAAGCACTACTTGACAAAATAGCGTTTCTACAAGCAAAAATTGCATCAAAAAAAGGGAGTCTTACCTCTGACTCACACCCACATGAATCCCAGAATCCTGCCTTAAAACCTTGAAACCTATTCAAGTTCTCCCCTCTCACGATTAAGGAGGTAGAGGGCATAATAACGAGCCTCAAACCATCAAGATGCCAGGGGGACATCTGCCCTGCAACTATTATCAAAGAGGCAGTGAGGGATCTCGCGCCATTCATCACCACACCAATAACCGCATCTTTTGAAACTAGCACAGTCCCAACTAATCTAAAATATGCTTGGGTCCTCCCACTTTAAAATAAAACTAGCCTTGACTGTAACATTCCTACGAATTATAGACCGATAACAACAGCACCCTTCCTATAGAAAATTTTAGATAGAGGAGCATGCTTACAGATACAGGAACATCTCGAAAATAATAATCTTCTCGGCCTGCGTCAATCAGGCTTCAGACCGAGACTTGGCACTGAAACAGTCTTGTTAGACCTAAAAACCCAGATGGACGACATAAAAGATAAAGACAATCTTTTACTAGACTTATAGGCCGCATTTGATTTAGTCAATCATAATGTTTTGTGCAAACACCTCTTGACAGCAGCCAATTTCTCAACCAAAGTCACATGGATACAATCCTTCCTGAAAAACAGAACCAAAGAGTATTTGCACCGACTGCATCGGCACAGCCCGCTCCGGTCTCCTGTGGAGTACCACAGGGCTCATGCGTATCTCCAACGCTCAACAATATATTTACGAAGCCCCTTTTCGATAAACTTGACTATTTGGGTATCACCTACAGTAGCTATGCAGGTGACACCCAAATCCTTATCCCCATCAATGGGGACTAATACACTGACACGAAACTGCTCAACAAAATGTATCAAATCATTAAAGAATGGATTGCCACACACAGCCTTTGTCTTAATGATGATAAGATTGAGTTACCTCTCATTGGATCCCAGACCAGACTAAATAAACTAGACAGCCAGTTCAAATCCTTTAACATAGATGGCATTAATATAAATGTATCTAAAGAAGTGAAAACACTTGGAATATATCTCGACTCTTCACTGGCTCTGATCAGACAAGTCAATGCGACAGCTTCTGCCACAGCTTATACTTGCAAACTAATTAACACTTGCAGACCCTTCCTGTCAACAGCAAGTTACATGTCCTTGGCAAGGGCGCTCATACTATCTAAACTAGATTATTGTAATGCCCTATAGCTAAGACCCAACAAACGAAACCTAAAAAAACTACAAATACTTCAAAATAACATGCTAAGAACTGTGCTTAATATCCCAAGAACCCATCATATCTCGGTGACTAGAAGCAATGGACACTGGCTATCAGTCGAAAACAGAATTGCATTCAAAACCGAAGCACTCACTCACAAATGCCTCTCTAAGTCAGCTCCCAAATATCTGGCCTGCAAATTCACAAGAAACCTGTCTGACAGGCGTACTAGGTTTTCACAAGTACACTACCTTAATGTTCCCAGATTTAAGTTAGAAAAAGCAGGGGGCTGTTGCTTCCCCGTACTAGCGGTGAAATCATGGAATTCATTGCCTGTAGACTTAAGAGCAGAACCTTCTTACCACTGTTTTAGGAGAAATGTTAAAACTTGGCTCCTCTCACAGGAGGCACCTTAAATGTCTTTTCATACTGTTAACTTGTAACTGTAACGTATTTGCAACCTTCTCCTTTGTACTGTATTTTACCTTTCTGTCATGCAACTAAATGTGTAACACTATGTAATGCGTCCAGATACCTAAGGGTTAGGTGTGCTATATAAATAAATAACTACAATAAAATAAAATAAATCTTGCCGCAGTTCTTTTCACCATAATTCTTTTGCATGAATCTTCCATCCATTCTTCTGTCATGTAAGCAGCCAAACAGGTAGTCCATTTGCCACAGACCATGAGTCAGTATATACATGACAATGACCAGGCACTTCTTGCTTCAATGCTGGATAAACTGCATTCATTTATGCAAACTGACTGCTCTTCCCTTTGCCCCATGATGTCAATATTTTCTTTGTTTTGGGATTATACAACACTGCCTTCCAGTGTCGCTCAGTCCCGACAAGCATCGAACCATCCGTGAAACAAGCTTGTTCGGTTTGTTCACTAGTCAAATCCCCATGTGGGACTCCCCATTTCACCAGAAACTCACAGATTGTCATGATTTGCCGTTTACGCCCCTTCTGGACTTCCTGGTCCACAGTGCACTCACCGTTGGAGCCGTTCTCCTCCCAACATGGCCGGCTCCTCAGTCACGTTGCGGTCTAGCATTTACGCAGGAGCCCTGGCTTCCTAGAAAACGGGCACGCCCCCGTGGCGCTGCGCGTCTCAACGCTCCCTTTCGAGTTCGCAGCTAGTGTGTTCATCGTTACCTTCCTTTCCCTTGTGCCATTATCTGATACTTTTCCATATTTCTTTTCCTTCGTGGAGCATTAGAAGCGGCCTGTTGCCTTCGCCTGAGGCCGTCCGATTCATTCTTTCCTGGACCCGCTTCCATGTTTCCGCGCTCGCAGCCTCATCCCAGTACTCTGCGAGTAGTGCTTCCCTTCCTTGATTCCGCGCTTAATCCCGGATATTGACTGCTTATTCCTTACCTTCCTGGAATCCTGAACTCTTGTCTTCCTCCGAGTCTGCTCTCGCTCCGCACTGGATACGGAGGACCACCGGCCTTACCTGTATAAGACCTGGACATCCCGGAAGACAGAGAAACCTTCAAAGAAGAAGCCGACAAAGGACAAACAGGTAACACCAGGGGCAGAGTGTGACACAGAATACGGTCCCATCGGGTGGTTCCAAGTCAACCAGATGAACGCCAGCCACTTTCTCATGTAATTTTGCAATTCCACCTTTCCCTGTTCTGGCACGATCCTGAATGTACCATTTCAATTTAATGATGCTAGCCTCTTGAGCATGTCCTATTCGATGTGTTTTAGGAGAGCTCAGTACCCATTGCATGATCGGAATTTTGGGTTGCATCAATAAATCATGACCCACCGTCATTTGCTCTGTATCTACACGAGCCCAATAGCATGCCAACAACTGCTTTTCGAAGGGAGTGTATCTGGTATCAGCTTCGGGTAACTTACGACTCCAAAATCCCAAAGAAACCCGCTTCAGGTCCTGATTTTGCCACAAACTCCAATTGGCATAATTATCATGCACAGACACATTTAATTCAACCTCACCTGCCCTCAATGGCCATAAATCAAGCACTTTGTGAATCGTATCTTTCGATAGTTGAAATGCTTTCGCTTGCTCATCACCCCATTCAAAGTTGAATTTCTTTCATGTCACTTTGTAAAAAGGTGCTAGAATCTGTCCCAAATGTGTTATATGCTGTCTCCAAAATCCAAACAACCCTATGAACTTTTGAGCTTGTTTCTTATTCACAGGTGTAGTCAACTCTAGAATCTTTTGTTTGGCCTTTGGCACCATTTCATGTTGCCCATTATGCCACTGAATTCCTGGAAAAAACACGGTCTCTGCTGGCCCTTGAATTTTAGTTTCATTAATTTCCCACCATTCTTTTCTCAATCCTTCAATAATGACCTCTAGGTGTGTCCGCACACTCTGCTCATCCTTTCCTTGAATCAAAATGTCATCAATATATTGCGAAATCTGTACATCAGGTTTGCACGGTATCTTATCCAAATGTTCTGCCACCAGCCGGTGACAGATGGTCGGACTGTGCAAGTATCCGATGGGCAGACGTTGAAACGTAGACTGCCTCCCATTCCAAGAAAATGCAAACTGCTCTTGACACTCTTCTGCAATTGGCACCGTAAAAAATGCATTTGCCAAATCTATCACTGCATACCAAGTTCCCTCGAATTTCAGCACATTTTCATTCAAAGTAACGGAGTCTGGGACTGCGGGTATTGACGGAGGAGTGTTCTTATTTAACTCACGATAATCTACACTCATCCTTGCGCTCCTGTCCGGCTTATTAACTGGCCAGACCAGGTTGTTCAGAGCTGTGGTTACAGGACGCAACATGCTTGCTTCAACATATCCCTTGATTGCTTCATCGACACACGTTTTGTTGCCAAAAGAACCTGCGTTGGGAGCATCTTCAATTTTCTTCCAATAACAGGGGTACACGTCAACGCCCTCAACCCGAACTGATAAGTCTTACCTTCAAGCCCTAACGTCAATCCCTCCAGAATATCAAAGCCAATAATATATTCAGGGATGGGAACAATCAACGCTTGATATTTATTCCTTTTCAAATGTCCAGTTTTCATATCAACTTTCGCCTGGACTGTGGGGGTCTCTTTTCATCCCAGGCCAGTTATGGTAAAATGTCTACCATGGATCAATGAGGCCTCCGCCCCGCTATCAATCAAAGCTCGAACCTCTTGTGTATTCCCTGATTGCCAGAATAGTTTCAAATTCACATGAGGCCGTCTGGCTACCTTAATCCGGACAGACGCTACTGGAGTTTGACCGCAATCCTATTCGTATTTCGAATGCGTGTATTTAGACTCTGTCTCCAACATCGCACTCACCACTTTTCGTAAATCAGCATAGTCGGCTGATATGGTGAAGGCGTCCCGATGGACTCTTCATCCATCTCCTCTTCAGGTGACACAGAATGGGAGTTGTCCCCAGCTTGCTTGTTCACATCTTGCCTTTTCACTTGTTTATACCGCTCTTTCCCTTCCAGCCCTCACTTTTTATACAGCCGGTACATTTCACAGGTTTCAATTCCATCAATGTCTTCTTGTGGCTCTCCATCTTTTAGTAGTGCCAAGAACATGTCTTTTCTTGATACACAAGAGTCTCTACTGTCGTACCTCTTTCCAGTGGTCCGTTTGTCACTTCGTCCCTCTCTCTCTCTTTCCCTGGGTCTCTCGTCAGCTTTATCCCAATCCCCTAGGTCTGCTAACTGTCTGATAGCATCCACCACCTCATCCGTTAATTTACCTGTCATTCCCACCAGCAAGTTCATAATTACGTTCTTGTAGGCTGGTGGGGTGGTTTGAATGATTGTATTTCGTGCTGAGACTGACAATGCTACTACTCGCATGTGTTCTGGATCATCATTATGGATGGCTCCTTTTATAGCATGTTCCCTAATTTCTTTGGATTGCCCCTCGCAGTGTGTACCACTTCTTCTTCTCGCTAGGTCAATCTGATGTGATCGGATATTTGCGATTACATCCTTGAGCGGCTAACTGTAACAAAGACACTTGCGACTCCCTCCCATGACCATATGGAAGCGGCCCTGCACGCACTTCTTGAATACGGGTCTCATGGGACAATGGCAGAAATCTTGGAGAATCTGTCGGATCTACAAGAAGTCCTGTCGCACCACCATCAAATAACCTAACCATCCATGTCAACAAAGACTCACCATCACTCTGTTTCAATCGATTAATTATTTCCCCAACCTCTTGTTGAGAATAATCCTCCAGCGTTGTCAAATCTACTAAACCACCCTCGGGATCATTTGGATGTGGCACAGCTCGCCTACGTGTAACTGGTTTAACAGTGACCTCTTTCCTGTCAGGCTCTGGTTTAGACAGTGTTTCCCTGTCCAAATCACTCTCTGAACTAGCGCTGTCAAATACATCTATGTCCCATCGCTCGGGATCCCAATCGATCGCTGCGAAGGCAATCACTGTAACAGCCTTACGGGTGTTCACCCTCCCTCTTCTTTTTTGATATTTATATCGAGCCACTCTTACAGCAGCTGTTTTGGCCACTGCCTGATATTTATCTGCCTTGTCATGATACAATTTCATCTGCAGTTTCTGCATTAATGCAATCTGTTTGTCAGCAGCCAGCTCTTTTTCCAACCTCAAGACACTCGCCTGCGATTCTACATTCTGCTGATGCACCTTTCTGAACGCATGCAACAAAACCCAACCTCTTCTGCCCAAAGCTGAGCTCTCATTTCCCTTCTCTACGAGAACTTGTTGCAAGCAAGCCGCCACCTCAGCCGGACTCGCTTCTCCTATACTCGTATCCCAACTCTCACTTAAACCTGCACAGCATGCCCAAGTCTGTGCAAGCTTGTCATATGGGCTCTTTGTCCACTCTGGAATCATCACTTCGGGACTATCTCCACCTGCGGAACTTCCCTTTTTCCTAAATAAGGAACTCATCGTTTCAATGAATGTTTCACGTCCTTATCAAAATACCTCAAACACAATCGCGCAATTCACAAAACCCAAACACACAGTAAAATTGCTCTTCTGTGTCCAAGCTTCAGATTCGTTTAGTATTTGGAACCAATTTCATCACAAATACCCTGCTCACAGTGTCACTATGTTCTGCTTTTCAGACACGTGTAATGAACTTAGAATTATTCACCCTATTACACAAACTAAAAGTTCTTGGACACAGGAAGGCAATAATGCACACTCTGACCATTAGTTAAAAAATATTTGGCTCTTTGGCTCTTTATTCACACTTCATAAACATACATATAACTGTAGAATAAATACCACTGATTATACATAGATACATAAACAAGTACAGGTATGATAGATATACATCACCATTAGTGCAGCTGTAGGAGAAAACATAATCTCGGCCACAACAACACTACCCAGTCCCAAGGCAGGTAGGCAGAGAGATTGCACCTCAAGGCCTGGAGCGGAGCTTCCTCCCTCTCAGCGAAATTTCATCACCCAGGGTTCCAATTCTCTATCTCCTCTCAGGATACCTCTCTTCTTAAGTTGGGCAAATCCCTGCCCCTCATAAGTTGCCGATTGACCCCGGCTGAAAGAGAGACAGCAAGCATTGGAGGCAAGAACGGAAAAATGCAGACAGTAGTGGAAAAACCCACCTCGTCTCTCGCACGCTCGTTCCCAGCACCCCTTATCAATGCACCTGCACATCTCTGAGTCCCCCCTCGGCTCGTCCTTGAGTGAACAATGCGGAAAAATTGTCCTTCATAATAAGCTCATCTGCTTCACACTAAAATATCGCAACCATTGCAGAACTCATGTCTGCCTTCTAACTGAGCTCACATAAATGTAGACTTTCATTGCGGTTTGGAAGTGATTGTCCAAAATGGCCACGCACCGGTGCCATGTTTTAACTCATTTTCGCACACGCACTACAGTCACCTGAGGCTGTATCGCTGAGAGCACCGCTCTGTGCTCCAACCAAGCAGTATCTGGCAGGCCCAACACCTCCCTGACCTTGGGAAAAAGACAAGGGGGCCCCCATCTCAAATAGGTCTGTTATGTGGACTTGCTGCCATGCACCGTAGTCAGGCCATCTTCCCCTTCCTTCCTCACTGGGCAGGAAAAGTGCTCCTAGGCTGAGCCACCCCGGGATCGACTTATCATCTACCTCAGTCTTCCTAAGTAACGGCGACCAGACTTTTTGTGATGGACTGACTATGGGATGTGAGGTAATCTTGCACGGGATGCGTAGCCATGGAAGGGCCACCAACTCCAGATGTGTGAGGAGCAGCAGAGCCGCCAACTCAGATGTTGATCAGTAAGTTTGATCCAACAGGTCTGCGCTGCTAGAAAGTAGGAGTCCCACACAAGAAGCTCTAGGCCCCCATCTTGTTTTGCGGTGCAGAGCCATTCGTATTTCAGTCTAGCCCTCTTGTCCCACCAGATACATTTCCCGATATGACTATCAAGGGTGCGTCTCATCCTGGGAGACATAGGATAAGGAGTCATTTGTGTCAGGGATACCAACTTGGGAAGAACATTCATTTTTACCACATTAACCCTCCCCTGTAGGGAAAGGGATACTGAATTCCATTTGCGCAGGTCCGCCTGCATTAGTAAGGCAGGGTAGTTGTCCGGATCCAGGGATCACACTGAGGGGTCAACTTGTATTCCCAAATATTTGATGCACTGCATACGCAACCTGAATGGGGCCACGCCCCCGATCCCAGGGGATGTCCGCGCAGAGCGTCATAATCTCCGATTTATTGTAATTAACCTTGTAGTCCACTATTGCCCCAAAGCTCTGTAGAATGGATTGGATCCGAGGGATGGTACGCCGCCACTCAGCGATATACAGGAGAACATTGACCGCATAGAGTGATATGCAGTGTCCTTTCCCCACCCTAGTGATTTATTTATTTATTTATAAGGCACCGAAGCACGCAGGCATCAGGGCACATCAACATAAACACAAGTCAGACAGACACAAAGCAGACGAGACACCAAGAGCTCCAGCAGGATTAAGTGCAGGAAGGAATGTATTCAAAGGGGAACGTTTTCAGTTTACGATGAAAGGTGATATGGTTTTACTCAAGTCTCAGATTAGAAGGAAGGGAGTTCCATATTTTAGCTGCCACAACTGGAAAGGATTTACCTAGGCCATTTGCCCAATTGAAACATAAAGATCTTACTAACCCCATCTCGAAGGAGTGCAGAGATCTAATCGGACATATGGAAGATCATGGATTTAAGGTAAGCATGGGGACCTGCCATAAAGACAGTTGTGTACCAATATAGCTGCTTTGAAGGATATATGAGCGGTAATGGGAAGCCAGTGGAGTTCTTGCCTACTCTTAGAAATGTGTTTGTGTTATGATTTGCTTTGGACAATTCTAACTGCGTCGTTCTGGGAAATTTGAAGTCTAGACAGGCATTTCTTACTAGCTCCAATCAAAAGTGAGTTGCAATAATCTAGTCTAGACATGAGTATGGCCCGGGCAATATAGATGAAGTTTTTCCCAGATAGGAAGGGGCGGGTCTTTCTCAGCAGTTGGAGATAGTAGGGGCAGTTTTTAGACACTTGGTTTACGTGAAGGTCTGCAGAAAGAGATGAATCCAGGTACATGCTGTTTGGGAGAATTCTCATAAATGGTTGATTTCCCTTACCTACTGAGTCCCTCAGCAGCTTTGCTGGATTTCTAGGATTTATTTCTTTCATCTGGTAAGAGTGTGAGCCCTTTTTCCCACTCTTACATGTGTTTTGCTATGTGTATTTCTACTTTCTGTGTGATCTTGGGCACTGGAGCCTCACCTACTCCATGGCACCATATTGTTCATGTGTGTTACACAGCACCTTCAGTGCAGTGACACAGGGTTGTCTTTTAGACTTCCCACCGACTCCATTTTCTGGGGCTCACTATAGTCCCCCAGAAAAGGGTAAAGTTGCCATTAATTTTACTTTAGTCACTTTACACCACAGACCCAGTACACCCCATCTTCCATAAAGTATTGGAAAGGGTTATTTCTTATCCCTTTTTGTCTGTGAGTCTTGGGGCATTGTTTCGCTCCCTTTACCTTAAGACTTGGCTGGTGGCAGTGGTATCTACCCTAACTTTTCTACCGTGATTATCTTATATAAACGTGGTCATGTTTTAGGCTATTATATTAGCCTCAAACATAAACCCGCTTGACCAAATACATTTTATGTTGGTTTCGGCTGTGTTTATTCGCCATTTCTTTTTGTTAAAGTCTTTCTCGTGTTTCTCTCTGCGCGCCAAAACGGGGATGACTCCTTTGTTCGCTGTCTTTTCGCGGGCTTCTGCACAGAAGCCCTCCTTAAGGCGCCTGATAGTCTAGGTAGGCAGGATGTGAGGGATGGATCTTCGGACCCCTGCCATGGGTTCCCTTGGTAACCCAAGTCCCACTCTTGTCTGATTGGCTAAGGGGACTGGCCTTGCCAGGCCAGCCACTCTGCTGTGTGATTGACAGCCAGGCTGTATGAATGGGGGATAAAAAGCAGGTCTCTGGGACTGGAAGAGCAGAGTCGCCACTGGAACGAAAGAACCAACGAGGAACTGGAAGAAGAGGACCCCTACCACGACTGAACCGCCCAGTGAGGCCCTGCTGCAGGTCCGAATCGCCAGAATCCGACGACAGAGAAGATCCTCCAGGAAACTTCTTCCCTTGAGCTGGTGGGACCAACCAGTTCGCCCAAACTACAAGCCAGGACCCCTCCTCTGGTCGAATTCGCTGTACAGAGCTACAGTGGGGCGGATAGCCAGGAAGGTCAGATCCTGCTTGAGTTTTAAGGAGCGCACCTTTTATTCGTTGTTTTGCTCTGCTGCTGGTTTCTTCCCTGGGTGGCGCAGGACCCTCCAGTCTTCCTACTTCGTGTCAGTCCGACAGTCGCTTCAGGAACCGTGAGCCTGCCGGAACCACCAGGAACGGCCGCTTCAGCTACAGCTCCCTCTCCGTTTTAAGGTACTGTGCAAATCCGGTTGTCCGTTTTGTTCAGCCGCGGTGAAAGTGTTTGAACTCTTTCTCCAATCCGAGGGCTTGTCCTTCTCTTCTCTTTGAACTAACTTTTTTACCAACCAACCTCGTCCGGAATCTGTGCCACGAACTTTACTGCGAACTACCCTGAATTGTGTGATCTTGAGCAAAAGACTTTTGACCCATTGACTTTGGCCCTAAGCCTTTTCTAGCTGATCTCCTCACTGTAGTCTCTCTTGTTCAATTGCCCTGAGTACTTACTTGTTGGTTTTGCCTAATTTCTAATAACTTTGTCTTTCCCTCCCTTTTAAATTGCTGGAGTGCCATTTGCTCCCACTTCATTTTGTGAGCTTAACTTGTCTGGAATTTAAGGGAAGTGGTGTGGTGTATTTATGATTGTGATTTTTAACTTGCTTAGAATAGTGAAATGTTTTACAACTGTTGAGTAAATAAATATATATTCCTTTACTTAGAAACCTTGAGTCAGTGTTTGCCTGAATCATAGTAATTGCCGTCCTTTGTGTAACTATGTGTACTGCTCACTTACTCTAGAGATAATTCTGGCTACTCCGCTACTGCTACCACTATAACTGTGTATTACAGGCTTGTACCAAAGGTGAAATTGTACTGTCACTTGTAATCTTAATTGTGTGTAGTGTTCCCAAAGGGTACTGCATATAGTTCTGCCTAACACTGGTGTACAGCGGTGAGGATAAAAGTATAGTAATTACACTTAGGGCCTCATTACGAGAATGGAGGTAATGAAAATAGGAAGGCGGAATGGTATTACCGGCATCGTTAACGGGTCCGGGCCATTACAACCCGACAACCCGCCAATACCGCCACCGCCCGTACCGTGCCCCTTCATACCGGCTTGCGCGCGTACATGCGCCCCTTTGCGGAGGAAATATCGGGATGTCGGTAATAGGAGGACATCCCAAGTTACGCAGACATGCACTTACCGGCATCCCGAAGGCGGTAAATAGGGCCTGCACGACGGCGGCCATAAGGCATCGCGGACCACCCGTAAATAGCAACCTGCAGTAAAGGCAACTGCCACAGGTGCAGACAATCACCACAGGTGGAGTCAATGGAGCCTGTCCCAGTATAAAAGGAGTACACCCACACACCACACCCCTTCCCACACCAAAATGATACCACTAGCTGTTGCAATCATGGGGCTGGTGACATGCCTGTACTGCTACAACTACAGCAACAACAGCAACTACAACAACTACAGCCACAACAACAGGCAGCACAGAGGAGACGCAGGAGGAGAAGGAGTGTGAGACAGGCCCAGCAATTACCAACAGTGCAGCCAGTAGTACCTCGTAGGCAGCCACGAATCCCTTGCATCAGACCCAGCCCATTCAATCTAACCCCTGAGCAGATCCACACCCTGTACCGGTTGGACCGCGCCACCATCACCACCATTGTGGACATGATACATGACAACATCGTCAGCCTCATACAAAATATGCACTGCCATCCCCCCGCTACTAAAGATGGTGTCTGTGCTCCACTTCCTGGCCACAGGCACCTACCAGCACACAGTGGGCCAGCTGCATGGTATATCACAACCACTCTTTTCACGCATGCTGACCCAAGTGCTGGATGCCCTCCTGAAGCACGCTAGCACCCACATATCCCTACCACGGACTGCCCAGGAGATTGCCGACACCAAAGTAGGCTTCCATGCACTGGCAGGCATGCCCAATTGGATCGGTGCCCTCGACTGCACCCATGTCGAATTGGTAGTCCCTCATGCCATAGAGGCGGTGTACCGCAATCGCAAGCAATACCACTCCATCAATGTGCAGATGGTATGTGACTCCAGCAAGATCATCACACATTGTTGTGCCCGATATCCCAGATCGACACATGATTCCATGCTGCTGTGTAACTCCACTCTACCCCGTAACATGGAGCAACATGCTGGATGACGTGCCTGGCTGCTTGGTGAGTTGCCTGACTGGCCCATGGCAGTGCATCAGGGTTGTGATGTGGGGGGGATGCATACTCCACCTGGGTGGGAATGGGCAGTGAGTGGACAATGCACTCAGAGCAACACACTTCTGACCTGAACCTCCCAACCCGAACATGACACATCACTGCCACACATTGGACCAATGCCGTACATCAATGACAACATGTAAGACACACAACCAGGCCACCATGGGTATGTCAAGATATGCATGACTAAACATGATTACAACTGTGCCAATGTGGCTAGTGTGATTAGGCACAGACAGTGCTTAAAGTGGGCTGGGGCCTGCCCGGGCCGGGCCCCGGCAGTCTCCAAAAAGTGGGACTGAGCCGGGGCCCGTCCGGGGCCCCCGTCCTACCGCAACATTGGTGGGATGCATTATCCCGTCGCGGCCGCGGCCGCAGCCGCGACGGGAGATGCGCCTGCAGTGAAGTCAGGCAAGCTGACAGAAGTGGCAGCCAGCCACAGCGACACTGTGACTGGCTGCCACCTCCGTCAGTCATAGTAACTGCATCTGGTGACCCCTCGCGCGAGAGGTCACCAGAGGCAGTTACTGTCCCTTTGTTTCCCCAGGTCGCCGAGGTGTCTTTAACCCTCGGCAAACCTGGGGATTCCTCGACATATTTCGAGGTTTATAAAAGATGGCTTGAAAAGTACACATTTCAAGCCATCTTTGATAAAGCTTTGCCGACGGACAATTTTGTCCGTAGTCAAAGCTTTATAAAAGATGGCTTGAATTGTGTACTTTCAAAGCCATCTTTTATAAACCTGAAATGTTTTAAAAAGATGGCCTGAAAACTAGGCAAACCGTAGGGTATGCACACAAATATATATAAATGTTATATATTTGTGTGCGAACCTTACTATGGTTTGTGTACTTTGCAAGCCATCTTTTATAAACGTAGAAATATGTTACATATTTCTATGTTTAGAAAAGATGGCTTGCATAGTACACAAACCATAGTAAGGTACGCACACAAATATATAACATTTATATATATTTGTGTGTATACCCTACGATTTGCGTACTTTTTAGGCCACGCCCCTCCCACAAGCCACGCCCCCAATTAAGGGCCCCACCTCGATTTCTTACCCCACTTAAAGCCCTGGGCACAGAGTAGCATACACTGCAATCATGGGAGGCAAGACATTGTTCTGCATCCACAGTACATCCGCATCAGCATGCAAGTTAACAACCTGCATCATCTGTACAACGCCATCCAGACTAGCAGACCATATTGCAGTACACAATGCATCCAAATAATCTTTGTGCATACGTACAGGGACATGTGCATGTCACCAGCAAATAGCTGCGGCCATGGCTGTGAATCCTGAAGGTGGCAGCTCAGAATGACTCACACCGACCTCTCTGTACTCCCATGCAGGTGATGGACGATATCCCTTGAAGCCATGGCTACCTACCCCGGTGTGTAACAGCCATGAAGAGGAGTACAATCGGGTGCATACCCGTACCCGTGTCGTGATTGAGCAGACCTTTGGCCTGTTGAAGGCGCGGTTCCGCTGCCTAAGCAGGTCTTGTGGAGCACTCCTTTATAGGCCTGAGAAGGTGGCAAAGATCACCATGGCCTGTGTCATGCTGCACAATATGTGCGTCCGGAGAAATGTACCACTGCCACCTGACATTGACATGCAGGCACCGAGTGAGGATGATGAGGATGAAAATGGAGGAGAAGCAGCACCCCTGCCAGTACGTGATGCACAAGATGGCCGTGCTGTACGCCAATCACTGATTGACGAATACTTCTGAACCACAGGGACATTGATGGATATGTGTCAGTACTACACTGAGCACTGGGTCCATGTGGACATGCACACAGGGTATGTGGGAAGTTGGGCACTGTGCACTGTCATGAATAAAATGAATACGCACGAAATGAACAATGTCCAGGCATTAAATGATTTTTTACACAACGGGTGTATTAATGTAAACTACAGAAAAGTGCCTCACCCCTCCACCACTCACATCCCCTCCCCTCTCTCCCCTCCCCCAACACACCAAAACTCCCCATACCCCCAGATGAATTCCCCATTCCCCCAATGAACACCCCATACCCCCAATGAACTCCCCATTCCCCCCAATGAACACCCCCTTATTCACCTATGCACCACCGACACCACCTCCCCCACTCCCATTGTTGTCCCACACTATTTGCATGCTTTCTTTGTGTCCGGGGGCAGCATTTCGGACTGCCTTGCACTCCGTCTTGTCAGTCGCACCGGGCTGGAGGGTGCAGAGGATGCGGGTGTGGAGGATGGGGTGGATGCCGTAGGGATTGGCACGGCTGGCACAGGTTGTTGTTGCTGCATGTGTTGCAGTATGCCGGTCAGGACCTGCGTGACGGCCCCCAAACTGTCACGACTCATGACCACAGAGGCATTTATGGCAGCAGTGTTCCCTGCAATGGCCTGAGCGATCTCTCGCCTTGTGTCCTCTCCGTCAGCCACATATTGGCGAACTAGTTCTAGCATGGAGTCCTGCCTTGCCTCCACCCTTGACAGCCATGCCTCAAAGTCAGTGGGGGCAGCAGAGGTTGAGGGTGCTGCAGCTGGGTGTGCAATTGCATGGCTGGCCTCGGGGGTGGTACTCAGGTCGGAACTGTGCAGTGCAGGATCCGCAATGGGGCTGGAGAGTGTGGCCTGAGTGTGGGGTTGGGGGGCGGATGGGGGGGTTGGGGTGTGTGGACATGCCACATGGATTGCACCTTCTTGGTCCACGTACTCCTCCGCTCCTATGTCAATGCACTCAGTGGAGCTGTGGCTGCTGCCTCACCCACGTAACTTGTTGCAGCAGAATGGGTGCCTCTGGCCTCCCCTTCCACTGTTGTTGGCTCCTCTGTGCTTGCAGTCTCATCCGCAGCTGTGGGGCCCTCATGTGCCGGCATGGCCTGTGCACTCGCACTGGCTTGTACTGTGGGCTGCGATGCTGCCCCGGAGGTGGTTTTGCCAGTGCCAGGTGGTTTGGCCCGGGACGTGGATGACCTTGTGGCTGGGTCTTGACTGCCGTCTTCTCCATCGGTGCCTGGTGGGGTAGAAGAGATGCAGGGCATCAGTGATGGTGTTACATGCAAGATGCATTAGATGGTGCTGTTTTTCATTTCACATGCATTCATATCTTGCAGGTGTGTCACACAGGGTAGTTTGAAGGGGGGGCATTTTGGCATTAGCCGTGACGTCTCAATTTGGCAATGCTGCATGCTAGGTGGCCTGCCGTTGTATTGGGGTTTGTGTGATGTATGGCATGGGAATGGTCCCTGTGTGTTGGCTGTCTGTTGGTAATGGGATTGGCACTCAGCATACATTTCAGTGTGGCAGGGTTTGGGCCTCCATCTAGACATGGATATGTTGATGTGTGTGTGATGGGACATGCATTGCCTTGCCTAGGCTCTATTCCACATCACTTGTCCTATGTCATGATTTGCCCTACTGGGGTTTGCAGGGTCACTCACCTTCATCTCCAGATGTTGCGGCACCCGTCTCCATTTCCCCGAAGCCCTCAATCGACTCCATCTGGATTGTAGCGCTGCATGTCTCCTCGCAGCGCATTAGTTTGACCGGGGAGTGGCCTCCCGACGATTGCTGGCCAGGATGTTGCGTACCCTGAGGCGGAAGTCATCCCACCTTTTCTTGCAGTCTTTAACTGTGCGTGGGGTGGTGCCGACTGCAGACACCTTGCGGGCTACCTCCTCCCATATCTCCTTCTTCTTCTGCTGGGCCTCCCTTTTGAGGTTATAGATGTTGATCTCATCAGCATGGGCAGCAAGGGTGCCTGCCAACATGTTTAATTCCTCATCAAAGAAACGCTTCTTGCGCAGGCGGGGGTCGGTTTTTCTGGTTGCCTTAGACATGTTCTTTTCAATGGCCCTGATCTCGAACACTGGTGGTTTGGGAGGATTGCAATGGATTGTGTTTTTAAAGATGGCCGCCGGTGCATTTCCCGTTCCGACGCGATGACGTTACTTCCAGGTCCGGTATTACGAGCCCGGTATTTTCATGGTGTTATTACCGGGTCGGTATTAAGGAGTGCCTCCTAGGCGGAGGCGGTATCGGCGGGTCCCGTGATGCCGCTATCGGGGGGTTGTAGGGCCTTCAGTGGCATGGCGGTATGGTCATTACTGGCATGGGGGCTCAAGCATGCTCGCGCACTCGTAATCAGCTGCTATTAGTGGTGTCAAACGAGCACGGAGCCGCTAGTTCCTCAATGCCGGTAATGACCCCGTTCTTAGCGCACTTCTCATAATGAGGCCTTTAGAGTGCTGCTATTACCTTGGATCAACTAACCACAAGGCTAACATCACTAAAAAGCAACATTAATCATGTCTGATATGGAAAGCCACAGTCAGGAGATCCTCCTGAGTTACACTGCTGATTATTTTAGAAACATGTGTAAAGAAAGGAAACTCTCTGCCAAAAGGCAAAAAGATTGAATTAGTTGAAAAGTTGTTAAAAAAACAAAGTTTAGGGAGTGGGTCTGAAATACTTGACTCTCTAGCAAATGTGGAAAGTATTGAGGATGATAATGTATCTGTTACTGATGAATTGGAAGAAGTAGATGTGGCCCCTAATGTAGGTCTCTCTGCTTCCTTGCCTGCTCAGCAACCTCAACCCTCATCAACTGGGACCCCGACAGGTCCTACACTCAGTCCTGAATTCATTGCTCTAGAGAAAATGAGGCTTGAACTGGAATACAAACGTTTAAATGCTCAAACTGAACAAAAACACCAAGAACTTAAGCTCAGAGAAATGGAGTTGAATCATGAACTTGAAATGAAAAGATTGTGGGGGTCATTCCGAGATTGGAGGTAGCCACGGTGCTATTAGCACCATGGCTACCTCCAATACCGGGTCCGGTCTGGTTGAATGGGGACTTACCGGGACATTCCGACCTGTGTGGACCCGGTAAGTCCCCATTCAACCAACCATTCCCCATTCCCATTTGAGCACCTATAGGGCTCAATGGGAATGGGGAAGACTCTAATTATGGGCCCGCGAATAGCAGGCCCGTTATTAGCGCCTTGGTCCCTTAGCGGGACCCATAAAGGACGTGTGGTCAGACCACACGTTCTTTGCGGCTCCCGCTAAGGCACCTCGGAATTGGGCGGTAAGGGTTTAACAGCATCGGTCTTCTTACCAGTGACCATTAACCCTTACCGCCCAACTCGGAATGAGGCCCTGTCTCTTGAAAATGCTTCTCTCCCAGGGTCTTCTAGGTCTTCCAGTCCTAAGTGACCCCGTATGCCTAAAGAAATTGTGGGTATGTATGAGGTTAAGCTTGATATTTTGGATTGGTTGGCAATGTTTGAGTATAACCATGGTATTCAAGGTCTCACAGGGAATCAATTGCTTCCCTGGTTCTTCTCCAGGCTACCCACTGTTGCATCTGATGTTTTGATGGAGTTGGGGGGGTGGATAGGATGGATTATGAGTGTGTGAAGCTAGCTTTAATTGCTAGATTTGGGGAGACCCCTTCCCAGTACCTTAAGAGGTTTAGGACCCTCACAAAGCATGATGTTACCCCTTGGGCTACCTGGGTATGTGAGTGTTTGAAACACTTAGAGGGTTGGATTAAGGGTTACAGAGTAAACACTTATGAAGGAATGAGACATCCTGTTATGTTGGAGTCTATTTTTTTAATGTCTGCTCTCCTGAGCTCAGGCAGCACTTGGCTGATTCTAAGGAGATAGATCCAAAGAAGCTAGCTAAGGCTGCTGACTTGTGGGTTGCCACTCAGAAAAAGGATGAGGGGAAACAGCCGAAGAAAGACAACAAAGAGAATTCTAATAACTCCATTCCAAAAGAGGGCCACAAACAACAACATAAGGGTAAACCACAAGGGAAACCAAATCAGGCTAGTGTACCATCTGGGCCCAAACCAGATGGAGGTCAGAACAAACCCCCATTCATTAAGACATTTGGAAAATGTTATGTTTGTGGGTCAACTGACCACGTGAAAGGAGATCCCAGATGCAAGGGTAAACCTTCAGGGGTCCACACTGTCTCCTTAGCCTTCTCCCCAGAGGAAGGAGTACCTATGGCAAGTGGAAACTTTCACCTACTGGCTGAAGAACGAGTGAGAGTCTCAGCTAGTGTTTCTTTAGTGTCCCTGGGCTTGTGGGAACAACAGAATTTAGACGTTAATAATTCCATCCCAGATAACACTAAAGAGTATTATAAAGATAGTGTTCTTGTGAATGGTCAGGAAACCCCTGCCATCAGAGACACTGGGGCCAGCATAACTGTGGTGGATGATTCATTTTCCAAGGTGGAGGATGTTGCTAAGGCACCCAAACACCTCACCAAGTTAGCTGGAGGCCCTGTGCAAATGCTTCCCCAGTTATCAGCTCTCATTCAGTGTAATGATATGATTGTCAAAATACCTGTTAGAGTGCAGAGTGAAGTACCTGCGAGAGTCCTGTTGGTTAATGACCTGAAAACTCTTGGAGTTGTGTCCAGCACCCCCAGGCCTCCCAGTAAAAGGAAAGAGGAGCTCACAAGGTCTGCAAGGGAGAGAACCTTGAGAGGCTCTCCAGAGGAGATGATAGAGGAAACTATCACTCCCACTCCGCAGGAGTTGCTCACTGCTATTTCTAGAAAGAATGAGGCAAATGGGAAACCCAAGACCTCTGGGAAAAAGACAGATAGCGCCCCTGTGCTACCAACAAGGACATCACCGAGATTGTCCAAGATCACACGTGTGATCCCTCCACCTGCTGAGGCAGAGTGTGAGGAGCAACCTTGTGTGGTTGAACCAGTATCTGAAGAGTCAGATATGTAAGAAGACACTGGGCCTCATTACGAGGTATGCCGGTAAGGGAAAAATGATGCCGGTATGTAAATACCAGCATCATTTAATGTTCCGTAGCATTCTGACCCACAAACCCGGTATTAACGGTACCGTTATTTACTGTGCCGCAAATAGCGGCATAGGCACATACACGCGCCTCTTCAGACAGGAAATACCGGCATGCCGGTAATAGGTGCCAGTTACAACCCACGCAAACATGCAAATACCGGCATCGCGAACCCGGTAATAAAGGGCTGCATGATGGCGGCAAAACAGGCATCGCGGACCACCCGCAAACAGCAACCAAGATACAAGGCAGCTGCCACAGGTGCACACAATCCCCACAGGTGGAGTCAAAGGAGGCTGTGCCAGTATGAACTGAGCAACCCACACACCACAACCCCCCCACAAGTGTAGGCAATGTAGAGTGGCCCAGTACAAAAGGAGCACACCTACACACCACACCCCTTCCTACACCAAAATGCTACCACTAGCATTTGCAAACATGGCGCAGGAGGACATGCCTATACTGCTACAACTACAGCAACAACAGCAACAACAACAACAACTACAGCAGCAAGAACAGGCAGCACAGAGGAGACGCAGGAGGAGAAGGAGGGTGAGACAGGCCCAGCAATTACCACCAGCGCAGCCACCAGCGCCTCGTAGGCAGCCACCAATCCCTCGCACCAGACCCAGCCCATTCAACCTAACCCCTGAGCAGATCCACACCATGTATCGGTTGGACCGTGACACCATCACCACCATAGTGGACATGATACAGAACGACATTGCCAGCCACATACAAATACGCACTGCCATCCCCCCACTACTAAAGGTGGTGTCTGTGCTACACTTCCTGGCCACAGGCACCTACCAACACACAGTGGGCCAGCTGCATGGCATTTCACAACCACTATTCTCACGCATGCTGAACCAAGTGCTGGATGCCCTCCTGAAGCACGCAAGCACCCACATATCCCTACCACGGACTGCCCAGGAGATAGCCGAAACCAAAGTAGGCTTCCATGCACTGGCAGGCATGCCCAATTGTGTTGGTGCCATCGACTGCACCCATGTGGAATTGGTAGTCCCCCATGCCATCGAGACGGTGTACCGCAATCGCAAGCAATACCACTCCATCAATGTGCAAATGGTATGTGACTCCAGCAAGATCATCACCCATTGCTGCGCCCGATTTCCTGGATCCACACATGATGCCATGGTACTGCGCAACTCCACGCTACCCCGTCACATGGAGCGACATGCTGGACCACCTGCCTGGCTGCTCGGTGAGTTGCACAACAGGCCCATGGCCATGCTGTGGGGTACTCATGTGTGCGGGTGGGAAAGGGGGGGGATACTTCACCAGGGTGGGAAAGGGAGGGTTAATAGTACACCTGGGTGGCAATAGCCAGTGAGTGGAGAATGAATGCAGAGCTAAACACTCCTCACCTGACCCAGCCAAACGGAAAATGACACATCACTCGGCCACATAGCACAAATAATGCATATGGATGACAACAAGTAAGAGGCACAACCGGGGCACCATGGTGATGGCAAGCAATGCATGACTGAATAGGATGGCAACTGTGGCAATGCGGCTAGTGAGACCATGCATAGTGAAGAGTATACAGCATGAATTGGAGGCTAAACATTGTCGCACTGCCACAACACATCTGCCTCAGCATGCATGATTACACCCTGCATCATCTATTCAACCCCATCCAGTGTTCCACACCTCTTTACAGTATACATTCCATGTAGGTGACTATTTGGTACACGTACAGGGACATGTGCATGCCCACACCAAATAGCTGCTGCCATGACCGTGCTCCCTGAAGGTGGCAGTTCAGAGTGACACACACCTATTTGTATCTGCTTGCAGGTGATGGAGGATATCCCTTGAGGCAGTGGTTACTTACCCCTGTGCGGAACCCGCAGAACAGCCATGAAGAGGCGTACAATCGTGTGCACACTCGTACCCCTGTTGTGATTGAGCAGACCTTTGGCCTGTTGAAGGCGCGGTTCCGCTGCCTAAGCAGATCTGGTGGGGCACTCCTATATAGGCCTGAGAAGGTGGCAAAGACCACCATGGCCTGTGTCATGCTGCATAACATGTGCGTCCGAAGGAATGTACCACTGCCACCTGACATTGACATGCATGGCCCGGGTGAGGATGAAGGGGATGGAGACGGAGGCGAAGGAGCCCCCCTGCCAGTACGTGATGCACGGGACGGCCATGCTGTACGCCAAGCACTAATTGACGAATACGTTTGAAACACAGGGACGATGAATGACTTGTGTCAGTCAGACACTGGGCCAATGTGAACATGCACAAAGGGAATGTTGGTAGTTGGGCACTGAACACCGTAACACATTAAATGGATGAACACGAAAAATAACAATGTCCAGCCATGGATTTTTCTCATCACAACTTGTGTATTATTTGTAACAGCAAAACTGTGCCCACTCCCCCCTCCCAGAACCCCCCAACAAACTCCCTCACCCACCCCACATACCCCAGTGAATAGGCCAACAAACTCCCTCACCCACCCCACATACCCCAGTGAATAGGCCAACAAACTCCCTCACCCACCCCACAGATCCCAAATGTCCCCATGTGTGCAACAAACAGTGTTGCCCTCACCATTGTAGTTCCTCACATTTTGTCATTTCCTATAATGTCATTTCTTTGCGACTTTTGGGTCTGGGGGTGCCATGGCCGAGCGCCGTGCGCTCCTGCGCGTTAAGCGCACAGGGCTTGATTGCACCGAGGTGGAAGGGGTTGACGGGGTGGAGGTGTCTATTGTCAGTCCCCTGGCTGGGCCATGGTGTGGCTGCTGCACTTGCGTGATGTTCGCAAGAAGGGCCTGGGTCAGTGACCCCATGCACTCCCTGAATGCACACGTGGACGCCTCCACGGCAGCTGTATTGGCAGCAATGGCCGTGGCTATGGCCTTCATGGCCTCATCACCAGCAATGACCTGTTGTCGCATTATCTGGAGCATTTCTTCTTGGCGGGCCTCTACCCTTGCCAGACAGACCTCGAAGGGGGTTTCAGCCGCAGGTGTACTGGTGGCTGGCGGGGTGGTGGAAGGCAGGGTGGTGGAAGGAAGGGTGGTGGCTGGCGGGGTGGTGGAAGGCAGGGTGGTGGCTGGCGGGGTGGTGGACGGCAGGGTGCTGGCTGGCGGGGTGCTGGAAGGCACCTGCGTGGGGTCCTCGTCCTGGGCACTGTCCTCCTCGAAGATGGCAATGTCTGAATCTCCAAGGTCGGAGTCATGCAGACATGGGTCATCCTGGCTCTCAGTCTCCGCAGGTGGGGGGGGTGCTGGCAATGGGCGTTGGGCTGGGCGTTCCGGACATTACCTCTGCCTCTTCAGCCACCTCTGTGGACACGACGTCTGTGGTGGCCGGCGGAACAGCTACCACTGTCGCAGCAGGTGCCCCCTGCAGGGTTGATGTCTTGCGTGGCACACTGGGTGTGGCTGCAGGCAATTTCTTGGACGAGGGGGTGGCGGTGGCCCTGGTCCCCTTGCGTGCACTGGATGTGCTCGCACCCCTGTCCTCTGTTCCACCTTCCTCATCAGTGCCTGGGAGATAGAAGAGATGCAGGTCATCAGTGATTTTGCCTAATGGCAGCTGAGATGTTTTGCGGTGTGATGTTTTCATACATTCAGGCACAATTTAATTTCTGTTGTGTGGCATTTGGTGTACTGAGGGGACATGTTGGCAATCATTGCATGGCTGGTGGCATTGGATTGTTTTGGTGTCTGTGGGGGGGCATGGTAGGGTCATGTTGCACCTCTGTTGGGATTGGAATTTTCACTCATCATGCGTGTGGTGCAGGGAGTGGCACTCATTATTCTATTGATGTGTTGATGTCGCCTTGGGACATGCATTGGCGTGCCTAATCTGACTTCAACATCACTTGTGTCACATCATGTTTTGTTATACGTGGATGTGATGGTTCACTCACTTTCCTTTGTTGTAGTTGCTGCGCCAAACTCCTGGTCTCCTATCCCCTCTATGGATTCCGGGTCAATAAATCCACTTGCGGTCTCCTCCCATGCGGTGAGCTTTACAGGGGAGTGTGTGCCACCGCCTGTTGCCATTGCGGCCCTCCGGTTCTCCGCCAGGATCTTCCGGACCCGGAGGCGGAGGTCGTCCCAGCGCTTTCGGCAATCCCGTATGCTCCTTGGGGTGCTCCCCACTGCCGACACCCTCGTAGCAACCTCCTGCCACACCTCTTTTTTTCGGGTTTGGGCCGCATGCTTTAGGTCTGTGCTTCTGATGATATCAGCATGCTGTTCGAGGGTGTTTGCCAGCATTGTCAGTTCAGCATCACAAAAACGCTGCTTCCTCTTCCTTTGGGTGCTTTTTCATGTGGCCTTCGACATCCTGATTGAGTTGTGGCACTCAACAACACGGGTGTAGTGGTGGTTATGGAGGATGGCAATGGATTGTGTTTTTAAAGATGGCCGGTGGCCCATTTCCCGTTCCTGCGCGATGATGTAATTTCCGGATCTGGTTTTTACGTACACGGTGATACAGTGCCGGTATCACTGTGCCAGTATTTAGGTGTTGGTATGAAGCGGTAACGCTATGGGCGGGCCGCGCGATGCCGGTATAAGGGGGTTGGTGGCACTTTACCAGCATGGCGGGATTGCCACTACCGGCATGGGGGAACGCGCGTGCTCGCGCTCTCGTAATCACCCGCTGTTAGCGGGTTCATACGTGCACGGACACACTGATTCCGGCATGCCGGAAATGGACCCGCTATTACCGGGCAACTCGTAATGAGGCCCACTGTCTTAGTTGGAGATCTTGACCCTGTTGAACATCCTGAGCTGCAGTCTTTACTGGCAGAAGCTGGACCCAACAGGGCACACTTTAGCAAAGGACAGAGAGAGTGTCCTACTCTTGAAAGTCTTCGACAGCAGGCTGCTAACCAACTTGATGGGCAAGAAGTTGGGAGGCACAGGTCAAGCTGGGAGGATGGCCTCTTCTACAGTGAACCAACTGAGTCTACCCCTGGGTTCACTCAGTTGGTGCCCCCTTGTGACCGTCTTTTTTTAATGTAATGGTTTTATAGCTTGTCAAATGTCAACAAGTCAAAAGACTTGTAGTGCCCCTTGCCAACAGACTCCAGTTCCTACAGTTAGCCCACGAGATACCTTTGGCTGGTCACTTGAGTTTCAAGAACACCAAGGAAAGGCTCTCCCTCTACTTCTACTGGCCTAAGATGGGTTCAGAAGTGGACACATTCTGCTGTAGGAGCTGTCACACTTGCCAAACCTCTGGCAAGAGTGGAGCCAAGAATGTGGCACCCCTGGTGCCTCTCCCAGTGATGGGAGTTCCTTTTGAGAGGGTGGGCATTGACATTGTCGGTCCCCTTGACCCTCCCACATCTTCAGGGCACAGATTTATCCTGGTTGTAGTAGACCATGCTACAAGATACCCAGAAGCCATACCTATGAGAACTGTTACGGCTCAGCTGTGGCTAAGGCTCTACTTGGTATTTTTACCAGAGTGGGGTTTCCTAAGGAAGTGATATCCGACAGGGGATCCAATTTTATGTCTCACTACATGCAAGCCATGTGGGAAAACTGTGGTGTCAATTACAAGTTCTCTACAGCCTACCATCCCCAGACAAATGGACTGGTAGAGAGGTTTAATCGTACTATGAAGAGCATGATAGGTGCTTTAGAGGAACCCCTTAAGAAAAAGTGGGGCCTTCTGCTGTCGTGCATTCTCTTTGCATATAGAGAAGTCCCTCAGGAGGGAGGTGGTTACAGTCCCTTTGAACTTCTCTATAGCCATCCAGTCAGAGGTCGATTGGCCCTGATCAAGGAGGGGTTGGAGAGTGCTCCTTCCCCCAAGCCAGCCAGAGTGACTGACTATGTGATAGGTCTCCGGAGGAGAATATCACACATGATGGCAGAAGCAAGTGATAACTTAAAAGCAGGTCAGGTTCTGGTCAAACATTGGCATGGCCAGAAGGCCAGCATGGTTGAGTTTTCTCAAGACCAGCTTTAGTTATGGTGCCAACAAGGCAGAGGGCCTTGCAGGACAAATGGATAGGACCCTTCAAGGTTGTGGGCAAACCTGGAGAGGTGAACTATCTGGTGGACTTAGGCAGACCTAAGGAGGCTCCCAGAGTCTTTCACACCAACTGTTTAAAGGCGTATGCCTCGAGACCAGAAGTAGGAGCTGTGCTTCTAGCTTCAGCTCAAGAGGAAGAGGAGAGTGAATCTCTACCTGACCTCCTCAGAGGCCAACCTTTAGATGAACAGATAGAAGGAGTTAATCTCTCTTCTCAACTAACTTCTGAACAACAAGAGGAGTTCAAAATGCTGTTGAATCAGTTTGCCTCCCTGTTCTCACTACCACCAGGCTTGACCCCTTGGGGCCAGCACGATATTCTCACTGGTGACTGTTTACCTGTCAAAAGCAGGGGGTACAGAATGTCAGAACATGTGAGATCCCACATCAAAGGAGAGGTCAACAAGATGCTTGATCTCGGAGTTATAGAGCCCTCTACAAGTCCATGGTCTAGTCCAGTTGTTCTAGTACCAAAGGCAGGATCCAAGGAGTTGAGATTCTGTGTGGACTATAGAGCTCTAAATGCAGTCATTACGACTGATGCCCATCCTTTGCCAAGGACAGATGAACTGGTGGATAGACTTGGTTCAGCCAAGTACCTCAGTACATTTGATCTAACCTCAGGCTATTGGCAAATAGCACTGACAGACCATGCCAAGGAGAAAACTGCATTTTCTACCCCAACAGGCCTCTACCAGTTTAAGGTTATGCCTTTTGGACTAAAAAATGCACCTGCTACATTTCAAAGGATGGTTAATCAAGTTCTGAATGGGATGGAGGACTTCTGCATGGCATACTTGGATGACATTGCAGTGTTCAGCCCTACATCGAAAGAACATATTGACCGCCTAGTATATGTTTTGCAGGCTCTTGAGCAGGCCCATCTGACCATAAAGGCAAGCAAATGTCAAATTGGTCAGAGTAAAGTGGTCTACCTTGGTCATGAGGTAGGATGAGGTGAGATAAGGCCATTGCCCAGCAAAGTACAAGCTGTACAAAACTGGGTCACCCCTGATATGATACATGATATGGTATTTGTAACGCGCCTATACACAGGTGTTTCAAGGCGCGAACTACTCAAGACCCCTACTACTCAAACCCAAGTGAAAGCTTTTCTAGGTCTCACTGGGTACTACAGGAATTTCATAGATAACTATGGGACCATAGCTTCTCCCTTGAATGTAGTCTCCTCTCCAAAATTTCCTAAAAAGGTTAGATAGAATGAGGAGTGCACTCAAGCCTTTGAAAGCCTGAAAGCTCCAGTCCTAAGAGCTCCTGATTACCACCAACCCTTCATTGTGCAGACAGATGCCTCCAATATAGGTATAGGTGCAGTCCTTAGTCAACTGGATGAGATGGGTAGGGAGCACCCCATTTGTTTCATCAGTAGGAAACTCAAGGAACCAGAGACAAAGTGGGCAACCATAGAACGTGAATGCTTTTCCATTGTGTGGAGTTTGAAGAAGTTTAGACCATACTTGTATGGATCTACTTTTGTGATTCAAACTGACCACCAACCCTTGAGATGGTTAATGCAAATGAAAGGGGAAAACCCAAAACATCTAAGATGGTCAACCTGCCTGCAAGGGTTTGATTTTACCATTGAGCACAGAGCAGGATGTCACCAACAAAATGCTGATGGTCTCTCTAGGATGTTTTTAACCGACTAGAGGTAGAGATTCATCCAGGAGTGGATTAAATCCTCCTGTCCCTTAGTCTGGGGGGGGGGGCAAGTGTTAGGGAGAATTCTCATAAATGGTTGATTTCCCTTACCTACTGAGCCCCACAGCAGCATTGCTGGATTTCTAGGATTAATTTTTTTCACCTGGTAAGAGTGTGAGCCCTTTTTCCTACTCTTACATGTGTTTTGCTATGTGTATTTCTACTTTCTGTGTGATCTTGGGCACTGGAGCCATCACCTACTCCAGGGCACAATATGGTTCATGTGTGTTACACAGCACCTTCAGTGGAGTGACACAGGGTTGTCTTTTAGACTTCCCACCGACTCCATTTTCTGGGGCTGACTACAGTCCCCCAGAAAAGGGTAAAGTTGCCATTAACTTTATTTTAGTCACTTTACACCACAGACCCAGTACACCCCATCTTCCATGGAGTATTGGAAAGGGTTAATTCTTATCCCTTTTTGTCTGTGAGTCTTGGGGCATTGTTTCGCTCCCTTTACATTAAGACTTGGCTGGTGGCAGTGGTATCTACTCTAACTTTTCTACTGCGATTATCTTATATAAACATGCTAATGTTTTAAGCTACTATATTAGCCTCAAACATAAAACCGCTTGACCAAATACATTTTATTTTGCTTCCGGCTGGGTTTATTCGCCATTTCTTTTTGTTAAAGTCTTTCTCGTGTTTCTCTCTGCGCGCCAAACCGGGGATGACTCCTTTGTTCGCTGTCTTTTTTCGCGGGATTCTGCACAGAAGCCCTCCTTAAGGCGCCTGATAGTCTAGGTAGGCAGGATTTGAGGGAGGGATCTTCGGACCCCTGCCATGGGTTCCCATGGTAACCCAAGTCGCACTCTTGTCTGATTGGCTAAGGGGACTGGCCTTGCCAGACCAGCCACCCTGCTGTGTGATTGACAGCCAGGCCGTATGAATGGGGGAAAACTGCATAAAAAGCAGGTCTCTAGGACTGGAAGAGCAGAGTCGCCACTGGAACGAAAGAACCAACGAGGAACTGAAAGAAGAGGACCCCTACCATGACTTGGACCGCCCGGTGAAGCCCTGCTGCAGGTCTGAATCGCCAGAATCCGAATGACAGAGAAGATCCTCCAGGAAACTTCTTCCCTTGAGCTGGTGGGACCAACCAGTTTGCCCAAACTACAAGCCAGGACCCCTCCTCTGGTCGAATTCGCTGTACAGAGCTACAGTGGGCCGGATAGCCAGGAAGGTCAGACCCTGCTTGGGTTTTAAGGAGCGCACCTTTTATTCGTTGTTTTGCTCTGCTGCTGGTTTCTTACCTGGGTGGCACAGGACCCTCCAGTCTTCCTACTTTGTGTCAGTCCGACAGTCACTTCAGGAACCGTGAGCCTGCCGGAACCACCAGGAATGTCTGCCTCAGCTACAGCTCCCTCTCCGTTTTAAGGTACTGTTCAAATCTGGTTGTCTGTTTCGTTCAGCCGCGGTGAAAGTGTTTGAAATCTTTCTCCAATTTGAGGGCTTGTCCTTCTCTTCTCTTTGAACTAACATTTGTACCAACCAGCCTCTTCCGGAATCTGTGCCATGAACTTTACCGCAAACTACCCTGAACTGTGTGATCTTGAGCAAAAGACTTTTGACCCATTGACTTTGGCCCTAAGCCTTTTCTAGCTGATCTCCTCACTGTAGTCTCTCTTGTTCAATTGCCCTGAGTACTTACCTGTTGGTTTTGCCTAATTTCTAAAAACTTTGTCTTTCCCTCCCTTTTAAATTGCTGGAGTGCCATTTTGCTCCCACTTAATTTTGTGAGTTTAACTTGTCTGGAATTTAGGGGAAGTGGTGTGGTGTATTTATGATTGTGATTTTTAACTTTCTTAGAATAGTAAAATGCTATACAACTGTTGAGTAAATAAATATATATTCCTTTACTTAGAAACCTTGAGTCAGTGTTTGCCTGAATCATAGTAATTGCCGTCCTTTGTGTAACTATTTGTACTGCTCACTTACTCTTGAGATAAGTCTGCCCGCTCCGCTACTGCTACCACTATAACTGTGTAGTACAGGCTTGTACCAAAGGTGAAATTGTGCTGTCATTTGCAGTCTTAATTGTGTGTAGTGTTCCCAAAGGGTACTGCATATAATTCTGCCTAACATGTGCCAAGCGTTTTGACCCTTTCTACAACCAAGATATCACAACTGTCAATGTCAACTGTCAATAGTAATGTCCTCCATCTCATCTAATCCTGGCAGCAAGCAGTTCTATAACTAAAGCATATAGATGGGGGAACAGGGGGAAGCCCTGTCGAGTGCCAGAAAACAGCCAAAACGGAGCTGACGTATAGCCATTAGTGACCACAGATGCCCGAGGGTCGGTATATAGCAGCCTGATCATATCCAAGAAGTATCCCCCGATTCCAAAAGCCCATAGCACAGCAAACATATAGGTCCAATTGACCTTGTCAAAAGCCTTCTCGGCATCGAGGGCAAGGATGACATCCTCACAGTCGGCTACCGTGGCTACCACGTTGAGCAATTGTCTCAGATAGTCGCACGAGTGCCGCCCACAGATAAAACCTGTTGGATCCGGGTGGACCAGACTGGGGAGGCGTGGGTCTAAGCGGTTAGCTAAACACTTAGCCAAAATCTTTACATCAGGGTTAATAAGCAAGATTGGCCTATACGCACCACACTCGGTGAGGTATTTGCCTGTTTTAGGGAACAGGACAATGTTAGCCAACAGCATTGAGTCAGGCAGGGCCCGCACACCCCTCGCCTCATTCAACACAGAGGTGAGCTTCGGAGACAGTTTGCCTGCCAGTGCCTTGTATAAATCCATCAGGAGAACGTTGGGCCTGTGGCTTTTCCTGCAGTCAGCCTCATGATGACCGTCACAACCTCCCCATCTTCTATCAGGGGGTTTCATTTGGATAGTTCTACCACCCTCATCATGGGTAGCTAAAGATCCGTCAGAAAATCGTGGATGGACACTGGCGCGGGAGCCTGCAGATCTGCATACAGTTGGCGGTAAAACTCTACAAAGCACTCATTAATCGCCTTGGTATAGAATACCAGGGAGCCTGTTTCATCTTTGACTGCGTTGATGAGCTGTGCACTTTGTCGGTCCCTCAGTAACACAGCCAATGGTCTCAGCAGTCAATTGTTGGATTAAAAAAAGGATTGGGCACACTTGGAAAAAAAAATTCTGCGTCTGCAGTGTGGTGCAAGCTTTGAAATCTCGCCGACAGCGTTGGATCTTTCCCAACAGAGATCGGTCCCGAGAAACCTTATGCGCCCGCTCCAGAGTCAGAAGCTGTGATATCTTTAACGTGGACCTCCTCATGCTGGGGTGTCAGTCAATCATCACTCATGCACAGAGAGACAGACACAAGCTGGGATGCAACACGTTATTATTCAAAGGTTGCCTGCTTCCCTTTCCTGTTTCCCTGCTCCTCCCCTTCCCCTCGCCCCTTGGACCTCCCCATGTGACAGGGGTGCAGTGACGACACCACAGAAGCTCCGCTTGAAGCTGCTACTTGCACTGTCTGCAGCGCTTCAATTTGTATGTCCATTCTGTCATGCAATGCCCCCTACGTACTGCCTTAAAGGCGTCCCAGCATCTTACCGCCTTAAAGTCCTCCATTTAGTTTTCATCCAGAAGCAGTGGGTGTGGTGTCCCAGGCACTTCGTGTAGTTGGTATATTGCCATTCCGCCAGGTTCAGCCTCCACCCACGATGGGGCCTGCAGACGCATTGCCGGGAGCGGGAGCAAAGCTCGCAGAACCACTGGTCATTGGTCCGAGAAATTGATGGTTTGAATTTCGCAACTGTGAACCATGGGCAACATCGAGAAACCTAGCAGCCAGTAGTCAAGACGAGCATAGCTCCCATGGCGGTTTAACTCAAAGGAAAAATCCCTCGGCATTGGATGGAGCTCTCTCCACTCATCTCGCAAGCGTTGTTCCTCCATCAGAAGCAAGAGTATCCATGTTTTTGGGAAGGGCCTCATGGATAGGAGGAGGGGTCTGTCTATCACAGCTGGGCGAAAGAGCAACATTGAGATTCCCCCCATGTAAATGTGAGTGGGCTCATGGCAGGTGCGCATTGCATGAAAACATGCAAGAAAAAACAGTTGTTCAACAGGGTAACACGTGCTGGAAGAGCTCCCCATCACAAGCAAGTAGCGCCCCTCCAGGTCTGTTTGTGTGTGCAGCAGTGTGAAGGGGAAGCGTTTATGAATGAGTATCAACAGTGACGCAGGGTTGGAGCTTGTGGGAACTGTTGATCTCTGTGCTATTGTTTATTGCTCTGGTGTTTGTATGATCTTCCTCTGTTAGTCTGCCGCCTGTAAGTGGATCTCAGAGGGACACAGCTCCTGCTGTCCCAGTGTTTCTGGATAATTGTTATGGTAACTGAGATCCAATAGTTATACTCCGGCGCTGACCAAGGGGTACTTGATATTAATAAGCTTTAATTTCCACACTTGGTAAGTGTTTGCAATATATATTGCTTTATTGTTTGTCATGTGCTTCTTACAGTGATTGTCATTCTTGTGACATACACCCTAGTTATTTCCGACTTCCATAGTATACCAAAATGGCAATTGCCTGGGTTTTACTAGTGCCGACACGTGTTTCAACCTTAAGGTTTTTCTCAAGGCTGCATAATGGTGAGGTACGTGACAAGGTGCCAGGTGGGTGGTGATAGTGAGATATAAAGTGACATTGCGTAAATACATATTTACGTTGTTATACGGAGCGAGACCAATGTACCCGTATTGAAAACATCATTATTGCATATTAGGTCCATAGCATGTGCCCAGTAAGGGAAGTTACCACATGGTTTGGAAGCATTTTATAACGGAGTGGTGATTTGGTCAGAGAAGTGCATCAATTTCAGTTGTGTGGCCCCAATACCAATCCTGCCAAAGGTCAGGTATATGTTGTACCATTTAACATGAAGTCAAAACCAGGGCCGGTGCAAGGAATTTTGCCACCCTAGGCAGACTGTCAGATTGCCGCCCCCACTCCATATTCTAACCGTTCTCAATCAACCGTCCTCCCACCAACCCCCCGTGCCCCCACAGCCTTGTGTTCACGAGATGTGTATTGCCCTGCAGGAGGGGGTGACTTCTAGGCAAGCATGCATAAAAAGAAATCAACAAACAAATGTGGGGCAGCTCAAAACAGCAGCTCCAGGTGCCCTGACAGATTTGGCACCATACCACGAAAACAAAAGAAACAAGCATTGGCAATGCCAATGGTTTGGGCCTTTTTGTAGACATGGGAAAGGCATTTGTCAGGCACTGCTGGAGTGGTATAAACTGGCCATTGATAGTAGCAGGTGCAAATGGTGCGGCTACCTGGGCATATAACTGCAGTCCCTGGCAAATGCCTAGTACCTATATACAAGTCAAAACTGCTTGTTTTAACAGGACTTCAGTGAAGGACACCATAGTGCTTATAAATTGAGTGGCTGTGGGCAGGCCTGGTAAGACATTCTTATTATATCAGTAGCACGTACAGCTCAAATTAAGTGAATAACTCTCAGAAGACTGCGTTGAAAAAACATTTGCAGCCACTACAAGTACAAGTTGTATGGTAAGGCTTGACTAAAGCACGCTCAAAGTCATGGTATGGTAATGTTTATTTATATAGCGCCTATACACAAGGCAAGTGCTTCAAAGCGCTCAAGGAGGGTGGGAACATGGGGACAAAACAACAGTCGTTCAGAGCCCTTGAAATTCTGAGACGATAATAGTCTTTACAGGCAGAGTAAGTGCAAATAACACAATTAACAGTTGAGACACAGCAAATAGGCCTGCCGACGATTCTGCAGTTTTACCACGTGTAATTAAGGGGGGTAGGCAGGGGAGAACAGACAGACAATCTTCAAACACGGTGCATTCGGATCATAGAAGTGCACAGACAGTTCCAGGGGGGATGCAAGTGCACCCAGTCTGTGGATACTGGGGTAAGTGCAGAGAGAGCCACTCTCTTGGGTCCTTTCTCAAGTGCATTGAGGGTGGGGTGAGTGCAGGGCGCTGAGGCAAGTGCAAGAGAGGACTGGTGGGGTGCCAGGGACCTGTGAGACTTTGAGGTACACCAGGTGGCCAGTCAGCAAGCTGTAGAGAAAAAGAGGGAGAGAGAAGGAAGAGGAGAAAAGGAAGGTCTTAAGGAGTTTCCGGAACTTAAGGAGATCAGGCTCAAGACGGAGGGTGGCAGGGGGCTATTCCAGAGGGAGGCCCCTGCTGAGGATAAGTATCTCCATCTAAATCTCTGCTTGGAGAACCGGCTCATTCGCAGAAGGTTGGAGGTAGATGAGTGGAGGACTCGGGAGGGACAGTATTTAGGTAGGCAACGTTGCAGATAGGTAGGTTCAAGGCTCCAGAAAGCTTTGTGGACAATGCAGAGGTTCTTCAACTTGATCCTTGCAGCCACAGGGAGCCAGTGAAGGGATTTCAGTGCCAGATAGATGCAGTCGCTGATCTTAAAGGATAGTTCCGGGACTTTTTTTTAATTGTCCCTACGGTTCGGCCATGTGTTTTTAAGCATAAATCGGTAGATCGTAGAAAACTTTCCTATGGACCTTACCCGACTTTTCGTCCATTAACGCACTCGAAATCAGCCGCCATTTTCTGATAATCCTATCATTTCCCCCCATCGACCTGGCTCACCTGCTTTTGCGGCACTAAATCAAATCCCCCGCCCCTGAAACAGACTTTATCAAAACATTCATATTCCCCGCCTCTATCCGTGACGTGACTGTGCTGCGTAGGCAAACGCGCCCAGGCGTCTTCTACGCGACTCCACACAGAACCCGGAAACCAACACAGATCAGCTCACAACACAGCGCGCCACAATTCGGAATATGAAACTGTACTTTTAAATCAAACCGCAAGATTGTAAATTTGGTAAAGTACATTTATTTGACATCAAATGTTTAGAGAATATTCAGCGATTTTCATTTTTATTTGCTCACGTTCCAAAAAGTTCGTTTTGAGGCACGCGATGTTCCTTTGCTGTACACAGGGTCTTAGATCATCTCACAATACAGCGCCACAATTCGGAATATGAAACTGTGGTTTAAAGCAAACGGCAAGATTGTACATTTGGCAAAGTACATTTATTGGACATCAAATGTTTAGAGAATATTCAGCGATTTGCATTTTTCTTTGCTCTCGATCCAAAATAGTTCGTCTTGAGGCAAGCAATGTTCGTGTGCAGTACACAGGGTGTTGGTTTACGATAAAATAAGCTCTTCGGTCGCACTGATAATCGCATGGCTGTTCCAACAACGAGGCAC